>NC_133666.1:511612885-512212885 GCF_037893015.1 Macrotis lagotis | reverse complement strand
GTTTGACTGTAACATTTATTATGAGGGGCAGTGAAAAGGAAATTAATTTCAGACAGAATATTGGAATAAAATGCCATACATACAAGACTATAGAATTTTTACATTTTAAAATTAAACTGTGAACTCCTTGAGAGCAGGAATTTCTTTTGTCTTTCTTTGTATTCTCAGTATTTAGCATGATGCTGAGAACAAATTAGTAGGAGTTTAATAAATTCTTGCTAATAGGAACTATTGGTAAGAGGAACCATTGAAGTCCTTTGAGAAGAGCAAAATTATGGTTGTATTATAGAAAGATCATTTAGGCAGTTGTATGTTTTTGAGAAGAAATAAAGAAGACCAATTGGGAAGTTATTTCATCAGTTGTTGAATGGTTATAGAGCACAGAAAATTATAGTCACCAAAGAATTGGAAAAAAAAACGTATCACACAGAGCACAATGGTGAGGGACATTGTGGGTTGAAGTAGAATGCAATGACTAATTAGTAAGAAACTCCAAAGAACAAGAAGAAAATATGTCATTAGTGAAGTATATAACCCAAATAGTTCATTAGTGTCCCTGTGATTAATAAAGCATTATAAGTGTTTACTATGTGCCAGATTGTACTAAGCACTAAGAAGGCAAATACAAGCAAAATGAAAGATAATCCCTAATCTCAATGAGTTTACATTCTTTAAAAACCTCTTATTTTCATCTACTCCATCTTCTTATTTCTAGGATCAAATATAAAGAGCTGGAAGGGACTTTAGATAGATTCATTTTTCAATTGAAGAAAATGAGACCAAACAAGGCAATATAAATTTCCCTGGAATCACAGTTAGTTAAATAACCAGAGAGATTTGAACCCAGGTTTTCCTTACTCCAAGTCTAGTGCTACATCCACTTAGTCATTTTACCTCTTTCAGTTCCTGAAAACTGAAAAACCACTGAGACTTAAAAGAACTATACCATATTGACAGAATGACAAAATATATTTTTATTATTATTTGGACAGGCAGTCCTGCCTCAGTGCCCCTCAGTCATCCTTTTCAGGGAAGTCATTGACCCAAAAGGCTGACCCTGATGCTCAACTCCTCCAAAGGACTTTCTTTCATAGAAAAGTTCATTTCACCCAGTATCCTTGGAGGATTCTAGCAATATCAATTTGGCTTAGGTTTCTGAGAATCTTAATTATTTTTTATGAACCATTAAAACATTTTACATGTTTCTAGACATTTCCTTAAGATTTACCACTGCTGCATTGAAATTCTGTCCTTTTCATTATTGCCCTGAGGCTCTCCACATAAGTCTGAGGCTCTTATTTCTGCTGCTTTGGTTTCATTTCTTCCTAACACCTTTCAAAGAGCAGCCTGTCTGAAGTTATTAATATTTGCAGCTATTTGCATGATTATGAACTGACTCCAAGGAGAGGTTATAGATTTTCAGAAATGTGCAGGAAGTGGGGGTTTTTATTTACGTAATTCCTGCTAGCTAATAGGCAAATGAACTCCCAGGGTTTATCAACTTGTGAGGACAGTTTGAAATTTGGGTAGAAGGCATGTTACTGCTTCTTGATTTCTGAGTCATCACATTTTCTCTGCATACATTTCTAAAACTTTTTATAAAAGAACTTCAGATGCTGAATCTTTAATGCATGAGAATCACTATTTGAAGAAATTCTTTCAGTCAGTGTCAGAAGATAGAAGCCAATATAATTAAGAATTTTGGGAATTTCAGAAAGTAATTTCCATGGACCTGAGAGACTTCGGCTTGGTTGAAGAGAGAGAATTAGCCTCAGATTAAGGATGATCTACCTTCAACTTCTACTAGGGATACATGCCAACTGTGAAAGCCTGGGTAAGTCTTTTAACCTCTCAGAGCCCTAAGGAATTCTCCAAGACTATGTGTTCGATTGGTGGACTAAGATTCCTTTATGAGAGGCATTGTGGTATGATAGAAAGAACTCTGGGCTTGGATTTTATAAGAACTGAGTTCAAAACCTACCTCTAACACTTTTTAGTTGTGTAACTAACTATACATAAGTCACTTAAATTTTCTGAATTGCAGTGTCATCACGTGAAACAGAGATAGTAATGCCAGCAGGATCAAACTTGAATGGTTGCTGTGATAGTAAAATAAAATAGTGTATGTTTGGTGACTCCCTCTAATGAATCCCCAAATTGTACTCCCAGGTTGGATCCACCATGGGACAATCTGTATACTTCTCTGATGCTTAGTATCTGTTCAGCTTTGGAGAAGTCAATTAACCTCTCTCTCCATCAAAGTTTTCTCATCAATAAAATGAAGTAGATAAGAATAAGAATAATGTATAATATTAATAATAGTTTGACTTCTAGGTAAGATTCCATTCCTGACACCTATAAATTCAATAGGATGGGAGATCTGAGCTAGATACAAATTACCTTCATTGGCATTGGAAAGAACCTAGATTAATGTAAGCACAGGCTTCATTAACACAAATGTTGCATACACTTTCATTGTGTAATTATGAGTGTATTTACATTCTATCCAATCTTGCGTGTTCATTTTAAAATTTTCTCTTAACTTCTTAAGCAGAGCAAATTGAATGTGTGTGTTTGTTCTTATTTAATAGGGGAATATTTCATTACAATTCAAGCTCTGTAGAGAGAAAAAAAGTGTTTCCTGGTTGTACCTGGCGAGTCCCTCCTGTTTTTCTTTATTCACTTGTGGAAGAAGTAGAGAGTAGAACAATGGGCATGGCTTTCAAGAGGGAGCTTATTTCATGTGCAATATAATATGTAAATCTGATATTTTTACATGTATATATATATAATATACACAAACATACACATATACACTTAAAGTATATATATATATATACATATTACATATATGTACGTGTATAATTAACAGATTTATATATTTACATTGAAGGAGTTTTCTCCCTTCTCTTGGCATATAGTATCCACATGGAAACCAAGAAAAATGAAAGTATGATAAATCATCCCCCTACCCCCTCAAAACACACACACACACACACACACACACACACACACACACACACACAGAGTAATTTCACACCTGCTAGTACAAAGCTCATAAATTATAGAAAGTTGTGATTTTTGTTAAAAGAAGGAAAACAAAGCAGAAAATCTTTAATGAATGATCATTGGTTACAAATGTGTTTCTCTTTCCCCACACTACTTCTTCTCTTTCTCTTTCTTTTTCCCTTTAAAATGAAATGTTTATTAAGTACTTACTATTAGCCAGGCACAATGTTAAACATTAGAGATACAATTAGATATATTACACACAAACACACACACACACATATTCACATACTATATATGGATACACATATTTGTATACTCAATGTTTAGGGGATTTTAATTATACACATGAATAAATATGTATATATGCATATGCATATATAAACATGTCATATAGTTACATTTTATACATGACATATTTGTACATGAAACACATATATATATATTATATAGAGTATATACATATAAACAATAACACATGTAGGCAGGGTTATAATCTATATCTATAAAAACAATATACATATGTGCACAGCAATACAGACATACTTATGCATAAACATATGCACATACATATATACACATGCACATATCCCTACATCTACATCTACATCATCTGCATCTGAAACAGTCCCTGCCTTGAAGCCCTGCTATAAGATCTTTTCACTACCTTATAATTGAAAGAGCAATAGTTTTGGAGCTGAAAGATCTGATATTTACTACTATATTACAATCTCCCTAAGTCTCAGGCTCCTTTGTCTCAATGCCTTGTAGTATTACTGGTTAATCTTAAGAACATAAGAGCTTTAATTGTGTCTCATATACTTACTAACTGTGTGACCCTGGACAAGCCACTTAATCTCCCTGTCTATCAGTTTCCTCATCTGTAAAATGGAGATAATAATAGAACCTAGCTCATAGTTTTCTCAAATAAGATAACTTGTAAAGTTCTTTTCAGAATTTCAATAGATTATATAAATACTAGCATATAACACTTTACTATTAAGGCCCTACTGCCTGGCAAATAGTTTTTTTTCCTCCTAGGGTTTTCTGGCACCTTTGAGGATACTTGGGGGTGTCTAGACTCTCTGCAAATAGCTATCTACTGATTTTCTTCCTTCATCAATGGGAACAAATGTGTTCCATTGAGTCACTTATAGTCAGATTAGCTTTAACAAAGATTTCAAAGGTAGAATAATATAATATATATTAATATAATAATAATACTTCAAAGGTATAATCTCAGAGATAACAATTTATGTGAGGAGCATAATTTCCTCATATTCCACTCCACTACACTCAGTATTTACTACTTCAGTCTCTGGAGAAGGGAACAGGACTAGGGTCAGGATTTAGATAGGTTCCTACAGAATTTAACTTGAGTCTAAATCCAAAACCTTTTTTCTGACTCACGTCTCAGGGAACTTCACTTCTCTTGGTCTCCCTGCTGGGTAAGCTTCTCTGAAGTACTCTTCCAAAGTTTCCATGGCTTGAATTCCTGGTTAGGTGAGGCATCACCCCCAGCACCTGAACCCAGGAAGAATAAATGAAACAAAAAAGAAACAAACACTGTTGGGGTCCATTTCTCAGAACCAAGGTAAAAGAGGAAGAGCACAGTAAGGGAAGGCTTTTCTCTCACTGATAAATTACTTCAATTATTTATTTTATCAGTTGTGGATGAACTAGGATCTTCACCTTCCAAGATAAAGCAGACAAGAGAATAGCGCAAGAGTAGAAGAGTCACCTCTCATCTCACCTCTTTGAAAGCTGCAGCCTGTTCATCAGTCTGTCAATCAAAGGAAGTTACACTCCACCAAGGTGGACATAGAGTGTCTCCATTTTAAAAGAACTGGGCTTGCTCCAAAGACTCCATATACCTGTAATTGTTATTTAGGCTTAGAAATAATTTTAGCAATCATTGCCAATAATACATTTATTGTATTAAATATATATATATATACAATTTATATATATAAGTATCTTTAAATGATACCAATTAGCAAACATTTTATAAGTCTCTAGTGTTGCCAGTAACTGGAGATATAAAGAAAATATAAAACAGTTACCTTCTGGGGCAGCTAGGTGGCACATTGGATAGAGCACCAATCCTGGAGTCAGGAGTACCTGGGTTCAAATCCAGCCTTAGACACTTAATAATTATCTAGCTGTGTGGCCTTGGGCAAGCCACTTAACCCCACTTGCCTTGCAAAAACTTAAAAAAAACACGAAAAGAGTACCTGCTAAGAAAGACCTTACATTTTATCTGGGAGAAAGCATGTCCATAGATTTAAAAAAAAAAAAAACTTTTATTGTTGCTGTTGAGACTTTCCAGGCATACCTGACCCTTTTTGACCACATTTCTTGGCAAAGATGCTAGTGGCTTACTATTTCTGTCTCTAACTTATTTCACAGTTGAAGAAACAGAGACAAACAGGTTTAAGTGACTTTCCCAGAGTCATTTAGCAAGTAGGTGTCTAGGTAGGTTTTGAACTTAGAAAGAATAGTCTTCCTTATTCCAAACCTTGTGATGCTCAATTCACTTAGACATCTAGTTGCCCAGTATTATGTTTTTTTTAATAATGTATTTGACTTTTTTTGGGGGGGTGGCAATTGGGTTAATTTTTTTTAAAAAGTATGATTATACTTTAAATGTCTCTCTGTATAGTATTCTTTCTAATCACTTGTCAAATGTATAACATATAACATATGATTAATATGCTTAATAACATATTATTAAGCAGTGTCTTTGTTGGCCTTGATTAAGTGTATAAAAATACACACATGGGTCTGTGATTTGACCAATTAATAAGTTCCTTCTAATTATACAGATTACAATTCATCCATGCTGGTCTATTCTGTGGGATTCCCTTCATGTCCTCTCAGAAATTGTTCAGGAGTTTTCCCAATGTGTTGGAAACCTTTTTTATCTTTGAACATCATCAAGGTACCAGTAGAGAATTCTAGTCATCTAATAGTCATTCTTTACTCTTACCACCTGACTGGCTATTCTCTGTTTCTATCATACAAGTTATTGATGACATTGCTTTCCATTGGAGCTACTAATTAGTCATGTGTAATGCTGATTATATGTTGTAACCTGCCAAAACCATCACCATAGATCTTTTACATTACCTTCTATATGATGTAAATAAGTAGTTAGGAAATCTTATAGAAGCATTGTTTTATAAACTGAATGAAACTCAGGGGAAACTTCTTTTGCTAGAATCAACAAGGGATTGTAATCTTCTACTTTCTCAGTTGGGGCGCCTTCATGCCCAGTCATTTAATTCTTAACTTCTAGAACCTCTGGACAAGTCATCCCAGTACCCAGCTGTCTGTATCTGTGAGACATGGCATTCCCAGAGCTGGGCTTCATTATAGAGAAATGTTGGTGACTTTGAGGGATTGGATTCTGCTGCTGTTGTTGTTGTCTTTAAGATTCCCCTCATGCTGCCACCACTGTGAAATAGTTTATATTTTTTCAGGCCATCTAACAGCAGAAGTACATTTTCAAACCCTCTCTGTATTTTTCAGTAATATGTCCATGATATGCAGACCCATGATGTTAGTGCATTGCTACTCCCATCATGAGAGGAAGACATGCTGGGCATTTTGATGAGGTCAGACCATGAACAAGGAAAGAGAAGAAGGGACAGAGAGCTGGTCAGTAATAGCAGTCAAATGCAAAAGGTGCTAATGAATGCAAAAGCAGTGGAAACAAGTGCCCTAGGCCTGGGGCACTGCCATGGGAACCAAGAGTCTGCTGCCTGTTCCCTGTCTGCCAAAGAGCGGAAGCCTTGGGGGACTGAGCTGAACTTTTGTACCATTTCAACCAGTGGGAGATGAGCCTTTGTATTCTCCTTAATGGAAAAACAAATCACCCAGTCACAGTTGTGGCTCAGCAGCCAAGGTGAAAATCGAGTTTTTGTTATCAATTCTATTTTCCATCCTCCTAAAACTTTCATATTCAAAAAATGCCCCCTTACTACTCAGAATTTGTCTCCCCCCCTCATTAAACTATAGTAATCAAATAGTTCCTAGGGAGTGATAGTGGGTCCTCAGAACCCCATGACAGGTAGACTCATGTCAGAAGAGTATGGTTGTTCATTGGTTTTTTCAGTCATGTCCTACTTAATGTGATCTGTTTTGGGGGTTTAATTGGCAAAGAGATACTGGTGTGGTATACCATTTCCTTTTCCAACTCATGATGAGGAAACTGAGGCAAAACAGGATTAAGTGATTTGCCTAGGGTCACACAGCTAGTAAGTGTCTGAGGCTAAATCTGAAATCAGGTCCTCCTGACTCCAAGCTTTAACAACTGCCATCCCCCAGGAGGATGAGGTATTGGGGCAGGGTATTTTACCTCAATTCATCCTGGATCTTTGAAATAGATATTCCCTTGTAAAAACTTATGGATGTTTGTTGGCCTTTCTAAATTGGAATCACTAAAAACTAATAGATGAAGGCAGGGAACTCCATCACATTGGGATCACAAGAAGATAACAATTAAAGAAAGGGCCCCCATCCCTCAAGAATATCCCAAGGGAACAATGTTACCATCTGTGTTTTTGCTCAATGCAGCTTTTTTCTAAACATGGTAACATCTTCCTTTCTAGAAGTATGATAAAGTTATCTGGAAGTATGATAAAGTTCCCTGCTATTGAAGAACAGGATAAGGGGAGAGTACATTAACAAATATTCCTGACAGAATTCATGGAAATGAATTTTCTTTAGTTATTGCCACTAAAAATTCCAGATTATTATATTAAAAGATATTCAAAAGGACGGCTAGGTGGCACAGTGGATAAAGCACCGGCCCTGGAGTCAGGAGTACCTGGGTTCAAATCTAGTCTAATAATTACCTAGCCGTGTGGCCTTGGGCAAGCCACTTAACCCCATTGCCTTGCAAAAACCTAAAAAAAAGATATTCAAAGATTTTTCCATCATCATTTCTAATTTCACTGATACTTTCTGAAGCAAGCAATTTATGCTAAGTTTATACAGTGACTCTAATACTGGGTCTAAAAACAGAAAGATGCCCTTCCTCCCTCCCTCCCTCCCTCCCTCCCTCCCTCCCTCCCTTCCTTCCTTCCTTCCTTCCTTCCTTCCTTCCTTCCTTCCTTCTTTCCTTTCTTTTTTATTCCAGGGTCTCTATAAAAATGCTTGTTGACATTTTCTTGAGCATCCACCTCAAATACATTGTTTGACTTAAAAGACATCAGAATTCTCAACCTTTTTGAGTGACATGTGCAACTTTTCACATAAAAATCTTCTCATTGTATCTGCAAAGTTTCAGATGCCAGGTGGATTCTTTAAGGTGAGGGAGACTTTCAGAAGTCTGTCAAGAATTATGGTTTCTGGGGTCTAGGTGGCACAGTGGATAAAGCAACAGCCCTGGAGTCAGGAGTACCTGGGTTCAAATACGGTCTCAGACACTTAATAATTACCTAGCTGTGTGGCCTTGGGCAAGCCACTTAACCCCATTTGCCCTGCAAAAACCTAAAAAAAAAAAGAAAAAGGAAGCATGGAGCAAGTCAAGAGACTAAACTTAAAAGTTCAGTTCTTTGACCAAGCTCTAAATCTACAAGCAAATATCAAACAATAAGCAGCCTTTAGACATCATCTTTAGCCATCTTTAGAAATCAACCTTGAACAGCTTGTGGTACTCTAAAAGATGGCCTTAGGTAGGAAGCCCATCTCTGTCACTTACGCCATAGAAGATAAGGATATCATCCTTAAATCTATAAACCAAGGACATTGAATGACATGACCACTGAGCTTCCATCTAACTTTAATTCTATGATTCTCTGACATCTCCACAATGGAACCATTCCCAGGTGGATGTTTAGTAAATGTTAATGGCAATATTAAGTGAGTTAATTCATGCTAATGTCAGTCTGAGTCACATCTTGCCTGGCAAAGTCATCATAAAATGACCTATTTCTATTTTTGGTTCCCATCCTCTGTTAAATGGTATAATTGTTTATCACCCATGTCAAATTCAGCTAATGGTTACCAAACTGCCTAATAAATCTTGAGTTGCCACTTCTGGTGGTTTCTCCTACCCTTCTCTTCCTACTGATGATGTGCCTAAAAACATGTAAGAAAAAAGAACTGGAAAGCTTTGATTATGCTTTTCCAGTTGCAGGAATAGCAAGAAGGACATGTTCTGTAGCCTTGAGAAGAGAGCATTTGAGAAAGCCTGGGATGAAACGCAAGGTTAGATTTTGCTGTCTCATATTTGGTGTTCTTACCTGCAAAGATGAATCAGCATTTCAAAATTAAAAAAATATTATAAACTCTGAGCCAAAAGGGATTAAAGGCTATTAGGTCTACCCATCTCATTTTATAGTTAAGGAAACTGAGACCCAGAGAATTAACATGCCTTTCCCAAGTTGGGACTGAAATCCAAGATTCCTCACTCCCAGTACAGAGCTCTGAAGCCTTGCTTCTTTTTTATACTTTTTTTTAATAAAAAGGCTCATCAGGAATATATGGAAAGATATAAAAGAGAAGTACCTTAAGAAAGGAAATTGACAAAAAATGAAGGAAAGGGAAGGAAAGGAGAAGAACTATGAGGGAGAGGCAAAAAGAAGGAAAACTTGGCTAAATAAGAAAGGGGGAGAGTGAGAAAGACAGAAAGAGGAGCAGGAGGTGTTAGGGAGGTTCCCTGCCCAACCCATAGAGTCACCAAGTCTAGACTCCAGATGTGATACACAGACTCAGTGAGTCCAACACTGGACTCTGTAAATATCTTAGCCAGATGTCAAGGGATTGAGCTGCAAATACTTGTACAGTGTGACAGGCTTGGCTGTTTCTGTTCAGTGTTTTGCTCCTTAGAGTATGACTGGTCATTCAGCTGACAGTAAAGCAGTTATACTGCCAGCAGAGGAAGGGCCCTAAGCTTAAGACTTGGCTGATACCCAGGAAAACAAGGTGGGGTCCTGGAACTCCAAGCTGTCTCCAGAGAGAGGTCATCTAGGTCCAGAAGAATAGCCCTGTTTACCTTTCCAACTGGGTTGAATCTGGCCCAAGGAGCCTGGCAGACCTGATGAAAGATGTTTAATAAATAAACCTGTAAAGGACATCAGAAGGGTAAAAACTAGCAACTTGAAGGATATATACAAGATACCACTCTTGATAATATCTTCGTATGGAAAGTATTTCACTTCCCTATATGCAAAGAGGAATACATACAGACAGATACATGTATAAGAATAAAGATTATAAATGAATAATGTATATGAATGAGTAGATGCTAACAAGTAGGTCAAATGTTAAAGTGGATTCAAGCAGCTATATTCTATAATTTATATTCTCTCCTTAGTATCTATTAAAATTAATAATAACCTTAAAAAGGAGGAGTGACCCAACATTCTACTTTGGAATATTTTTAATGAATTATATTTGTCTGATCTGCACTGACAGATCCTGATCTAGAACCCATAGACAGTATCATCAAATAGTTTGAGCAACAAGCCCAGAAAAAAAGTCAAACAAGCAAACCACAGTTAGATCTCAGGGGAAAAAATGCACACACAGGACAATGCCTGGACAAATGCGAGTCCTGTAAAATTTGCTTTTGATGGCTTCTAACCTCCCAAATCCAGGCCACATTTTTATCTTCCTAAAGCCCTTCTTTCTCTAAATGCATTTTATTCTCATTTCCCTTTTAGTTCATTACTAAAATATTTTTTGATGATGTTCTTAGAGTAGAATATTTTTAAGAGTATATTTTGAAGACCTGGGGAAAAAAAAAGAAACAGCTTCAAGATAAAAGGGAAGAAGGCCCTAATTGCAGAAATCCAAGTAATGTGTCAGATCTGCCCTGTGCACATTTACAATTCTGGAATTGTAAACAGATTTTATTTAGCAAATTCATCTCTCAAACTATCCCTGGCATTTCCAACTAACCAATCAATCCAACTTGCCTTAAAACATCATACATGAAATACGTTTGCTTTTTTTCATTCTTTTCTATTCTTCCACAAAAATAATTCTTGGTTGAAACTGTTCTTCGGAGATTTGAGAATTATTTCTCCAGGTTGTGTCAGTGTGTGTGTGTGTGTGTGTGTGTGTGTGTGTGTGTGTGTGTGTGTGTGTGGTCTCATATACTAAAATGGGCATTTAAGGCAGAAATCCACTTTTCACATAAAATTTATTAAAACCCTCAAAAAGGACCAACTAGGCAGAAAGGAGGATTTCTGCAATCTTGGTACATTTAACTGAAGAAGGGAGCAGCAGGAGTCTTTAGAGCTTGTTTTCCTCAACTTTCTCATCCTCTCCCTACACAATGAACTCTCAAAATCTCATCAGAATCCAAAATTTTACCTGTTTAAGGTCTTTAATTTTTAGGGTTATAGAGAGAGAAATGTGAATGGTTTTTTAGATTTTTCAAGGCAAGTGGGGTTAAGTGGCTTGCCCAAGGCCACACAGCTACGTGATTATTAAGTGTCTGAGGCTGGATTTGAACTCAGGTACTCCTGACTCCAGGGCCAGTGCTCTATCCACTGCACCACCTACCCATCCCAAAATGTGCATTTTTTTAAAAGATTATTTCTCTGTTTCCTATGGCTCCAGGTTTTCTTCAGTCTCTTTCTTATGACCCCTTCCTTCCCCTTCCCCTATGTATGTGGGTCTATATATCAATAATAACTACATGGTGATGGGAAAAGTCTAGTGTTTTAGATTCAAATTTTCTGATTTGGGGCTAAGCCTCTGGGACACTATAAAGATGGACCCGGGATGCAATTGCTGTTGCAGAATTCTAAAGTTGGACATATTACTTCCATTTTCTTCCCAACATTCCACTGAAGATTCATTAGCCCTCATTCTTAGAGATCACTAGATCTTTGAAAATCTCCATATAGCCAAGTACTGTGATAAGAAGTAGAAGGAGAGATGTTGGGGGTGGGGTAGGGGGAGAGAGTCAGGTACAGGGAATGAGTAGAGGTGTGTGAGGTTATCAAAAATATTTTATATATTTATTATTGATTATAATATATTTTATTATATGGTTAACATATGTTTATATATATATATATATATATATATATATTTATAATTCCATTAATTTGGTGAGATACCAAATCTATAATAAGTAAGATCCTTGTCCAGTTTGGAATGTGAACTTGTTCCTGACACCTCTCTCAAGGTCCCTTCTCTTGGACTAATATTCATCATTATAGTAGCCAACTTCACTCCTCCCAACTCCTTCTCTAAGGGTCTCCAGAAGCTCATTACATCCTTTTTATGAAAAATCCCATCCAGTTTAGTATTTTTTGCAACTTGATAGATCCCGGAGATAGTGGGAGATAAAATCTCTTATCTTGGTACCCAAAGTGACAAGAACACTGAAAACTTTCCTGGCACTACCTCTAGTGAGAATTCTACAACACTTACAAAACTTTCTTTTGTAGTTTTTTTGCAAGGCAATGGGGTGAAGTGACTTACCCAAGGTCACATAGTAAGGTAATTATTAAGTATCTGAGACTGGATTTGAACTCATGTCCTCCTGACTCCGGGTCTGTACTCCATCCACTGTGCCAAGAAGCTGCTCCTATCACATACAAAACTTGTGGAAAACATATCTGTATTTTTTTAAGTCTTGGTTTAAGTGCTTTATTAATTTGTCTCTGCCTCCTTGACTTAATTGAAGATGACTTTTGTCAGCAAATACATGACTGTGCCCTTCACATTTGCATAGTTCTACAGTAAAGCCAGGAAGTGACAACTAATAGATAGCATAGCCCATAAGATCTCAGATTTCCCAGGAACAGAACATTCTAGATGGTTACAGAAAGATTATTGTATTCTCAATAATCCAAGCATCATTTACTATTTACTATTTTCTTTTATACTACTTGCAAAATCCTAACAATAAAGTTTAATAGTTACAATAATTGACATATATATATATGTATATATATGTATATATATATATATATATATAGTGATGTAGGGTTTAAAAGGTGCTTTATAATATCTCCATTGGTAATGATAAATAGATATATAGGTAGATAAGCAGATAGATAAATAGGGATATAGACAGGCAGATAGATAAATAGGTAGGTTAGGTAGATAGATGATAGAGAAATAAGGAAATAGAGGAGAAAGAAAAGGGGAAAGAGTGAAAGGGAGAGAGGAAGATGATAGGAAAGGAATAGGGAGAGGGAAGAGGCAAAGAGAATGAAGAGAAGAGATAAGGGAAGAGGAGAGCAGGGAAGAGAAGACAAGACAAGGAAGGGGGAAAACAAGAGAAGAAGGGGTAATAAATAGGGAAAGTGAAGGGAGGAAAGAGAAAAGAAGAGAGAAATGGAAAAGATACAGAAAAATAAACAGAGAAAAAAATCTTTAACAGTTCTTCAGAAAAGCCATTCCTCAGCATCTGCTATAAATGATTTCTCTGCAGCTTTTGAATTTGTCAGCAGGTAGGTTCTATTCTTTCCTAGGATCTCCTTGTACCTGAGTGGCTGAATCTTATCATTGACCTTTGCTGGATCACAATGCATATCTTGCCTCATTGCTGTGTGTATCCCCTGAAGTTCCTTTCTGTTCCCTCTCCTTTTCTCTCTATACTTTCTTTTTTCTTTAAGTACTTATTTATTTTCCAATTACATGCAAAGATAGTTTTCAACATTCATCCTTTTGCAAATCTTTTAAGTTCCACATTTTTTTCTACCACCCTCCCTTCCCATCCCTTTCCCCATGGCACAATCTGATACAGGATCTACATATAAAATTGTATTTAATATATTTCTACGTTAGTTAAGCTATTCCCCAATTGATGAGCACCCCCTCAATTGTCAATTCCCTGACACCACAAAAAAGAGCTGCCACAAATATTTCTGTACATATGGGTCCTTTCCTCCTTTTAAGATTTCATTGGGATATAGACAGTGGTGGTATTGTTGGATCAA
Organism: Macrotis lagotis; assembly: GCF_037893015.1. Classification (NCBI taxonomy): domain Eukaryota; kingdom Metazoa; phylum Chordata; class Mammalia; order Peramelemorphia; family Peramelidae; genus Macrotis; species Macrotis lagotis. Next base: position 512,198,960 of record NC_133666.1, on the reverse strand, counting down.
AAGATATGCACAGTTTTATTGCCTTTTGGACATAGTCCCAAATTGCTCTCCAGAATGGTTCACAACTCCACCAACAATGCATTAGTGTACCACCTTTCCCACATCCTTTCAAACATTGATCATTTACCTTTTTTTTTGGTTATTTTAACCAATCTGATAGGTGTGAGGTGGTACCAGAGTTGTTTTAATTTAATTTCTCTGAGCTGGGGTTTGGAACCCTCAAGATTTGCATAGTTGTTAGCTGCACTGTGGCAAAAATCTTCTCACTGACTTCCAAGCTTTCCAGCCTAGGCTATTCTCCTTTTTTACCCTCTAGATAGACATTTTCCTGAATTTCCTCCAAGATATTTTGCTGAAAAGTTATTTCACTGTTTTTGTTGTTGTTTTTATTGGTAGTTTCTGTCACTTTAGGATATCTTTAGAGACTTCATTCAAAGTCGTTTTGGGAAAAGTTCCAGGAGCTTCTTTGCTTAGCATCATCATTTTGGCTCCACCCCGGAAATCTCAAAAACATGCCTTTAGTGAAGAAACTTTGAAATGAATTCTGACTCATCCTCTTATCTTGATCCCTACCCTTTTCTTATAATACTAATTTCCTGCAAGATTTCCCCTCTGACCTTCTCTGCAGTCTGTTTTGTTGTTCAAGTTCATTTATGAGATCAAAGAAGTTGCTTGATTTTCATTTAGAATTGAAGGAACTGAAGTCACATAAGTAGTGAGAGAGTTGGATCTAGAACATAGTCTATTCTAATTCTTTCCAGTATAACAGGATGTTGCTTAAAACTGTACAAACATTATCAATAACAAATACATTGACCCTAAAGACCAAATGCTGGTGAAATGTAGTTTTCTTATTGTCTCAATGACCCTCATTGCCTCAATTATCCTATTTCTTATTGTAAAAGTCCATTTTAAATATTTTATTTTTACCAATTATATGTAAAGAAAATTTTTAACATTCATTTTTTTTAAATGAAATTTTTGAGGGGTGGCTAGGTGGTGCAGCAGATAAAGCACCAGCCCTGGAGTCAGGAGTATCTGAGTTCATATCTGGCCTCAGATATTTAATAATTACCTAGCTGTGAGACCTTGGGTAAGTCACTTAACCCCATTGCCTTGCAAAACCCCCCAAAAAATTGAGTTCTAAAATTTTCTCCTCCCCTTCATCTTTGTCTCCCTAAGATAGTAAGCAATTTGATATAAATTATATAAATGCAATCATGTAAAGCATCTTTCATATTGGTCACTTTGTGAAAGAAAAGAGACCAAAAGAAAAAAAAAAACTATAAAAAAACTGAGTAAGTGATACTTTTCTTTTATCTGCATCAATTATTTTTCTGGATGGGGATAGCATTTTTTGTCATGAGTCTTTTGGAATTGTCTTGCATCATTGTAATGCTGAGAATAGTTATCATTCACAGTTGATCATCTTAAAATGTTGCTCTCACTGTATATGATGTTCTCCTGTCTGCTCACTTTACTTTGCATCAGTTTATGTAAATCTTTACAGATTTTTCTGATATCATCTGCTGGTTATTTCTTATAGGACCATAATATTCCATAACTTGCTGAGTCATTTCTCAAATTGAAGAGCATCTCCTCAATTTCAAGTTCTTTGCCACCACAAAAAGAGCTGGTTATAAATATTTTTGTACAAATAGGTTCTTTTCCCTTGTATATTGTTTTTAAATACTAATATTCTCCCAGAGGTGTTGTGCAGCTATGAATTATAGAACTATACCATCTCACAATAAACCAAATAGCAGTAGACACACAATAGAGAGTCCCATGGATGATATAATATGTTCCCAAGAATGACCTGCAAATGAGAAGTAAAATGACAAAACTCATAAAGGATTGTTATGACTGAAAAGAAGAACTAGTAATGGATTGAAAAATAGAAAAAAATAGATGGACATTCCAATGGCTGCATTGTCTTCTATGAAATTTTAAAAGAACCATAGGGAGGCCCCGTTAGTCATAGAAGGATCATGCAAGGAGGAATTTTAAAGACTTGGACCAGATTTGCACAGGATAAAACTTTTGGGTAATTTATGATCTATATCAGTATAGGATGGGCTCACATAAATGAGGTCACTGCTCCATCTCCTTAGCACTGGTGGTGACAAGATGGTCAGATACCTGTGATATAATGGTCTAAATACATTTTAAATACATTTTTACAAATTCTTATAGGTTCCTTCATGACTGTTGTACTTATATTCCTTTTCTTAGGTAAAACTATTCAATTTTCTAATATACATGACTGAAATAATAGAAGTGATTATTTTAAGTTTTTGCTACAGATTGGCCTCTCAGGGATTCCTTTTCCTGAATATGTTGAACTATCCTCCCACTTTCATGGAAGGCAAATTCTACACATTTCAGATACCTAAAGTTGCTGAAGATAATTTCTCCCAAGATAGCCTTTATGGCCCTAAGGCAAATTCATAAGACATTGCTTTTGGCAGCCCTAGGGTGAGTTTCACCCAGCTCTCAGGTCACTCTGCTGGATGCTAATTCCTTTCCTAAGATTTTGTTGTGGGGAGAAACTGTGAAACGTCAACCTGTGTTTTGAATTCTCCAAACTCTCCTTAGCTACAAGCAATGTCAAAGTGAAAATGGACTTTAGGGATATAAATCTCTGACTCTCACCAAATTTCTGGTTATTGCAGCTAGAAGTAATAATTCCCATCTGTTACTACCACCTGTGGATGATCTAGGGATGCTAGAAATAGCATGAATCAGTTAGGAGTATATGGATGTGGGACATTTTTACAAAACCTTTCTGGTTGGAGGGGGTGAGGTGTTGAGAAGCAATTCACTGAACTCTCCCAATATTCCCTTCTAGAATACTTCAAAAATAATTCCTCAAATCAAATTTTGGAGCAGCAGAGTCAGCTAAAGGTCATATTGAAATATTTTTCGAGCCCAAGACAACTTAGGAAGTTGGCAAGAGAGAGATCTCCAGTAAGAGTTAGTTTGGAGCAGAGCAAGTGCACCAGGGTATAGAACTTGGAGGCTTCTGCAATAGCAGTAGCAGTGCTTTGAGTAGCTCTCAGTTCAGAGATGATAAGGGACTTGGTAACAGGTAAGATAGAGAATACAGGGGATTCTTTGCTGTCATTGGGGGCAACTGGTACTGATTAGCAGTTCTAGGGTGGAGAAGAGTGCTTATGGATGGCCATGAGAGCAGGTCCCTAGTCTTAATTCCAAGGCAGAGAAGAGTCCTAGGCCTTTTTGGCTGCCTCACAACAGGTGAAATGGTCATAGTTTCAGGGCTAAGAGAGGGTTAGCACTTGCAGCTGGAGAGGAACAGAGACCTTTCCTAGGTAAAGACCAGATTGCAGATGAATAGAGCAGTGACCATACCTCTCCTCAGATCATTCCACTTTGGAAGCACTGAAAAATTGCAAACCCTCAAAACTAGATCTGAAAATAGCAACATGAAAAGGCCTGATATTTCAGGCAGTGCCTTCCCACCCCTGGGGAAGAGCCTACTTTTAAAGTCAAGAAATATGTTGGAAAAATGTGGAAACAACAAGAACTTGATCATTTAAAGTTACTGTGGTGGCCTGGGATGATCAAGACATAAAATCAGAAGAAAACAACCACAAGCAAAGCCTCAAAGTAAAATGTAGGGGCAGCTAGATGAGGTAGTAGATAAAGTACCCTGGAGTCTGGAGGACCTGATTTCAAATCTGCTCATGTGAACTTGGGCAAGTCACTTAACTCTAATGTCTTGCAAAAACAACAAAAAAAGTAAAATGCTATTGGAACTCAAGCCTAACAAGAATTTCAAGGAGAATTAAAGACAGAGACACAAGAGGTAGAGGAAGAATTGGGGAAAGAAATGAAAGTAATACAAGAAATTTATGAAAAGAATTAACTGCTTGGTAAAAAGAGGAACAGAAATACAAAAGGATATATTTTAAAAAAACATAATTGGCATACTGGTTAAAAGAGTCACAAGAATTCACTGATGAATAGCTCTCTGTAAAAAATAGAACTGGTTAAATGGAAAAGCTCAATGAAGAAAATAATTCCTTAAAAATTAGAATTGAGCACACAGAAACTAATGATTCCATGTGTCATCAAGAAACAATAAAACAAAGTCAAAAGAAGGAAAAAAAAAAGAAAAACATCACCAGAAAAACAACTGACATGAAAAAAGATTAAGGAGAGAAGATTTAAAAAATTATGATAAAAAAGAACCAAGACATTGAATTTCAAGAAGTTTTTGAGTACCCCTACCCCAATATCTAGATACAAAGTATGAAATAAAAACTGAAAGAATCCTTCTGGAAGGGATCTCAAAATAGAAATTCCCAGGAATATTATAGTCAAATTCTAGAGCTCTCAGGACAAAGAGAAAATATTGCAATTAGCTGAAAAGAAACCAGTCAAATATTGTGAATTCACAGTTAGGACAGAGAATTTAGGAGTTTCCACATTAGAGTGAAGGGTTTGGAATATGATATTCCAGAAGACAAATGAACTAAAATTACAACCAAAAGTTACATACTCAACAAAACTGAGTATAATCCTTTAAGGATATTCAAATACAAGACCAAAGAGAAACATAAAAAAGATAAATGTGAAATGTAATCATAAGGGATTCAATAAAGTTAAATCATTTACCTTAATATATGATGATTTTTATATTTTGGTCTTTCTTTTTTCTTTGGTGTGGCAAATGGGTTATATGACTTGCCCAAGGTAACACAGCTAGTAAATATTCAGTGTACAAGGCTAGAATTGAAATCAGGTCATCCTGACTCCAGAAGTTGGAATTCTATCCAGTGCACCACCTAGCTGCCCCTTGTCCTTCCTTCTTGAAGAAGATCAGGATATCAGGGAGGTGATGCCATGACAAGCAAGTGAATTAGATATAAGTGAGGGGGGTGCTATGCTAAGTCACCAGTCTCACTTTCTCTTCCAGAGCCATCTGGGTCCAGTGGCCAGACATAAATCAGGATGACTGGAGATGGCCCTGGATATGAGGCAATCACTTACCCAAGGTCACACAATTTGTAAGTGTCAAGAGTCTGAGGTCAAATTTGAACTCAGGTGCTCTTGATTCCAGGGCTAATGCTACATCCATTTTGCCATCCAATGGCCCTTTCATAAATATGATAGAAAGATATTGAGGTGCCGAAAATTAGTCCTTAGTAGCCTAAGGACACAAGCAGGAAGAAGACCAAAGATCTTGGATAAACTACTACTCCTTTTAGAGTCTGTTTTCATATGCTGTTTTCACCATAAGAGAGTTTATTAAAGACAGAAAGCTGTTTTTACCTTTCTTTATAATCTAGATCTTAGAACAATGCCTAGTACTCAGTGGGTAATAAATGCTTGTTGATTTATTTAAATGATTATCTGATCAACTATATTAATGCATATATAATTTCCCCTCATTTCAATGCAATTCACTTGCATGTCATAGCATCACCTCCCTGATATAGTTTTCTTTGAGAACATAGGACAAACAACAACATGTATAGGTGGTTTACTTAGCAGTGAATATTTAATTAGGTAAATTTTGGTCCCAAAATTTATTATTTTGCCAAATACAATGGACTTGGTTGCACATTTGACCTCTGATGCATAATAAAGTAGCCATGTGACAATAGACAAGTCACTGAGTCTGTTTCCTCATAATTCGTGAATTATAAAATGGGAGTAATAATAACAACTACCTCCCAGTTTATTTGTGAGGATTAATGAGAGTCAACTCAAGGTACTTTGTAAATTTAAAAACACTACAGACATATTAGCTATCATTATGCATAAGTTTCCTCATCTACAAAATGAAGGATGAAGGCAGGGTAGGGAGAAGTCTATATGACCTTTATAGTTCTCTTGTAGCTTTAGATTTATGATTTTGTGATTACTTACTTAATGATATATAGGGAACCTTTTATTGATAGTGTTTCCAATTTGCTTAATTAATGCATTTTAGCTTCTCTCTTTTCTTCCTTTTTTCCTTCTACTTATTATCTCCAAATTTTAAAAGTCTCTCCAAAACTGTATATGTCTTGTTTGTACATACTTGTTTGCATGTTAATTAGACCCTTTAGACTTGATATCCTTGGCTGCTGTGTGTATGTATGCTTTTTTTTCCCTTTCTTTGTATTTCCAGTGCTTAGCATGATGTCTGGCAAAAGGTAGGCACTTAATAAATGTTATTGACCAATTGAATCAAAACCTCTTTTCATTATCCCTTGTTCTAACTTCCTTTGCTTCATTTTCTGAGGGAGGGGCAGTTGTCCTCTTTGCCAAAGCCAATCTATTTGTGCTGTTGATCCCTTCCCATTTTTTGTTTCTTCTGGGAGTTTGACCCTTCAGTCCTGCCCTGTTTTTCCAGTGACTCCTTGCCACCATCTCCAAACATGCCCAGTTCTCCCTCATCCTAAAAAACACTTTGAATTGAATGTGCAGGTCTCTCAATCTATTATTTGATTTCTTTTCTCCCTTTTACAGAAGAAAAAATCCTAGAAAGAGTTATCTAGACTCAAACTTCCATTTCCTCACCTCCCATTCACTCAGCTTCTCAGTCCCATGCAATCTGGCTTTCATTCTCAACACTTATGTGAAATTAAACTTTAAAATTCAAGGTTACCAGTGATCTTTTAACCAGCTAAATTCAATAGCCTTTTCAAATTTTAGCTCAAGTCATCTAGAGAAGGCCCTCCCTTATGACCCTCTATTTGGTTCCCCACCCTCTCCCTGAAATTACTTTGTATTACTTCACCCAGCTTTGAACCACTCCCATGTTCCTAACTTCATTCCTTTCTCTTCACTCAATATCTTTCCTTTTTTATTTCTTTTGCCACTCAGTTCTTGACCCAAATGTCCTCTCAACGGTTTGACTCTTCTTTTAGTGCATATATTCAAGACATGGCAGATTAGAAGTAGCCCTTCTCCCTAGAGCTGTAAAATTGAGTCTATTCTCTACCAGAATTTGTAAAACTTTTGGGATCATTAAATGAAAGATGCTTGAAAATTAAAAAAATTAATTAGCATTAATATTCTAATGCTGCATCCTAGCATATTGTCCTTACCGACTACCTTCTAACCATTATGTGACATTTTACCAAGCATGATGATACTGATGTTCGGATGACTTCAATGAATAATTGAGACAGGAATAAACTCACATTTGTTATATAATAAGCAGTCAAATCTGTTTGCTGACATTGTTGGGAAATTGGGTGTTGGATTTATTTATTTATACTTAGTAATTGGGATAACATGGAAAATCATAGAGTCAGTTTTTGGAGTCAGGAAGACCTTGATTCATATCCTACCTCAGATATATATTATCCTTGCCATCATGGAATGTCATTTAGACCACTGAGATCCCCCAGTGCCCATGCATCTCTCTCAGTGAAGGGATTTTAGCCTGAGGTCTATGAATTTTAAATACACACTCACACATGCATATACATACATATATGAATATAAATAAGCACATGCATACATATGTATATAAATATGGCAGATGTGATAGATAACTATTTCAATATAATTGGCTTTCTTTGTAAATCTCATATTTTTTTTCTTGCATTTAAAAACATTATTCTCATAAGGGTTCCTTGGACTTCACTGGACTACCAAAAATATCCATGATACAAAAATATTAATAACTGTTGATTTATGACAGAGATGCTGTCCACTTGTTTGATTAAAGAATATTTACATATAGTGAGCTACCTACAGCAATGAAATCAAGGATCCAGACCAAAAAAATGAAAATCCACATATGCAATATTTGTATTACCAATTTCCAAAAATTGAGTTAGCAATTAAAGATCTTTTAATTAAAGTCATAAAAAACCACACTGGAAATCTCTTTGATAGTTTGTAAGCTACTTCCACAATTCACTTTACTTCCAGGTTCTCATTATGAATGTTGAATATGATGTAGGAAGAACAGGTATGAACTAATTAATCAAGATCTTTGGTAGCTAAAATTTTAAGATTTAACTGTATGAGACAAATAGTCAATAAGCATTTATTATGTGTTTACCATGTGCCAATCGATGTGCTAAGTGCTGTGGACACGAAAAGAGACAAAAAGAGCTCAGTAACTAATGGGCATGAGGAGAGAAATACACAATCAGAAACAAAGAATGCAGAAGCCTACTCAAGACAATTGGTATTCAAGTAGAAGTCTCTCTTTGGCAAGGTTCTCTCCCTCCTACATGTCTCCCTCTCTTCTCCCCACTCACTCATACATGCATTCACACATATTCACACCTACAGACAAGCACACATAGACACAAAATGTGGCATTAGAAGCTGTCTATGATACATGTGCCCTGGGATTCCAAGGGGGACAAGCTCCAGCACTGCCAAGCATTTGAGAACTGCCTTGGGAGGAGTGATTGACTTCACTTAATGAATTCCTCTCTTTCTCTTCCAAACAATATGGATCAAAAAACCGAGTACATTTGCCAAGGACTCTCCACTTACTATATACCAAAGCCACCAATGGGTTTTGGAAGATTTCACTATAGTGCTGATTCTGCTTATGAAATTTAATGGAGCCAAGTTTTGTTTTGTTTTTTTTTTCCCTTTTCAAATAAAGCCCTTGCCTGTATTGTTTCTTACATCTCTGTCAACAGTTCTTACAGTGTTTTGTTCTGTAAATTATTTTAAAATATATTTTCTTTAATGCAATATATTTTAGCCCCCTCCCCAAAAAAACCATACCCCAAATCTGAATGCATAAGCAATCCCTGTGGAGTGTCCTTGGCATCAGATGTAAAATTCCACAGTATTTAATTTATTTGATTGATTGATTTCTCAGTGTTTTTAAAGGGTACAAAACCTAACAGCATATAATTTTTCTCTTACCAAATGGAATATGAAAGAATAAAAAGATAATTACATTTTTTGTATTCACCCTGTTGTCTCTGTAAATTTCCTTTCCCCAGATCTGCAATGAATTTGAAAGCATATCTGCCTTTCATAAAAGTACACACATACATACACACATGAATATATATAATATACATATATGCTATAATTCACCCTAAATTCTAAATAAGACCAGTATGTTTCTCCAGACATGAGTTCTTACAATGCATCCCCACAGCCTTGATGCTACCAGAGTACCAGCGTGTGTACTTGAGCTTTAGAGAAATGTAGAGACTTCTATTAAGTCCTCTTATAGCTGAAAGATAAACATACATCCTTTTTCTTTAAAAGACCCCTGCTCTTTGGAAAGAGGTTCATTTTCCCCCTCTTTGGAATATGTACTCAACATAAAATGGAATTTGAAGCCCTAGATATCAGAGGTTTGCTAATGGAATTCTTTAATTATATCCCTCTTCTTTAAAAGAACATTGGTCACATGCATATTGATCCAAGACGACATTTACCAAAATGATTATATTCTCTTATCTTGATGACCACAGTAATGTTATTTTAAGCAGAATCAAAGAGAGACACATGAGTGTGAAGAGAGTCACAGTTAGAAAAAAATTACAATGTCTGTGTGAATAAAACACCAAAATAGCATCTTATCAACCCTGCCTCATCATCATCACCAAATCAGCATTGTGGTCCCCAACTCAATCAAACTCTAAATTTAGTACTTTTCTGTGATCACCAATATAGCATGGGAAAATACATTAAATTTGGAGACAGAAGAGTTTTGTTCAAATCCCACTTCCTCTATTTACTACCCATATAAGCCTGAGGAAGTCATTTAATCTCTTCAGGCCTCAGCTTCCTCATCTGTCAAAAGAAGGAATTATACATTAAAAACTTCTTGTCAATATCTCAGTTCCACAGTCATTGGCTTTTGCAGTTAGGAAGGTTCAAGTAAGATTCAGATGTATTTATTTTCAAAAGCACCTATTCTTTAGTAATATATTCAGTCAATTCTTTGGATGAAGTACATACTTGCAAAGAATCAAACTTGTAAATATTCATGGTCACTACACTTGCATATTGATTTGATAACCAAAGTCATTTTACTATCAGTTGCATATGAGTGACTCCAGTGTGCTCCCAAAGCAATTGTGATTGCCCTTATACTGAACAAGTAGACATTGTGTGCATTTGTTACTTACTACATGTACTGGTAACACTTCTTTTGCCTTGGAATAAACTAAGTGTGTCAGAGACTTTTAGAAGTTATTTACTATCAACTTTATGACTATATTCTCATATCTCTTTATATATATATATATATATATATATATATATATATATATATATATATTCTAGGGTTTCTTAAATATATTTGGAAAGAGATAAGTTGGACTAGAGACCTTGATAGTGTACTAGGTGAAATGCTCCTAAATGACCATTTCTATTTTTAGCTCTCCTTGTGAATCTAGGCAATTTATTTAACTTTAGTTTGCTTTGGGTTTTTTTTAAAATCAGTTTATCAAGCCAACACCAGGAATAATAAATTCCAACTTCAATTAAGCAAAGTGTCTGCTATATGCAGAACACAGTGCTAGACATAAAGAAGAGAGATGAAATGAGATAGTCCCTAACCTCAAAGAGTTTATGATTTACTAAGTATAGGGCAAAGTAAAGAATAAAACCTCAGCAAAGATTTATAATGCAGTTTGTAAAAATGACAAATGGGTAGGAAAAGGTCAAAACAAGAAGAGTAGAAAAGATTAAAAGAATCAAGATGAAGTGGGAACAAGAGATCCTCCATAGAGGAGCTGGACCTTGAAAAAAAATGATTTTAATAGCCAGGGACATAAATTGAGAATATTCCAAGTGGACAGTATCCCAAGTCACAGAAATAAATAGGAAAAGACAAGATACAACTAGGAACAGAGAGCAGTCTGAGTTTGCTAAGAACTCAGAGTACATGAAGGACATGAAATGAAACCTACTTTCTTTTTGGTGAAAAATGTACTAGTTCACACATACATGTGAGTATTTGGGGGTGTTTGTACACATACAATCTTCAAGAGATCAAAAATCAATTGTTTACTGGATTGATTATGAATTCTTTCTACTGCAGGGATCATAGATCCAAATGTATAGAAGAGGATAAATGTATAATCCTCTTTTTTTTATAAAGATGAAGAAATAGAGGCTCAGAGAGATTAAGTGATTGGTCCAAGATCATAACCAGGTTGAAAATAAAATATAGTCTTCTTCTAAATAAATCATTTGAGGATAATTCCTATAAGTAACTCATGGAGATTGCTAGAAAAGAAAATAGAGAGTTCTTATCCTAAGAAGATGACCTCATGGGTGAGCCTCTGTGACCTACAAGAAACTGACTCCTTGGTCCCCTAAGAAAATTCTGGTTTGGAAATACAGTAGACTCATTAGGATGGACACTCTTTCTGAATTTCTAGGTTTGTGAATTCTAAGATGTAATACAGTATAATGAAAAAGTTACTTAGAGTTTAATGACTCATTTATCCACTAGAATCCCTTGTTAGTTAAGTAGGGAAAAAAACCATCCTCTAGTTTATAAATGAAAAATATTTGTAGAGAAGCTACAAAGTTATCTGGAAAGTAGAGTCAATGAATCTGCTAAGATTTACTTGACATGCTTATATAAAGTTTACCTTGGTTATCAAATAAATAGCAAAAACCAAACCAAACCAAAAAAAAAAAAACCCTATTTACTTATCACAAATAGTTTCAATAATTCTAATACCATGGTTTCTAAACTGTGTGTATATATCACCCCAGGCTGCCAAAACAAACCCATATGGCACAGTGTAATGTTTTAAATTTTTAAGGGAAACACAGGAGTACCCAATATCTGTTAAATACTGTGTGACTTCTAACCCAAGGTAGTTCACAATTTCATCACTGGATCTCTTTACATTCTTTTCAATGATATACTTGACTTCTTGAGATATGTTTTTGTTTACACATACTTTCAACTATGCCAGCAACTTCTGGAATGTTCTCATTTCCAGTATCATATCTTTGTAAAGCTAGGGTTTTTAGTGGTTGCTATGATAAAAAGCAAGCATTTTAAAAATCAGTTGCAGATCAGAAAATAATCGTGGCAATGGCCAATCTGATTCCAAGATTTCAGAAGTTGACAAGGTCCAAGAGGAACACATGGCTCATTAGTAACTAATTGTGGTTATTTGGAAAAGAAATAATAATTTTTTTCTTTTCAATTCATATATATTTTTAAGTCTTTAGAACATACTTATTTTTCTTTTTGCTATTTTATTTTTCCAATTATATGTTAAAATTTTTCAACATTCATCCACATGTATATATGTATGTTACACAATTTTCTTCCACCCTCTGTTCCCACCCTCCTCCCTTCAGTGGTGAATAGTCTAGTGAACACTGTACATGTGCATTACATATTAGTAATGCTTACATATTAGTAATTTTCTGTATGAGGAATTAGGACTAAGGAAAAGAAAGAAGACCAAGGGATAGGATGAAAAGCATAAGGGAAATTTGAAAAAAGTGAGCATAGTGTTCATTCAGATTCTATAGTTTGTTGGTTTGTTTTATTTTGTTCCTTTGTCTGGATGTCGATAGCTTTGTCCATAACAGGTCTCTCAGCGTTGTCCTAGCTCTCTACATCCAACAAAGCTAATCAACTTTCAAAATTGTTATTAATGTATACAATGTTCTCTTGATTCTGCTCCCTTCACTCAGTATCAGTTCTTTCCATGCTTCTCTAAGAGTCTGACTATTCATGGTTTCTTATAGAACAACGGTTCTCCATAACATTGGTATACCATAATTTATTCAGCCATTCCCCAATTAATGAATCAGCATCCCCTCAATTTCCAATTCTTTGCTACTACAAAAAGAGTATTTTGGAACATGTGGAACATTTCCAATTTTCTATGATTTCTTCTGAATATAGGCTTAGTATTGGTATTGCTGGGTCAAAGAATATGATCAGTTTTATTGGATTTTGGTCATAGTTTCATATGGCTCTCCAGAGCTCTCCAGAATGGTTGTGTCAGTTTACTGCTCCATCAACAATGCATAACATAAATATTAAGTTGCCTGGACCTAATTATTTTGTAAATTTGTAAATAATGACTATTTACTTCTTAGAGGCCTATGGATGCCATGAAAAAATTACTGAAACACTAAGGGAACCCAAAACAGAAAAAATGTGGGTACCTCTGGTCTAATACAAATTTGAGCAGCATCAACAGAATATATTTGTTTCTTAGCCCATTATCCCTTGGATTTTCAGCATAAGGTTGAGCTGTGAGCAGATATGCAAGAAATTTTCTAGAAAAAGTTAGTGCTGAGGAAAGGAGAGTGTTGCTTTATTCTTATCCTAGCCTCTTATCCTTGAGTAAACAAGTCTCCCTCCGTCAGACAACTGTACTTTTGCTCAAATCCATTCAATCAAGGGTGTGAGGACTACAGGAGGGGAGTAAGGGAAGTAGCAAATATATCTATTTTGTATTCTGAATCTTTACACCTTGGACAACTAACCAACTGTTACCATGTGGGAAGGTAAAATTAGAAAAACACAGAAACCATATTTAAATTTGATGAATTTGAATGAGGAAAAAAATAAAAATAACTTAAGAATATCTAAGATTTACTGTCAAACACTCAGGGGGATCTAGCTAATTTTGATTTCTCCCAACAAATTAGGTAGTAACCTATATGTGTCTACCCATTCTGGGTGACTTATCCATGTCCCTCACAAGTTTCCCAGTGTCCTGAGGGTTATTCTCACTTTCTCTTATCATCAATTAATCAAAAATAAGCGAATATTTATCACAATTACAATATGGGCCAGACACAATGTAGAACAGTGGATAAAGAACTAGGCTTAAAGCCAGGAAGACTTGAATTCAGGTCCCATTTGAGATATTTTGATTTGGTGGTTTGGAGCAGTTATTTAAATTTCTCAATGTTCTAAACAAGTCTAAGACTATAAATTCTAACCAAAGTGCTGACCTGCCTTAATAGAGGGGATTTCCTTTCCTAAAAGATTTTTTCTACTAATGAAATAAGAGATTCAGTACCTAACCAGCCCCTATAGACAGGAGGTGGGGGAGAAGTTCAATAATATTTTATGTTAGGCATTGTATTAAGTATCAGTAACAGCAAAATAAATGTTAAACAGTCCTAGGTCTTAAGGATATTCCACTTTTTTGGAGAGTCCATATGTCTATCAGGAGGTTTATAATTAAGACATATACAAAATGGCCTTCAAGGAGAAGGCACCAGGAAAGACCTGGAATGGAAAGGTAGTTGGTGAAAATGAACCAGCAAAATACAATAATATTAGGCTTCATGCATCCATATGACTATTGGCATGGGGGAAAGGTAATGAGAGGAGGGATCATATTCAAAGAATGTTTCTATTGCATCAGTTAACAGGAGAGAATACAAGTCAATCCTAAACATTTGGGCATTTAACTTTTGAGACTTCAAGAATTTTAACTTTCTCATTGGCAGAACTGTATATATTCACAGTTATGCAGAGTAGAAGAAAAATGAGAAGTATAATAGGCCCTCTGCAGGCATTTGAGTGGTCCCTACATCCCCCACTGCTAGTCAGAGCATCCCTGCTGGCTCTTGACCCTATTATAGTGAGCCTGCCAGGTTGATCAATCCTCCCTGGACATCCAAACTTGAACCAGGGAAATCAGAGATGACAAGTGTTGCCCCTTTTCTTCCTTTCTGATTCTTCTAATGTCATTGCCCCTGCCAATCCCTGTTCCATCTCCTTGCCCCTCCATTTTATTCATCATTTATATTATCAGAATTAATGTTTTATTGTGAAGAAGTACATGCAGAAAAGTATATTTGAAGCAACTGTTTGTGAAAGATTACAGTTTTTGATGGCTCCAGGAATCTATTTTCTATAGGTTCAATGCATCCACATTCCTGTTTTTTACTTTCCTACCATTTCTGAGGAACACAACCCTCCCAAAAGTTGAGAATTGACCATGTACTAAAAGCATGATTTTGAACTGACTTTCTCATTTGTGGTATGTCTTTGGAAGCAGAAGTTAGGCTCTTTAATACTATAGAGTACATTGAGTATAATTAGCAAATATAATCATCACCTTTTAGAAAGAGGATTTTAAATCACCTGAGAAACCTGTGGTATTGATTCAGTGACTGCTCTATATGTTAAAAAAATACTGCACTGGGACTAGGATTTTATTGTCATCACTATTACTATATGTTGAAGTTTGCAATCTTCCTGGAGAGAATGAATAAGCTGTATAGGATGGGAAGGGAGAAGCAATGTACAGTTTCTAAAACAGTCTTCCTTAAGCACAACTGTGATTGTGCCACTCTCCAGCTCAAACATTGCCAAGACAGAGTTCAAACCCCAACCCTTTTCCCAATATTCCCAATTCTATTAAAAATTTCACTATCTTCCTAGTCACCCAGGATTGCAACCTCAGTGTAATCCTGAATCTTCACCTTCATCATCCACATATCCAATCATTTGCCAAATTGTGTCACTTCTCCCTTTACAATATCATCTTTTATGGCCTCATCTCTACATCTACTCATTCATCACTTTAGGTCATTTCTTCTTGCCTGGATAGTGTAATAGATTCCTAGTTGGTTTCCTTGACTCAAGTCTTTCTCATTCCAACCTACCCTCTTTAAAACAGCTACAATGATCTTCTAAAACAGAGTCTGATCATATCACCCTCCCACTTAATGAACTTCAATAGCTTCCATTTACCTATGGGAATCAAATATAAACTTCTTGACCTATAAAAACCTTCCAAAAATAATCCCTTCCTACCTTTCTGGAGTTCTTACATATTACTCCCCTCCACATACTTTCAGATCTCCCCATACTGACCTTATTGCTGTTGGGTACCCCAATTCCCATCTCTGTGTCTTTGCACTTTTTTGCATCATGTCTGAAATTTTCTCCCATTTGAACTGTGACTCTGAGAGCCCCCAGATAGAGCTCTCCATCAGTTAATATTTTCCCCTCTAAGTTTACATTGCATCTACTTTGTATGTAATTTTATATACCTACATATTCATCTTTTTTGCTCTCCAGTATGCACTAAGTTCTGAATAAGTACTTGTTGATTGATTGATTGGTTTAATGTATGTTTATGTATTTGCTACTCCTATATACATATCTTCATTTCTCCATTAATCTTCTCTTAAATTTCATTTCAACTAATATCATGTCAAAAAAGCCTTCCCTGACCCTATACAACCCTCCAGTTAAAAAGATTGTTTCACTACTTAAATATCCCTAGTGTACTTTTCTAGGTGTCTCTATTTGCTAGATCAAATTATACTTATCTCTGTCCATGTCATATCTCTCCATTCCCAGTATCCCAGTAAAATGATAAACTCCTTGGGGATCTCTCTCTTCTTTTTTCTCCCCTTTTTTTCCCTTCCTTCTTTCTTTCTTCCTTTATTTTTTCCTTTTAACTATAGTATGTAAAGAAATGGAATAAGCATTTATATACTGACCACCATATATAATGCACTGTGCTAAGCACTTTTTACATTTTTTATAGATATCTCATTTTATCCTCCATAGCCATGTGAGGCAGATGCTATCATTACTTTCTTTTTACAGTTGAAGAAACCAAGCCAAACAGAGATTTAAGTGATTTGCCCAAAGACACATAGTTAAGTAGCTGTCTTTGGTCAGATTTGAACTTGGGTGATCCTAACTATTTTGGAATGTTCCACTATTCTATCCATTGTAATACCACCTACCTCCAATACAATCACTTGTATACAGAAAGAGTTGAAAACTGTTTGTGACTTTCAATTGAATTGGAAAAAGATCTAAGGGTCATAGTGAATAACAAGTAAGTCCCTGAGGCACCTTAGTTTTAAATGCTAGAACATATAAATAGCAGAAAACTATTTTCTCTTTTTAATAAAATTTTGGCCAGATCCTTTCTGTAACTGTTTCCAATTCTGGTTTCTACAACCTAAGGGAGATGAGGCATACTTAGTAAAGTACAACAAAGATGATTTAAAGACTGGAAATAAGAGGAAAGGTCAAAGGAACCTGAATGATTCCATCTGGAAGAGAAATGGGTGAGATTTAATAACTGTCTTCAAGTTCATTCCACAGAGAGTAGAGACCAGCTGGTATCAGTGTCCTAAGGACTGAGAAGGAAAGACTGTGTTTAAGCAGTAGACTGAAGAATTCCAATCAGTGTTTCCACTAAACTGAATATCTGTGTCCCTGAATTATATAGTTTTTATTGGTCTGTGGAAGGCAAATTTGCTCTGTGGGTTGTGTTGGTTTGCTTTGCCCCAGGCAGCCTACTCCTGCACTATTTTGAGCCCCCCAGAAATACCTCAATAGAGTTTAAAGCAATCAGCAAAATTCAGTACACAAAGCAGTAAGAAGACAGCAAAGCATGTAGCATTGGACACATTGCCAAACCTTTTACAATTGGAAAAAAGGAGGAAAAAATCTAAAAGATAAATGACTGCAAAATAGTTGAAGGTGACATGGAAACATATTCATGTGGCATTCAAGATCTGCAAAATGGTCCTCCAGCTTTGGCTCAAAGGCATGCAGTGAGAGTGAACCTAATGTTTCACAAAGTAGCTCATTCCATACTTGGGTTTCCTTAATTAGTGGGACATTTTTCATTCTATCAAGACTAAATTTTTTTTATTCTCATCTGGGTTGAAGAGGAAACTGTACATCTGCAAGGGTGTAGAAGTCTGAAGGTGTAGAGAGGTGAGAGGATGAGGGAGGAAGTTGAGAGTGGGGTAGGGATATATATGATTTGGGGCATGGGGGGACTTTAAGAGGAGTAAGTGAAGTGGACAGTGGGAGAAAAGATAAAATAAAAGGGATAGGGTAAAAAGAGAAACAGATAAAGAAATTAGTGAGTATAAATAAGTTGGAAGGGAATTCCCAAATAGTAATTATAGCTTTGAATTTGAATGGAGTGATTATAGCACTTCTCTTTGTGGGGGTGGAGAACTGACAATTGCAGGGATTCCCAACAATTGAGGAATAAGTTGTGGTGTCTGGCTGTGATAGTATACTAGTGTGCTATAAGAAATGATTAGCTTAATGATCTTAGAAAGGTATGGAAAGACTTGCATGGAATGATAAATAGTAATGAACAGAATCAGGAGAACACCATGTATAGTTTCACCAATAATGTTTTAATAAAGACTTTGAGAAAGTAAATTATTTAACTATTATACATACAAAATTACACCACTTTTTAAAAAGGCATTGAAGAAATATGCTGTCTGCATCCAGAAAATAACATAAATAGAAATATGTATAGAATTATTTTACATACACACACAGCACATACCTATTTGTGTCTTATGGTACTATATATATATATATATATATATATATATATATATATATATATCTTAAATGTATATATTATAAATATATTAAATATATACATTATACTTAAAACAGCCTAGATTTCTTCCAGAAACATCCTATTCCAGTACCTCATTGTGGCTTAGAGGTAATCTGTTCTTTTAGACCTTGTCAATAGAGTGCATATCCCAGAAACAGTTTTCCTTATCTGAAAAAGTTTTTAGTATAGGACTAGTAAGAAACTATGTCTGCTTTAGAAATATCAGACTAACTTGAGACATAAAAGTTTACAGTCAATAGGTTGGTCACTTGGTGATGAATTGTTTTATTCTAGGAATCCAAGAAGAAAAATACCAAATGACTCTGACTTCACTACTACAGTGACAGAAAAAAAAACTGTCAGGAACAGAGGGAAAAAAAATTTAATTGCATCTTTTTGTACTATCTATAATCAGGAATTTTTGATATTCTTAAGGCTAGATGTTTGTCTGATGACAAACTGAGAAATGGATTTGTATCAAGACTGATGCACTAAATGAAAACCAAAAGACAAAAGGAAGTAGAAAGATAGTTCCCTAATTCTCCTTGCAAAGGTAAACCAAACAACGGACTTAAAATTATTTTAAGGTACATTTGAGGGTAACAAGCAACATCATGTCAAGGGAAACCTTGTCAACTCCTCTTGCAGTTCTCTTGAAGCACATCTGCAAAAAGAACAATCACAAAAATGTTTGCAATTCATTTACAAGCATCAGTTGTGTAGATTGAAAAGGCAGACACATTCTACACACAACTCAAGAAGTTCTTGGGGACTTGAGTGCAAAGACAAGCATAGAGAAGGAAGTCAAAACATAGGTGATACAGGAATTGAAATATAAGTCTAAAGCATTTACAGTTTGTCTATCTCTCTACCTCTGTGAGAAGTATCCTGTCACAAAATAAAATAATTGAGTAAAACTAGTTATAAAATGACTTCATCTAAAATGTATGCAACATATCACATCTTTGGCATTCCCCTATCCTTCCTTGACCCAGCTGGACCCATCCCCATTTTGGTGAGCTGATTGGTAACCTTTCTGTATGACTATTTATACTTTTGAAATTAGCAAATGCTACAAATAAAAGCTTCATTTGTTTTGTTGAATGTCTAAATTTGAAAAAGCAATAGAGAAAAAAATGTTAAATTCAGATTAATCTTAAAAATGTGTCCATGGGTGAATTATTTGAGTCAATTATTAAATCCCAGCTCTCACAGCACACCCACTGTGTACCCCAGCCCTCATCTCTATTAAAAAGAAATTAAAAGGTTTGTTTCTCATTCTTCCCACCCTATTGTTCCCATTGGAAAACTTTTAAAAAATAAAATTCTTATAATAAATGTGTATAGTTAAGCAAAACAAATTACAGCTATTCTTAAGATATTAGAAAAAGGGGGAGATATCAAATATTCAAGAAAGATTTTTTCTCCCTTCCAGAAAAAGGCAACTAGGAAAAAAACCAAAACCAACTCATATGCCAACTTTCACAACTCTACAAAATCTCCCTTCACATACAACCTTGCTATACCTTCTGATCTTCTCAATTAGGAAACCCCCAATAATCATCTCTTCTATCTTTCTAATGTTTGATCTCTCTCTCTCTCTCTCTCTCTCTCTCTCTCTCTCTCTCTCTCTCTCTCTCTCTTTCTCTCCCCACCCCCCCCCGTTTCAACTTGTTGTTTGTAAAAGTTCAAAAACATTCATTTAATCATACCAAAACCTCAAACATTCATCCAATATTTTCCCTTTCACAAACTCCAAGATAAAAGCGTCTACACTTGATTCTTCTATTTTCATTGCTATTAAAACATTTTTCAAGCCCTTTATCTCATCATTCAACTGAAACTTCTCTCTTCAAAGTCAACGATGAGATAATAATTTCCAAATTCAAATTCTTTGTGCTTATTCTTTGGCCCTGGCTGATTAGTGTCTCTTCTTTGAGTTTTTGCCATACTGATGACTCTTGATTCTCCTATCTCTTTGACATTTCTTTATTAATCCCTTTTACTAGATAATTATCTATGATTTATTTCTGACTATGAGTGTACCCCAAGGCATTGCCTTAGGCTCTCTCCTCTCATCTTTCTTCACTCTTTTTCAGTGACCACATCATTTCCCTTAGTATTAAGTATCATCCTTATACAGATTACATTCAGATCCATATATTCATCAATATTCTCTCTCTCTCTCTCCAGAGATCTAGCCCTGCCCAACTGGATGCTCTA
Organism: Macrotis lagotis; assembly: GCF_037893015.1. Taxonomy (NCBI): domain Eukaryota; kingdom Metazoa; phylum Chordata; class Mammalia; order Peramelemorphia; family Peramelidae; genus Macrotis; species Macrotis lagotis. The sequence goes on along the minus strand of NC_133666.1, from coordinate 512,178,420 downwards.
TAGGCATACCAAATTCTCCATAGTCAAAACATAACTCACCACAGTCCTTACCCCTCCAAATCCATTTCTCTTCCAAGCATCCTTATTTCTGGGAAGGGTTCCACAATCCTTTGAATCACTGAGACTTACAATATGAGTGTCATCCTTGATTCTTCCCACTGTCTTCCTCCCTCTCTGTAATATCAGTCATCAAGGTATTCTATTTTCTACAAGATCATCAACATCTGTTTTCTTCTCTATATTCATATGACTAGCACTGTAATTCATCACTCAATAATCTACTACTTGCTTCTAATTCTGCATCTTCCCTCATCCTCAAACACACACACACACACACACACACACACACACACACACACACACACTTTGCCATCCATATAGTTGAAAAAGTAACATTTAGTCAGTCAACAAATATTTTTAAAGGAAAGTCTTTTTGTAAAAGACTGGCAAATGGAAATTAAAGGAAACCAGAGAAGCCAGGAAATAGAAATAAAGAGGGAGAACCCCCTAGGCATTCCATATCTGGAGTGTAGATAGCCAGGGAAAATTTCAGGAGCAAGGAGAGTAAAGTGTAGTGCTAGAAGAAAAAGGAGAACAGTTTTCAAAGAATTAAAGACAAATAAGATATAAGAACACTGAAATGGCAGTTGGGTGGAATAGGGTAGGTGCTAGATTATCAAGGACTTTGAACCACAAAACTGAAGAGGCTGTTTTTGATCCTAAAGATGAAAATTAGTTTATAAAATAGGGGGATAGTGGGATGGTCAGATTTGCATTTTAGGAAAATCACTTTGGTTGATGATGGAGAAGAATGGGGTGAAACATGAAGTAGATGCACTAAAAGTTTATTGCCATAGGCCAGTGGTGACATGATGTACTGTTTCAAGATGGCAGCGTTATCAGAGAAGAAAATGGGGTGTTCTAGAAGTGAAATTGATACTCCATGGAAACACTTTGGAAATGGGGAGATGATATAATGAAAAGTTGAGAATGATACTTAGGTTCTGACTGAAGGAGAAATTGAAATATGATGTTGCCTCAAAATGCTAGTTTTTTGTTTTAAGATATGTACCTATATTATTTAATTCAACTTTCCAACTGATTCATATAAAAACAAGCTTAAATATTCATTTTCAAAACTTTGAGTTCCAAATTTTCTCCCTTCTTTACCTTCTACTTCCCTCATCAAAATTGCAAATTGTTTGATACAGGTTAAAAATGGGTAGTCATGCAAAACATTTCCATCATAATTAGGTTGTGGAAATAAACATATGTCACCCCCCCAAAAAAAAGAAACCTCAAGAAGAATAAAGTGGGAAAAAAGGCATATTTCAACCTGTCTTCAAAACAATATTGGGGGGTTATAGAGCCAAGAAGGCAGCATGAAGGCACGAATTCCCAGAAACTCATTCCCCAAGTAACTCTCCAAAAGCTGTCAAGTTATTGCTCTAGCCAAAATCTAGAGGGGCAGAACCCACAGAAAGACTGAGTGATAAAATTTCCCAGTCCAAGACAACTTAGAAGATTTCCAGGAGAGATCTGTTCTACCAGGACCGTCTGCAGCACAGCTGGGCTGGATGCTTGGGTCCCTGGCATAGGGGGTCCTTTCATCATCAGGAACAACTGGAAGGGGTAGTGGAGAACTCTGCCACACCAGAGTGAATTCAGAGAAGAGCTCCAGCCTCAAAGCAACCCTACAGCGAGAACCTGAAGCAGGAGTTGGCAGAGCCACCCAGCACATCCAGAGCTCTCATCACATAGACAATAAGGAGGTTGGGGGAGACTACAGAAATCTCTCTGCCCTTCCTGGGGCAGGACTCAGCTATTTGCCCACATTCAGATCCAGGTGTTTTCCCACACTCAGATCTCACACTACCATAGCTGAGCAGGGACATCCTCACAGCTCCAGGGCAAAGGGGAGCACCTGAAGCCTCTCATAAGACCTTGGAGGAATTAAAATCCCTGGGGATTGTCTTAACCCCCACCCCAAAGCCTTGTAAGTGTGGTAAATCAGTCATATACTGAGGCAATGAGCAAACAATAGAAAAAAAGAAGCTAACCACAGAAAATTACTTTGGTCCCATGGAGGACTAAAATACATACTCAGATGATGACAAAATGGAAGCTTCTGTATTCAAAACCTCCAAGAGAAATAGAAAATGGGCTCAGGCTATGAATGAGCAAAAAAAAAAAAAGACTCTGAAAAGCAATTAATGTAGGTAGAATGAAAATTGGGAGGAGAAATGAGAGTGATGCAGATAAGTCATGAAAACCAAGTCAGCAATTTGGTGAAAGAAATACAAAAAAATACTGAAGAAAATAATACGTTAAAAACAAGTTTAGGGGTAGCTAGGTGGTGCAGTGGATAAAGCACTGGCCCTGGAGTCAGGAGTACCTGAATTAAAATCTGGTCTCAGACACTTAATAATTACCTAGCTGTGTGGCCTTGGGCAAGCCACTTAACCCCATTTGCCTTGCAAAAAACTAAAAATAAACAGTTTAGGCCAAATGGAAAAAAAAGCAACACAAAAGGCAAATGAGAAGAATGCCTTAAAAAAGCAGAATTGGCCAGCTGAAAAAGGAGATAAAAAAAGCTCTTCAAATGCATAATGAAACGAAAGGAAGCAGATGACTTTGTGAGAATCCAGGAAGAAATAAAATTGTACCAAAAAAAATTAGAAGAAAATATGAAATATCTCTTTGGAAAGACAACTGACTTTGAAAACAGATCCAGAGGAGATAATTTAAAAATTATTGGGCTACCTGAAAATCATAACCGAGGAAAAGAACCTAGATTTTATTTTTCAAGAAATAATACATCAAAATTGCTCTGATATCCTAGAAGGGTAAAATAGAAATCGAGGGGATTCACCAATCGCCTCCTGAAAATGATCCCCAAAGAAAAACTTCCAGGAATATTATAGCCAACTTCCAGAACTCCCAAGTCAAAGAGAAAATACTAAAAGCTTCCAGAAACAATCAATTCAACTACCATGGCTCTATAGTCAGGATTACACAGGATCTGGCTGTATCTCCATTGAGGACTCATAGGGCTTGGAATATGATATTCCAGAAGGAAAAGATCTTGATTTACAAGAAAGAATCAGCTACCCAGCAAAACTGAACATCCTCTTTCAGGGGAAAAGATGGATTTTCAGTGAAACAGGGGACTTTCATACTTTCCTATTGAAACAACCAGAGCTGAACAGAAAGTTTGGTCTTCAAGTACAGGACACTAGTGAATCATAGAGGGTGTGGATGAGAAGGACTGTGAGGAACTTAATGATATTGAACTGTTTGTATTCCTGCATGGGAAGAAGATACTGATAACTCATATGACTTTCTCATTCATAAGTCAGAAGGGGCATATATAGACAAGGCATAGGAAGGAGCTGAATATAATGGTATAACATAGTAAAAAGATGGAGTCAATGGGTAATAAAGGAAGTAATGGAAAGAAGGGAAAGGAGAAGAAGAAACAGCTAAGATATTTCATATAGGAGTCAAGAGGAAGCTTTTACAATGGAGTGGAACAGGAGAAGGTGAGGGGGAATGAGTGAGCTTTCATTCTCATCAGAAATGGCTCTGAGAGGAAGTAACATACATACTTAATAGGGTATAGAAATCTATCTTACCCTAGAGAAAAATAAGACAAAAGGGATGGTATAAGGGGGAATGGGAGGAGGGAAGGGAGGAAAAGGTAATAGAAGAAAGGGAAGATTGTGGGAGAGGGTACTCAGATACAACACATTTCTGAGCAGGGACAGGGTGAAAGGAGAGAGAAAGAGAATAAAAAAAATAAGAGTGGGAAGAAATAGAGTGGAGGGAAATACAGTTAGTAATAGCAACTGTGGGAAAAATATTGAAGCAACTTCTTTGGTGGATTTATATTAAAGAAGACAACTCATCCTAGAGACAGAACTGATGGATTCTGAACACAGACTGAAGTACATTTTTTTTCTCTCTCACTGTTTTTAAAGTTTCTCATCCTTTTATGGGGGAAGGGTGGTTTATGATTACTGTCACAACAAGGTTATTATAATAATGTGAAATAAAATAAATTTAAAAAACACCATCAGCTTTGTCTTTGGGGATGAATAGTATACTTTATCATACACCCTTCAGAGGTGTCTTGAATAACAGCATTGATGAGAAAAAAGTAAATCATTCATAGCTGATAATCATATTGCTCTTATTTTATATATAGTTATAACTGCTTATGTAAGTCTTTTCAGGTTTCATGAGAGTATCCTGCTCATCATTTCTTACAGAAGAATAGCATTCCACCATAATCACATAACACAATTTGTTATTTCCCAACTGATGGACATCCACTCAATTTCTACCTTGCCATCAAAAAAAAAAAGAACTGCTGTAAATATCCGTATACATAGATGTCTTCCTTTCTGTTTTTCATCTGCTCTGGAAAATAGACCTGGTAGTGACATTATTAGCTCAAAGAGTAGGCATGGATTTATAACTTTTCGGGCATAGGTCCATATTGCTCTCTAGAATTGTTGAATCATTTCAAAACTCCTCCAACAGGGCATTGATATCCCATTATCCCTATATTCTCTCCAATATTTGTCATTTTCTCTTTCTGTCCTATTAGCTAAGCCAATAAATTTATTACTTAAAGAGTAGCAAAGGTATAAGGTAGTAACTCGGAATTGTTCTAAGTTGCATTTATCCAATCAATAGTGAGCTGGGACAATTGTTTTTTAATATGGCCATAAATTGTATTGATACCCTCATCTGAAAATTGTTCATATCTTTTGATCATTTATCAGTTGGGGAGTGATTCTCTCTCTCTCTCTCTCTCTCTCTCTCTCTCTCTCTCTCTCTTTTTCTTGCAAGGTAATGAGATAATGTGAATTGCCCAAGGTCACACAGTCAGGGAATTATTAAATATCTGAGCCTGGATTTAACTCAGGTCCTCCTGATTTCAGGACCAGTACTATATCCACTGCACCACCTAGATGACCCATGTCTCTTAATTATTTTAAAAATTTGACTCAGTTCTCTGTTTGAGAGATGAGGTCTTTATCAGAGAAACTTACTTCCAATATTAACTGTATTTCCTTCCATCTTATTCCCCTCACCCCCATTTATTCCATTCTCTCTCTTTTATCTGTCCCTCCTCAAAAGTGTTTTGCATCTGATTACCCCTTCCACAATCTTCCCTCCCTTCTATCACCTCCTATCCCTTTCCCCCATTCTCTTCCCCTCCTACTTTCCTCCAGGCTAAGATAGATTTCTGTACCCAATTGAGTGTGTATATTATTCCTTCTCTGAGATAGTTTTGATGAGAATAAGACACATTCACTCCCCTTCAACTCCTCCCTCTCCCACTCCACTACAAAAAACAATTTCTTGCCTCTTTTAGGTAAAATAACTTACCTCATTCTACCTGTCCTTTGTCCCAGTACATTCCTTCTCATCCCTTAATTCCATCTTTTTAATATACCATCCCTTCATATTCAACTCTCACTTGTGTTTTGTCTATATATTTTCCTTCTTTTTTGGCAAGGCAATGTGGTTAAGTGACTTGCTCAGGGTCATGTAGTTAGGTAATTATTAGGTGTCTGGGGTCAAATTTGAGCTCAGGTCCTCCTGACTCCAGGGTTGATGCTCTATCCATTGCACCTCCAAAATACCCCTATTTTGTTCCTTCTAACCACCCTAATAAATTATAAAATTCATGAGTCATCAGTAAAGATATGCACACACACATACCTATATATATATATATATATATATATATATATATATATGCTATTTATAATCATATGGGAAAATGCTCTATATCACTATTACTTAAAGAAAAGCAAATTAAACCACCTTGTGTCTATCATATTGACTAATATGACAGAAAAAGGAAATGATAAATGTTGGAGGGGACATGGACAAACTGGAATAAGAATACATTAATGTTGGAATTGTGAAAACCATTTGATCCAACAATAATACTAGTCAGTCTATATCCCAAAGAGATCACAAAAAAGGGAAAAAGACCCGCAAGTACAAAAATATTCATAGAAGTCCTTTTTGTGGTGGCTAAGAATTGGAAATTGAGGGGATGCCTATTAATTGGGGAATGGTTGAACAAGTTGTGGCATGAGAATATAATGGAATATAATTGTTCCATAAGAAATGATGAGTTGGCAGATTTTAGAAAAACCTGGAAAGACTTCTGTCATAGCATGATTTATATGGAATTATGTGTAACATAAATAAAGCATTTATAAGCTTTATCAAATTACTTGCTATCTTAGGTAGGGGGAAGGAAAAGGTGAGGAGAAAACTTTACGAAAATGAATGTTGAAAACTTTACATATAATTTGAAAAATAAATACATAAAACTTTAAAAATGAAAAATAAAAAGATAAATATATCTATTAAAGAAAAGTTTCCATTTTTTATTTTAAAAAGGATTTTTGTCATAAATGTGTGTGACATTTTGTCTGATTTTCTGTTTCTATTGATCTGATCATGTAATTTATTATTTTTAATGATTAATTATATTTATTTTCTTTCTTAACCATTCTTAAATTTTACATATAAATTCATAATAGTCCGTGAATAATTTTAGCATTATATTATGATAGCACTTTATAGTAATATTAAAAAGTGATATATTACCTTTTTTGGTTTTACCTATTATTAAATTAAATAAGAAGGTCAAATTAGTCTCATAAATTAGGTGAGTTATTGTCTTTCCACATTTTTGTCAGCAGTTTAAATAGAATTGGATTTATATGTTCTTTAAATGCTTGATATAATTCACTAATAAATTTATTTGAATAAATTGTATTTTTTCCATTTGTCCATTCTTTTAAGGTCTGTATGAATTTTCTTTCTAATAGTAGGCTTTTTAAATGATCATTTTCTTTTTGCAAACTGAGTATTGTTTATTTCTGTAAATGTTTATTCATTTTGCTTATTTTCAATTTTGTTTGTATAAAATAAGGATTAGTAGCTTCTGGTCATTTCCATTTTTTCTCCAGTTTTTGAAAAAATCACAATTTTGATAACTGTTTTGTCTCTCTCTTTTCTTATTAAAATAATTGTTAATGCTTTATTGATTTTATTGATTTTATTTTATTTATTGATTTATTTATTTTATCTATTAATTCAATAGTATTTTAATTTTTAAGTTTAACTATTACTTAATTCCAAAATGCATTATTTTATACTTGTTTTTGAATGTTTAAATTGTTGATTTCTTAGAGATTGTTTTTTAGTTGCCCAGTCAATTCACTGGTCTCTTTCTTTAATGTATCTAGAAGAGTTTTTAGTGCCCATTTTTTCTGGACAGATTTTTATACAGACTTGTCATTTTCCCTCTATGCAGCCTTAGGATACAATTTCACAAACATTTTAGTATTTTCAAAAAAAGCTGATATATCCTTTTTTTTAGGTGATATTACAATTAGAGAATGCCTTTATTGGTCAAAGAATACATGTTGTAGCTATAGGCCTCATCTGCATTCCAATCTAATTCTGGTTATTTCTCTCTTTCTCTTCTGGCAAATATTCACTTTTGCCAAAGGAAAAGAAATACAGGCTTCTGAAATTGAGTTCTAGAATTCTCTGCACAATAGACAAACTGTGTATCGTTTTTTAAGTTTAAAGAAATGTATCAGTGGCAGTCTTTTATATAATAAAAATTTTTGGAGACCTCAACATGGCAATATTTGTATTATTACTATCTGTTGATTAACATAAAAGACAAAACTACTTAAAATTTGGCATCACTTTTTTAATAATTAAGCGATTTATTATAAATGAAACTGAATGTCAACACTACTGATTTAACTTATTTAGTAACTTTAGATTAAATTAAATGCAGAAATATCTCATATTTTTCAATCTCTCCTTGAGTTTAGTGAAGCAACAGAAAATCTCCAGCAGACTGCAGATATTCCATGGAGGACCTAGGGAATGAGAAGTATATCAGTAAAAGATGAGAATTATCATATATATATATATCAATCTCTCAAAAAAGGAAATAAAACTAGTCTGATATGATATGAACTGGAAGTTATGTTTGTTTCTTTACTGGACTTTTTTTTTAGTTTTTTGCAAGGCTTGCCCAAGGCCACACAGCTAGGTAACTATTAAGTGTCTGAGACCAGATTTGAACCCAGGTACTCCTGACTCCAAAGCCGGTTCTTTTTCCACTATGCCACCTAGCCACCCCTTTACCAGACTTTCAATAATTATCTCCATAATAATACATTCTAGAGTTTCTCTAGGAATTAAAATCATACTCATTGATCCAGAATTTGAAGATTTATTTTCATTACTTTTGAAAACTGAAACTTTTGTCTTTCTGAAATCTTATAGCATCTTCTTAGTCTTTACCTATTTCAATGAGCTGACCCATCAATCACATCTGCCTATCATTTTAGTACTTGAGAATGAAGTTCATCTAAATCAGGGAACTTTAATTATTAAAAGGCAATGAGGCACAATCTATCATTTTAAAACTCTTGGGCAGCAGTTACCTATAAATAATTTTTGTTTTGTCCTTCCTGATTCAAAGAACTATTCTTAACTTTTTAATTTATTTGTTTTTACATCATTTTCATTTCCCAGTATATTTTTTCTTATCACAAAGAATTATTTTAAAAGAAAAAATTGTTCAGTAACACTAAATGACAAATCTGACTTGAATCCATTGTTCCAAAACCAATGCCTACTGCCTCTGCAAAGAAGGGAAAGAAATATATTCTCATATCTCTCCCTTGTAACCAATCTCAAGTCATTTTAATTAGTTTGAGAGTCAGTTTTGATTTTGTTCTTTCCTTTTAAATTGCCTATGTTTTCTTTGTTCTGCTTATTTCACTCTATGTCAGTTAATAAAAGTCTTCCCATGCCTTCTATTTTTCATATTTATTTTTTTACATTTCAAATAGCATTTGATTAACTTCATTTACCACATTCTTCCACCATTGATGGACATTTATTTTATTTTCAGTAGTTCGCTACCATATAAAATGTTGCCATAAATATTTGGTTATATATAAACCTTTTCTTTTTTATTGACTTCCTTGAAATCTCATAAAGTGAGATTTTTGATCTGGATATTTTTGGGTTGTTCCTTTGCATAACTCAAAGTAATTTTCCAGTACTGTTTGACCAATTCATAATTTCTCCAATAGTGTATCTGGGTGAATGTCTTTTCACCATCCACTTAACTCTTAATGTTATTTATTCTTGTCATCTTTGCTGATTTGATGAGTGTTAGGTGAAATATCAAAGTTGTTTTGATTTTCTCTTATCTTGTTATTAGTGATTTGTTGGGTGTAGAGTATACATTCAAGGAAGACCAATACCTTTGGTGTGAGGGTTTCTGAGTCCTTTTTCCCCCCCTTAATTTATTTTGTTTTGAATTTTACAATTTTCCCTCTAATCTCACTTCCCTCCCCACCACAGAAGGTAATCTGATAGTCTTTACATTGTTTCCATGTTATACATTGATCAAAATTGAATGTGTTGAGAGAGAAATCATATCCTTAAGGAAAAACCAAAATGTAAGAGTTAGCAAGATTACATAATAAGATAACATTTGTTTGTTTAATTTATTGATTTTTTTGTTTTTAAATTAAAGGTAATAGTCTTTGTTCTTCAAACTCCACAATTCTTTCTCTGGATACAGATGGTATTTTCCATCACAGATAACCCAAAATTGTCCCTGATTGTTGCACTGATGAAATGAGTAAATCCATTAAGTTTGAAAATTGGGGCAGCTAGGTGGCCCAGTGGATAGAGCACCAGCCCTGAAGTCAGGAGTACCTGAGTGCAAATCTGGCCTCAGACACTTAATAATTACCTAGCTATGTGGCCTTGGGAAAGCCACTTAACCCCATTTGCCTTGCAAAATCCTAAAACAAAAAAAAGATTGAAAAATCAACCCCAGGTTGCTGTTATGGTGTACAATGTTCTTCTGGTTCTGCTCATCTTGCTCAGCATCGGTTCATTCAAATCCTTTCAGGCTTCTCTACTTCCTAACCCTTCAGGTTTCTAATAGAACAATAGTGTTTCATAATGTACATATACCACAATTTGTTCAGCCATTCCCCAATTGATGGACATTCACTAAATTGCCACCACAAACAAGGCTACTATGAATACTTTTGTACAAGTGAGTTTTTACCCTTTTTTATGATCTCTTCAGGGTGTAGACTTGGTAGTGCTATTGCTGGATCAAAGGGTATGCATGTTATTAATGCCTTTTGTGTGTAATTCCAAATTGCTTTCCAGAATCTGGGTCCTTTTTAAGTCTGCTTTGCCCTTTGATCTCCACCTGGACTAACTCTCACCTGTGGCTCCAAGAAGCTGTAGATTGCACGGTGGCCATATCCTGGTTCAGACTAACAGGATTGTGTAACTGGGGATTTCAAACTCATTAGTGAGATGGAGGGGGTTCCCTACCTCAAGTATGTGAAGTCCTCCGTTGGTAGAATGAATGGACAAGAACAATTTGTTCCACTGGTCATGAAGGCAGCTGATGCAAACATTGTGTAGTGCTTAGAGTTTGGTTAGATGTTGAAGAAGCCAAGGTCAACAATTGCATCTAGAGTCATTACCAGTTGTCTTGATTTTGCCATGCCATTGGACAATGATGACATTTGAAGAGAGAGTGAGGAAGATGACTTTGTGCAACTATACCTCACTTAAATACAATTTACACATGCATCAAAAGACATCACCCATACTTTACCATTCCTCAAAGTCCTGTGGTGACAGTAAAGTGACAAAGCAGTAGGTGTGTATACACTGGGAGCTATAGTCATGACATAGGGTCATTTCCCCACTGAAAGCAGTAGTGAGATTTGGGTGGCAGAGTTCCCTGGGTGACAGAATAGCCTGTTTAAGGATCATGCTGTTCATCTCCTAATCTGAAGAAGGGGGTTAGAAAAGGTGCCCTAATATTATATAAACCTGGTCTGATTACTATAGCAGACAGGAATTCCATTGTGTGACTGAGACATAAAAAAAAATCTATAAAAACTTCTTCAAAGAAAATTTCATTCATCAATGGTACATACAACACAAGTTCTGATAGATCTAAAAGACAAACAGCTCTTGTTGCAAGAGTGAAACAAGACTGTCAGATGACAGTCAGCAATGAATTTGGGGCTATTTTTTCTGAAGTGACCACAATAAAGGAAAGCACCAAGAAGCTAGAGTAGATTTTGCAAGGAAAATTAATCCAGTCAACAAACTTGAATGTCTACCCAAGGAGAATGACATGCTCATGACAAAGAAATTGCCACTTCCAGTAAAACACCATGCCATTATCATCATTGCCTATGCTCCAACCATTGATGAACTCTGATAAAGTCAAGGAAAATTTTTATGATGATCTGGAGACCCTTATCATCAAAGTACCAAAAGAAGACAAGCTTGTAATTCTGGGTTACTTTAATGCTAGAGTAGGCTCAGACTACTAGACACAGCGGAGTCCTTGCTAGGAATGGAGTTGGAAACAGCAATAGCAATGGTCATCTACTATTGAAGACTTGTGCATCTCATGACTTTCTCATCACAAACACTGTTTTCCATTTACCTAAATCTAAAAGAAAATTTTCTGGCTACATCCTCACAGCAAATATTGTCATCTAATAGGCCACGTGATTATAAGAAGAGACAAACAGGTAATTATGTGGTGCAGAGTGCTGGACTGATGACAGACTCATCCTCTTCCAGCAAAATATTCACATTCAACAGAAGTTGTGGCCATAAGGCAAAGTGACTACTAGAAAAATTAATGTCAAGTGATTAGAGTGCTTCTCTGAGTGGGAATAGTTGAACCAACAAACAGTTGACAACTTGACAACGGTGGAGCAGAAAAGGAACAGGCAGGTTTCAGAGATTTTGTGTACAGCACTATATTTGCTCATCTGTATCAAAACACAATATCAAGACTAGTTTGACGAAAATGATGGGGAGATACAGAAACTGCTACATGAAAAATGAGGACTCCACAACATTTACTTAAAGGATAGTTCATTATGAAGGCAGTAGTTAATTCCATTAAAAGTAAAATACAGGTGAAGCTTAGAGAGGTACAGGACTCTTGGCTCAGTAACAGTAGATGAAATTCAGTTTAATGCAGACAGTAACAATCCAAATTGCTTTCATGACACTCTGAAGGCTATTTATGGGTCAAAGACCTATGATGTATCTCAACTACTCAGTGCTGATGGAAGCACATTAATCAGTGATAGGCACAAGATCCTAGAGAGATAGGCTGAACATTCCCATAGTGTTCTTAATAGATCAACATCAATCAATGCAAAAGCCATAGCCTGTTTGCCTCAAATTGAAGACAATCTGGCCCTAGTTGAAGCTTCAACTGAAGAAGAGGTTTTGAATGCCTTTAGGCTTCTTTCATGTGACAAACACCTGGAACTGATTCTATTCCCATTGAGATCTACAAGGTGTGGAGTGCAATGCTAATACAAAAGCTGACTGACATTTTCCAGATTATTTGGCATGATATGTGCATATTTATTGATACCTTCATTGTTCATTTCTATAAAAGAAAAGGGAATAGATTGTCCTATAACAATCACAGGGATGTTTTTCTTTTAGTCATTGCTGGTAACATTTTTGTTGGCGTACTCCTTAATAGGCTGATTCTTCACTGGAAGATACCCACCATCCTGAGAGTCAGTGTGGCTTCAGAAAGGTTCAAGGAACAGTCAATATGGTGTTTGTTGCCCAATAACTCCAGTAAGAATGCCAGGAATAGAACAGAAGTCTTATACATTTGTAGATCTGACCAGGGCATAGGATACTAGCAGTTGTGAGGTTTTATGGAAAATTATGTCCAAATTTGATGGCCCAGAGAAATTCCTCAATATTGTCATTTTCATGACCACATGTTTGCCCAGGTTCTGGATAGCGGATGATGCTCTTGAAATTTCCCAATCACCATTGGAGTGAAGCAAAACTTTTTCCTTACTCCCATGCTTTTTAGTGTGATGTTTTCAGTCATGTTATCAGATGCCTTCATTGAGAATGAATACATTAAGATCAGCAGCTGCACTGAGGTAAATTCTTCAACTTGAAAAAGCTACAAGCCAAGAGGAAAGTGGAGAGAGTGTTGGTATGTGATCTTCTCTTTGCAGATGATCATGCACTCAATGCAGCCTCTGAATCTGAGATTAAATAAAATATGAATTGATTCTCTATTACTTATGATTACTTTGATCTTGTAAATAACACGCAAAAAACACAGGTCTTCACTCCATCAGCCCAGCCCCACACCATCCATATGTGGAGAAGTTTTGAATGCTGTGAATAAGTTAATTTACTGTGGTTGTACTTTCCATGAAGGTACACTGATAATGAGGTTGACTCACACACATTGCCAGAACTAGCTCAGTGTTTGGGAGACTCCAAAAGAAAAAGTGGGAGAGAAGAGATATTAATAGATTGACTACCAAATAAAGGTCTTATAGAGCTATTGTGCTGACCTCATTGCTATATTCCTGTGAAACTTGGACAGCCACATGTCCCAGTCTCAAACCAACACCAAACCAGGAAACTGAATTACTTCCATTTAAATTATCTAAAGAGGGGCAGCTAGGTGGTGCAGTGGATAGAGCACAGGTCCTGGAGACAGGAGTACCTGAATTCAAATTCGGCCTCAGACATTTAATAATTACCTAGCTGTGTGGCCTTGGGCAAGCCACTTAATCCCATTGCCTTGCAAAAAAACCTAAAAAAAGTTTAAAAAATAAATTATCTTAGGAAAGTTCTGAAGACCTCTTGGAAGGATAAGATACCAGACTTTTCTCAAGCTAAACTGCCAAGCTTTCAAATGTTACTAGAGAGAGTTCAGTTATGATGGTCACTTCACATTATTTGAATGTGAAGTATATGCTTGTCAAAAAGACTATTTTATTGAGAACTCACAGGGTCAGAGGAAGGGATACAGGAACATTCTGAAGGTCGCTCTTAAGGACTTTGGAATTGATTGTGCAGCATGGAAGAAACTGGCACAGGACTGCCCAGCATGGTGTGCCCTCATCAGTGAGGGTGCTATGCTCTAAAGGCAAGACAGAACTGAAGTAGCACAAAGCAAATATGAGATATAGAAATTTAGAGTAAATACCCCATGTCTTCGAATGGACAATTTGTGACTGACCTGTGGTAGAGCATTCTGAGCCTCATATTGGTATGATCAATCACAGAAGAACACAACGTAACTCATAGCTAACATAGGGATCTCATTTTGGTCTTTGATAATTGAAGACAAGAATCATACTATTAGTGATTTATAGCAATCTTTCATATCCATGTTAATTGTGTCTCTTAAAAATCTAAGACATTTGCTAAATTCTTTGGGCATATACATCATGCTCTTTAGGTTCCTGCCAGTTTTTCTTTCATCAAATGTGGTATTATATGACACAAGGGGTAGAGAATTCCCCATGAATTTCTTCAGAAAACATCCATCTTTCTCATATGTATAGTATTAAAAAATAGATACAAAAGCTTCCCACAATTTCAACTTAGCAGTTTCCAAGGAACCTCCTTTAATACCTTTGTGATGAGCTTCCAGAGTGATCTTAGGTACTGAAGTCAATGGCAGAGAGGAGACTAGAGAGGTAGGATTGAGAAAGTAAGGAAATAGGGACATCAACAGCAGCCTAAGGGAGTCACTAGGTGGCAGTCACCCATTGGGTCATTCTAATCCCTTGAGGGCAACAGAGAACTTAACTTCTCATCAGTCTTAAGGAAGAAAAAAATATGCAAATTTTTCAAATCAACCAGTGGAGTTAAGAAAAGAGAAAATTAGAATTCTGAGCCTGGAGAAGGAAAATGGACATTTTATCAAGAAGGATATCAGAAAACAATATGAATGACCAATAGAAAGAGGAAAAAAAGTGATTGAGGAAGAGAAACAAAATAAAGATGCTTAAAGATGAGGGACATATCTATGAATAAGTACTTGGCAGCAAAATGAATCAACAATCTTCTAAGAAAAGTGAAATTAGATAATCTCTAAAGTCCTCTGAATTGATAATAGTATAACTTCAGAATAATAGTAATTAAAAAATAAAAATGTCAAAGATTCAAAAGAACGTGGTCAAAATTTAGAGTGGAAAAAAAATCAACATTCTGACAAAAAATAATGGAGAATTTACAATAAAAGACAGAAATACACTCCAAAACTGTATTGTCATCTGAAAATAAAATGGAAACAAAATACAGATGCAGAAGGAAAAGAAAGCAAAGTGAAAAGACAATAAGACTGGAAAAACCTATTAGAGTTTTATAAAGCAAGATAATTGAAATAAAAAGTGAGGGAGAGACTAGAAGATTATTTAAGAATCTCTAATCTTTTAGAGAAATATCATTTAAACAAAATGGAAAATTGTATTTAGAAAATCATTTACAACATTCCCCAGAAATACTAGAAGTATAATCACAGTATTCTGAGCAAAGAATTCACAAAATGCAAGAGAAACTAAAATTTTAACTTATCCAGAATTAATACTCAAACTTCAGAATTTCATCAAATTGGTTTTTCAGACAAAAAGGACCATAATCCAATTTTTAAAATGAATATTGATACAAAAATAAAACCCTTGAAAATAAACCCTAGCAATATTTTTTAAATCATGCCAGATCATAAAGGTATGGTTCAACAATTAGGCAAATAGTAAAAAAAATTAAAAATATTATTTAACATGATTAATAATTAAAAAGTTGATATTCTCAGAGAAACATTAAAGGTATTAGATGAAATAAAGAAATATTTTATGCTGTATCCTAAAAACTAAAAAGGGATTAATCATCCTTTATTATGACCAAGTGGTAGCATTATTTGCAGTAGAAAACTCTTAAGCTTTTGTGGTACAGTGTCAAGCAAAGATGCCTTCCTTTTCCATTATTATTTAACATAGTTATGTACATACTAGTTATAGCAGTAAGATATAAAGTTATTTCCAACTGAACTGAAAAACAGAAAATAAAGAAAATTCAACTATGTAACATTAGTAAAGAAGAGGGAAAAAGTCCTTATTTGCATGTTTAGAAAACCCAAAGGGTGAAAGTAAGGAAAAGATATGGAGGAAGAATGGATAATAGTAAACTCAAGGAATTTAGAATTAAGCATAGTAATAGGAGATGGGAAGCAGAAAAGAATGAAATTAATATAACCAAAACAACAACAATAATAGAAGTCTAACTATTGGCTTAAAAATACATATATGTGTTTTAATGAAAAGAAAAACAAACTTAATAATTATAATCTTAAATGAAAATAGATTAAATTCCTCAATAAAAAGAAAGGAAATAGAAGATTCAAGATGAAAACACATGGAAATAATGTTACATGCAAAAGTTGCAATTAAAATATGTAGACATGTAAATTAAAAAGGAAAGGAAGAAGTAAACAATTATATTTTATACTATTCTAAAAAATGTACTTGTAGTTCTGATTCCAGGTAAAACCTGATAATGACAAGAATAAAGCAACATTATGTTTAAAGATACTATGGATAATGGGGGGAAATGACATTATTTAATATGTATGAACCAAATGTCATAGCAATTAAATTTTAAAATAAATCTAGATGAACTGCAGAAAGACTTTGCTAAAATAATCTAAAAAGAAATTGTAATATTTTTCTCTCTCAATTGCACAAAATCCAGCTAAAAACTAAATACAAAGAAAAAATATAGAGTTTAATAGGTTGCTGGAAAAAAATAAATTTCACTTTCCTTTGGGACTCCTATATATGAAAGTTGTAGATGTAGTACTAGTATTAATGCTGGTACTACTACTACTACTACTACTACTACTACTACTACTACTACTACTACTACTACTACTACTACTATTACTACCATCACCATCACTACTACTATACTAAACTAAACTACTACTACAACTACTACTACTATCATTACAAAAACAAAGAAAATTACTAAATTTGAGTATCATATGAGACCTCAAACTATATTATAAAGCAGTAGTTATCAAAATATTATGATTCTGGCTTTTAAAAAATAGGGGGAAAAAGTTCAGGTGAACAAATTAGGGAATCCAGAAACAGAAATTAGAGCCAGTGTCTGATAAACCTAAAAACATGAATTTCTGGGAGAAGACTCACTTTCAGACAGAAACCACTAGGAAAGGTAGAAAGAAAATATAATAAAATTATATACTGACCTACCTCAACTACTATCTATTATGTATCTAAATATATATATATATATATATATATATATATATATATATTTGAAAAAATTTAAACTTTTACATGAATAAAAACAGTAAAGAAAAATAAGTAGAAATTATGAAGAGGAAAAAAGGATTTGTATCAAATATACTCTCAATGATATCCTATATCATTGATATAAACTATATTGATATAGAATACAAATTAAAGCAATTCTAAGTTCTTTCAATGTGTAAAATAGCAAAGAGGAGAAAAAACTCAGAGTCAGTGTTTTATGGGCAGTGGGAAGAATGAAACACTAATAGACTTTTGGTAGAGGTGTGAATTTGTTCAACCGTTTTGATTTTGGTTTAAATTAACCAAGAAAAATGATAAAACTGTCTATGATTATTCCATTATTATATACATTCTACCCCTAGTGAACTGAAAGACATAAAACAAAGAAAACTCAACTATATAAAATGTTCATGGCAGCACTCTTTATGGTAGCAAAGAAAATTGTAAAATTCGAAATAAATATAAATGAATGAATGAATGAATGAATGGGGAGGGGAATAAAGTAGATCAGGTAGGAATTTCCTGGGAAAGAGAGAAAAAAGGGATAAGCCTGCTTTATGAATGGAATGGAATATTATTATGTAGTAAGAAATCATGAATATGAAAAATTTGAAAAGGTTGAGAAGTTTTAAATCAAATAATGAAAACAGAAACAAAAGAAATGACATACAATAATACTAGAAAAATATGCATTTAGAAAGTTTCAAAAGGAATATGATCTCTGAATCTTAGGGAGAAACCCATGATGAAGCTGTAGAATACAAATAAGAGAAATTTTCCTTATCCAGAAAAGAAAGGAAAGGAACAAATAAAGGAGAAATCTAGATGTATTATCTGATACATTCAAAGTATCACATTACTACTTAACTGTTTTTCTTGGTTGCAGTGCAAAGTTCAGGTTAGAGAATGAGAGTTTCATTTTCTTACAGAAACAATCATAATATAAAGTTGTAAAAACTAAGTCTTTTCAAGGTAAAAATAAGAATATAATTGGAAAAATAAGAAAAATAAATAATTTAAGTTCCTTTTAACTCTCTCCCATTAGCAAAGTTTAAGTGACAAAGACTTTTCTGATTAGCTATCTGCAGAAATATAGCATAGGTTATCACTAGGGTTCTGGCCATGGAGCCCAGAAAAGAACCAGCATCTAGAGAGCTTGAGGTAGGAAAATGCTGTTCCAACTCTCCGGATGAAGTTTCCCTCTACCTAATCTACTAGGAGTTAACATTTCATTAGCCTTCCTAATAAATTCTTAGACCAGGAGTGCTAAAGACTCATTTCAACATTCTGATTCTACTGTAATAAAATAATCCTAAGAGTCTCATTTTCAGCTAGAACTCATGTGTCTGGCATAAACACCCAGAAACACATAATCTTTCTGTCTAAACCATTTTGTTTTATCACAGATGGTCTGTACTCTTTTCTCCATGGTAATAATCTCAGGCTTAACATCAGTACACTATGTTATTTCATGTTCATTAAGGACAACACCTTGGTACCACAATCTCACCATATACTCTGAGAAATACATCATATACCTTGACAGATGATAGTCGGGTATCCATAGATGTGAAGATAATGCCAAGGCAAAATGTGGCTTTACTTGGTGGGACAATTATCCTCACAAACTCTAATGTTGGCATCAGCCATGAGATATTGTATTTAACTAGCACAGAATAGCATGCCATGTATTGGAAATTATTGTTATTAATCCTGAATCGTCAGCTAGTCTATTTCCCTCATAAAAATATTGAGATTCAGAGAAGTAAAATCATTTGCAAGGTCATCATAGTAGAGACTCAGCTAAATAGCTTCTAACTACAAGCAAGCCTAAGTATCTCACCCTCTGAAGTTAATAGGAAGAGAGATGAATGGCAAGGAACATGGTTAAGGGTTGAAACATAATCTGAATTATAACAAGGTGAAAACAATTTTCACAGTGAAAGCTTGGGGTGATGGAGGAAGAGAGAAGAACAAAGTAAAATTTCACTGGGAACACTGCTTTCAATCTGGGATGACTGTCGGTCCTCACAATAATATCCCCTGTGAATTGTAAAGGCTTTTGTAGCATGTGACCTTGTGCTATTATAAGAAAGAGAGCATTTCTGTAAAAGTCAAGTCCTAAGATATAAAATACAATTGGTGTTTCATGAAGTTTGAAGGAAATATAATGAACTTCCCATGTCAGACAATGATACCGGTTCTGACCTTTGCAGTCATAGCAAGGGATCTGGGAATGGGTGAACCAGCTTGACTTTCTTAAACATTTACCTCAGTCTTTACATGAATATGAAATTACTCTTTTTATCAAGGGATTTCTTTAGTTTGCAATTGGTTTCTCTCATATATTCCTCTTAAGATGCTTTTACTCTGCATTCTGGTGGCACACTAGAAATGCGTCGTCTTTTCCAACTGAATGGCTAAGTTCCATACCTAGGGCACAGTCTATAATCCTGAGACCTTCTATTGTCTGACATTTTTTTAAAGGGCAAAAGGATTGAGTAAAGTTCAAAAGATAGCGGTTTGGTGACTGTTCATTCTATTCAACTCATTTTATAAAGTATTTACTGAGATCTGAAATGAGCTCAGAACTGTCCTGACTACTGTGGACATGGGAAATGTATTTCATATCTATTTAAAGAACTAAAAACCATAAAACCTGAAACAGGTTAATTAAAAACACTGGTCACTTTACCTTATCAATCACTATAGCAATAAATGAATACTTACTAAATACAAAATTTGATTGAACTTTGTTAGGCACAAATTAAAAACAGTACCTGCTTTCAAGGAATTTACCTTCTAATAGATGAGATAATATAAGATATATACCATACAGATAGAAGCTAACCTCAGAGAGGAAAGCAATAGCAACAGGGAGAAACAGGAAAGTCAGAAGAAACTTGACTGAGAGATGAGACTAAAAATTTTAGGTGAGAATAGAAGACATTAAAGGTAATGAATAGTCCATCCAAAAGTACAGGCAAAAAAGGGGGACCTGGAGTATCTTGTGTAAAGCACTAAGTTATGGTACACCATACCCTCTAAAGCTTGGATGGATCAACTTCATCAATTTGGGCATTTTCTCCCACCAGAGTAGATCACAGACTATCAATGCTTTCTGATCATGCAATGGTTTTTGACTAAGTTCTCCCATATATTCTCCAAGAAGGAGCAGTCCAAAGTTCTGAAGGCATTCTTTAAAATATTTTTTTTATTTAGGCTTTGCTAGTTAGCCCTATTCATCTTCCTGGAATTCAAATCTTCACATTATTCCACTGCTGTCTTTTCATCATGCCATTTGATCATCTTCAATCATACTAGAAACTTTTCCCTTTTTGAAACTTGGACTCTGGTTCTGACAGTGACCTTGGACAAGTCACTTAATCCTTATTGCCTAGCATCCAGGGCCATCTCCAGTCCTCCAGATTCATATCTGGTCACTGTACCAAGATGACTTCATAGGAGAAAGTGAGGCTGCTGACTTAGCACAGCACCCCCTCATTCAAATCCAATTCATACTCTTGTCATGGTATCACTTCCCTGATGCTGTGATCTTCTTCAAAAATGAAAGTCAAACATTATTATTATTGATCTATCTATTCCTATTTGCACCTACCATGTATCTCTCAGACCTTAGCAACTTGGATTTTTTTTTTGAGATTGTCATGTTTGAAATTTTGTAATTACAACTTCGTTGGGAGAATATATTTACAAGATGAGTTATTTAGGCTAGAAATACTTTTTTTAGGATTTTTGCAAGGCAAATCGGGTTAAGTGGCTTACCCAAGGCCACAAAGCTAGGTAATTATAAAGTGTCTGAGACTGGATTTGAACCCAAGTACTCCTGACTCCAGGGACGGTGCTTTATCCACTGTGCCACCTAGCCGCCCCTAGAGATAGTTTTTTTTTAAAGCACTACTACTACTACTATTACTACTATGATCAAATGCAGCAGAGTCCATTCATATCTTTTCAAATCTTGTCCTAGCTTATTGGTCAACTGCTATGTTTGAACAATATATATATACTAAAGTATGAAAAATTAACTGGTTTTCTAACTATAATTTCCTATTCTATAGAATAGATGTTTTCTATCCATTTAGTTTTTATCTTATCTTTAAGACAATGTATTTTAAATAATTACAAATTTTAATAAGGAGGTCTTATAATACTCTAGCACTTGATGAAATTGGTAATATTATCAAAAATGGGAGCATCTTGAGAACAGAAATATCTATAGAAAAATCCTCTCCCACTGGAATATTTCACAGGGTATTCTTCATAACAATGACAACTTAGTACTTGTTGCATGCTTTGCTTGTGTTATTAATAAAAGTTTGAATAGAGTTATTTCTGTGATTGTATTTATCAAGTTATTCCATTATCTTTTTAATTTTTATTTATTTATTTAAGACAACGGGGTTAAGTGACATGCCCAAAGTCACACAGCTAGGTAATTATTAAATGTATGAGGTTGGATTTGAACTCAGATCCTCCTGACTCCAGGGCCAGTGCTCTTTCCACTGTGCCACCTAGCTGACCCTGTCTTCCATTATCTTAACATTAACATCAGGAACATCTTGTTAGAAAATAGCCTTGAAAGCTACATTTTTAAACTAATAATGGAGTTTTTTTAAATAAATAATAAAGAAAAATCATAGAGGATCTTATTTTATATATATCTTTTGATCAATTGTTGATAAAGATGAGAGGAGAGATTCATTTGTGCAATTCTGATTCTTTTTCCTTCTTGTATTTTCATAGTTGGGAGGGAGAGAAGAAAAGATAGGTAAGAGGAAACAGAACAGTCTAGCTATCACAGAACTACTCCAATAAATATCAGAGAAGAGCATCAGACTGAATAGTGATTAGGAAATTCAAGGAGAAACTAGAGTAAATAATTTTTACAGCTTAGGTTAGCATAGGGAAATAACCTGAGGCCAGGGGACACTGGGAAGGGATCCAGCAAGAAAATTTTCTGCAGAGCATTCCTACAGGACAGAGACTAGCTTGAGGCCTTCAAGACAGTGTACCAGGAAAGGGGCAAGTTCTCAGATCTAGACTGCCTAAAGCTGTTTATTGTGCAAAGAGCAAGAATGGGAACAGTGAGTAGCTGTGTCAATTTGACCCAGCATCTAAGTCCTGGAGGGGCTTGCAGCTCTGTATCAGGGCAAGGAGAGGTCAAAGAAGAGACTAGAGCTGAGTAGCAACCATGAAGCATTGACCCCCATCTGGGTTGTGGATTCAGTTCAGAGGCCCAAGAAAACACCTGTGTCTGAGCAACCAGAACAAGGAATTCAGAGCAAATGTGAGACTGTTGTTCTCTTTGAACCTGAAGTATCTTCCAGGTATTTGATAGGGACTAAAGTCAGCAGCATTCTATTGGAACTAGAACCAAGCACAAGTCTATAATTAGATTACCCAGATTGAAAACTGGGGTTGAAAACTTACAAATCACACAGAAATGCAGAAATTCACTTTGCCTTTGATCAGACTTCTTAGGATATGCTGAAAGTTTTTAGGTCCCTGACCTGAACTGTCCCTGAGATCCTTGAACAATAAAAAACTTCATTCTGGGTTCTTGATCTTTTCAATGGAAGACCAAAATGACAACACTGTTTGAGACAAATTGCAATGTGACTGTGACTGATCAGACCAATATGAGTTCAGAATGCTCTACCACAGATAGGGCACAAATAGTCCATGTGAACACCTATAGGTACTATAAACTTATGTATATCACGTATCTTTTGAGCTGCTTCAATTCTGCCTTCCTCATAGAGCACAGGACCCTCACTGATGCGGGTACACCATGCCAGGTGATCCTGTGCCAGTGTCTTCCATGCTGTACAATCAATTCTAATGTTCTTCAACGAGACCTTCAGGATGTCTGGGTATCACTTCTTCTGACCCCCTTGTGAGCTCTTGCCCTGTGTGAGTTCTCCATAAAATAGTTTTTGAGGGCAATCATTCATCTGGCATTCTAACAACTTGTCCAACCAATCATAGTTGCACTCTCTGTAGTAATGTTGGAATGCTAGGCAGTTTAGGTCAAGAAAGGACCTCAGTATCTGATATCTTCTTTTGCCAGGTAAGCTTCAGAATCTTTCTAAGACAATTTAAATGGAAATGATTCTGTTTCTTGACATGGTGCTGGTAGACTATCCAGGTTTCACAGGTTTATAGCAATGAGGTCAGCACAATAGCTCTATAGACCTTCAGTTTGATAGTCAGTCTAAAACCCCTTCTCTCTTTGGAGCCTCCCAAATACTGAACTAGCTCTGGCAATGTGAGTGCCAACCTCATTGTCAATGTGTACTTCCTTGGAAAGGACATTGCCAAAGTAAGTGAACTTTTCTACAGTACACAAAGTTTCTCCATTTGCTGCAATCAATGATTCCACATATGGATAGTGTGGTGTTGACTGAGCATCTGTATTTTCTCAGTGTTATTAGACTAAAATTAGCACAAGCAACAGAGAATCAATACAAACCTTGTTGCATCTCACCTTCAGAGACTGAATTGATTGCACATTCATCTGCAAACAGAAGATCATGTCCCAACACTCCCTCCACTTTGGTCTTTGCTTGTAGCCTTTTCAAGTTGAAGACTTTGCCATCAGTGATTGCACTGATGCTGACCTTGAGACCATGATCATTCTCAGTGAAGACTTTTTATAACATGGCTGAAAAGATATAATGCTAAAAGGCATGGGACCAAGGACGCATCCTTGTTTCACTCCATTGGTGACTGGGAAATCTCAAGAGCATCATCCACTATCCAGTACCTGGGTATGCACACTATCTTTGAATTGATGTGCAATACTGATGAACTTCTCTGGGTAAGCAAATTTTGATATAATCTTCCATAAACTCTCACAACTAATGGTATTGGTCAGATCTACAAATGTTGTATACAGACCTCTGTTCTGTTTCTGGAATTTTTCCTGAAATTGTTGGGCACCAAACACTATATCAACTGTTCCTCAATCTTTTCTGAAGCCAGGCTCTCAGGGACATGACCAACTTGAAGGTCAAGGATCAGCCTCTTGAGAAGGATTCTGACAAGATTCTTACCAGCAATAACTAAAAGAGAAAAAACATTGTGTTTATCACAAGGCAATCTGTTCCCTTTACCTTTAGAGAGAATGAGGATGGAGGCATCCTTGAATTCTTGGAGGATAACCTCTTCATGTCATATAACCTGGAAAATTTCAATAAGTTTTTGGATGAACAATGGATCCCCCACCTTCTAGATCTCAGCTGGAATAGAATCAGTACCAGGTACTTTGCCACTTGAAATGAGTCTAATGGCATTCTAAACCTCTTCTTCAGTTGGAAGGGAGAGCTAGGGACAAATTGACTTCAATTTGAGATAAAGGGTCAATGGCTTCTGCATTAATTGATGGTGGTCTATTAAGAACACTATGGGAGTGTTCAAACTAAATAACCAGAAAAAGTGGTATCTGAATCCCCTACTCCTAAATACTCAGAAGTTGACCAAAAATTTGATCAAAATTCTAATTAATAACTAGAAGAATGATTAAACAAGGGAAGAAAATATCCTTGGCCTCTACTATTGACAAAAAAAGCAGAAGAGAAAAAAGTAAAGTCTTTTATTTGAAAAGTGACTCCAGAATTTTAGCATTGATTAGGACATACAGTTCCAAATGGACTCTATGAACCTTGTCAAATGGATCTCACATATCAGACTAAAACATCAAGGGTTTATCTTTTATAAGCACTGGCAATTAAAGAAATTCAGAGACTTTGAATCATTGGATAGATTGTTTCCCCTCTCAGCTGCTTTTTATTCCTATCTGAAAAGCTATAGTTCATTCTGTATTACCGTCCTTCATCAGAAAATTTCCTGCTTTGCATATTCCTTTATGCATTGAAAGTGGTGGAGTAGTGGACAAAAAGAGAGACAATATTAAGATTCATGCATTTCAGGGTTTAGGGTTAGGGTCAGGGTTAGTTATTGACAGAATACATCAATTCCCTCCTAAAAGAGATCCTAAAATGAAAACACCAAGGAATGTTGTGGCCAAATTCCAGGTAAAAGAGGAAATCCTGCAAGCAATCAGAAAGAAACAATTTAAACACCAAGGAGCCATAGTAAGGATTAGCAGGAGCTGACTGCATCAACATTAAGGGATTGATGGGATTAGAATGACATATTCTGAAGAGCAAGGGAGCTTCAAGAATCCACTATCCAGCAAAACTGAGCCTTCTCTTCCAGAGGAAAAGATGGACATTTAATAAAATGGGAGGCTTCCAACAATTCCTGATGAAAAGAATAGAGCTAAATAGAAAATTTGGACATCAAACAGGAGGCTCAAGAGACACATGAAAAGGTTAAAAAAAGGATAAAGGGAAAAAACTGCTATCCAATAAGAAGAAACTGGCTATATCCCCACTTGGGAAAAAGATTCTCATAACTTGAAAACTGTAACTCCAATTAGAGAGAATATACTTAGCCAGAAGTGATGGTCACTCATGACTTACCTGTGAGACTTATCCAATAAGATGAAAGTGGTTATATCCCTACCTGGAGAAAGACTCTAATAACTCTGGAGAATTGTAACTCTAGTAGAGAGAATATACTTAGCCACAAGTGAGGGACACTCATGAGTTTTCTGTGACTCAGATAGAATGATTTGAAAACAATGCCTCCTTAAAAAAGGAGACAGTAAGGAGATGGGAGGATGGAGATTGAATGTGGTAAAT
Organism: Macrotis lagotis; assembly: GCF_037893015.1. Classification (NCBI taxonomy): domain Eukaryota; kingdom Metazoa; phylum Chordata; class Mammalia; order Peramelemorphia; family Peramelidae; genus Macrotis; species Macrotis lagotis. The sequence goes on along the minus strand of NC_133666.1, from coordinate 512,152,418 downwards.
TTCATTAAATTAAGAGGTACAAAAGACCTATTGCAATGGAGGGGAAGAAGGGAGGAGGTGAGAACCACCTGAATCTTCATCTCATCAGACTTGGCTTAAAGTTAACTTATACACACTCAGTTAAGTTAAGAAACTTATCTTACCTTTCAACTATTAAAAGGGGGAAAAGGAAAGGGGGGCAGGGAGGGGCAGAAAAAGGGGAAATAACAGAAGGAAGGGAAGGATGAAGGGGAAAAGGTAAAGGAGAAAGAAAGGGGAGGGGGGTTGATATAGGAGGGAAAACACATTGAAAGTGGAGGTATTCAGAAACAAAATACTGAGGAATATGGACAAAGGAGAAAAGGGGGAAAATGCAAACAGAGGAAAGATAGCATGGAGGGCAATGAAGAGTTAGTAATTATAACATTGAATGTTAATGGGATGAACTCTCCCTTAAAACAAATAGCAGAGTGGATTGAAAAACAGAATCCGACAATATGCTGCTTACAGGGGCAGCTAGGTGGCACAGTGGATAGAGCACCAGCCTTGGAGTCAGGAGTACCTGAGTTCAAATCTGGCCTCAGACACTTGAGAATTACCTAGCCATGTGGCCTTGGGCAAGCCACTTAACCCCATTGCCTTGAAAAATCTAAAAAAAAAATTATGCTGCTTGCAAGAAACTCATTTAAGGAAGAGAGATACATATAGAGTAAAGGTAAAAGGTTGGAGCAAACTATATATTTTGCTTCAGCTGAAGTGAAAAAAAGGAGTAGCAATACTTATCTCAGACAAAGTAACTGCAAAAATAGACAACATTAAAAGTGATAAGGAAGGGAACTTTATCCTACTAAAAGGTACCATAGACAATAGAGTTATTTCAATACTGAATATATATACAACCAATGATATAGCATCCAAATTCTTATAGAAGTTGAAAGAGCTACAGGAAGACATAGACAGCAAAACTCTACTAGTGGGAGACCTCAACCTCCCACTCTCAGATTTTGATAAATCTAATCATGAAATAAATATGAAGCAAGTTAAAGAGGTAAATAGATTGTTAGAAAACCTAGATATGATAGACCTATGGAGGAAATTGAATGGGGATGGGAAGGAATATGCTTTTTCTCTGCAGTACATGGAACTTATACAAAAATTGACCACGTTCTAGGACACAAAAATCTAATGATCAATTACAGAAAGGCAGAAATAGTGAATACATCTTTCTCAAATCATAATGCAATAAAAATTATATGCAATATTGGGCCAGGGAGATATAGACCCAGAATTAATTGGAAACTAAATAACATCATTTTAAAGAATGAGTGGATCAAACAACAAATTATAGAAAGAATTAGTTATTTCATCCTATATAATGACAATAATGAAACAATATACCAAAACCTATGGGATACACTCAAGGTAGTTGTCAGAGGATATATTATATCTTTAAATGATTACATGAATAAATTAGAGAAAGAAGAAATCAATGAACTAAATATGCAACTAAAAAATTAGAGAAAGAACAAATTAAAAACCCCCACTTAAATACCAAATTAGAAATTCTAAAAATTAAAGGAGAAATTAATAAAATGGAAAGCAAGAAAATGAGCTAATAAATAAAACCAAGAGCTGGTTTTATGAAAAAACTAATAAAATTGATAAACCTCTGGTCAATTTAATTTAAAAAAAGAAAGAAGAAAACCAAATTGTTAATATCATAAATGAAAAAGGTAGGACAGCTAGGTGGAGCAGTGGATAGAGCACCAGTCCTGGAGTCAGGAGTACCTGAGTTCAAATCTGACCTAAGCCACTTAATAATTACCAAGTTGTGTGGCCTTAGGGAAGCCACTTAACCCCACTGGCCTTGCAAAAAAATAAAATAAAAAATAAATAAATAAAAAGGTGAACTCATCACCAATGAGGAGGAAATTAAAGTAATAATTCAGAATTATTTTCCCCAACTGTATGCCAATAAATTTCACAATCTAAGTGAAATGGATGAATATTTACAAAAATATAAGTTGCCCAGATTAAATGAAGAGGAAATTGAAAACCTAAATTACCCTCAGAAAAATAAATTCAAGAAGCCATTATTGAACTCCCTAAGAAAAACACATGTATTCACAAGTGAATTCTATCAAACACTGAAGGAACAATTGATTCCAATTCTATATAAACTATTTGGAAAAATAGGTGAAGATAGAATGCTACCCAATTCTTTCTATGGTGCTGATACCTAAACCAAGAAGAGTTAAAACAGAGAAAGAAAATTATAGACCTATCTCTCTGTTGATTATAGATGCAAAAATCTTAAATAAAATCTTAGCAAAACAATTACAACAAATTATCACTAGAATAATACATCATGATCAAGTAGGATGTATGCCAGGAATGCAGGGTTTGTTCAATATTAGGAAAATTGTTAGTATAATTAATTATATCAATAACAAACCTATCAGAAATCATATGATTATATCAACAGATGCTGAAAAAGCTTTTAACAAAACACAGCACCCATTCCTACTAAAAACACTAGAGAGTATAGGAATAAATGGATTGTTCCTTAGAATAAAAAGCAGTATCTATCTGAAACCATCAATAAACATTATATGCAATGGGGATAGGATAGAGGCATTCCCAATAAGATCAGGGTTGAAACAAGGATGCCCATTATCACCATTACTATTCAATATTTCATTAGAAATTTTAGCTTAGCAATAAGAAGAAAAAAAGAAATTGAAGGAATTAGAATTGGGAAGGAACGGACAAACTCTTACCCTTTGCAGATGACATGATGGTATACCTAGAGAATTCCAAAAAAAGCATCTAAAAACTACTAGAAATAATTAGAAACTTTAGCAAAGTCACAGGATAGAAAATAAACCCTCATAAATCCTCAACATTTCTATATATGACTAGCAAGATACAGCAGAAAGAGCTAGAAAGAGAAATTCCATTCGAAGTAACCTGACACAATATAAAATACCTGGGAGTCTACCTGCCAAGGCAGACTCAAAAACTTTTTGAAAACAATTAAAAACACTTCTCACACAAATAAAATCAGATTTAAATAGGGCAAAAATCAACTGCTCATGATAGTTTGAGCTAATATAATTGAAATGACAATTCTACCCAAATTAAACTATTTGTTTAGTACTCTGCCACTAAAAATTCCAAAAAATACTTTAATGAGTTGGAAAAAAATGTAAGTAAATTCATATGGAAAAAGTCAAGAATTTACAGGGATTCAATGGAAAAAAAAAGTGCGAAAGAAGGTGGATTAGCCTTACGAGATTTAGAATTATATTATGAAGCATCAGTCATCAAAACTGTCTAGTACTGTCTAAGAAATAGAGTGGTAGATCAGTGGAATAGACTAGGTGCAATGGTAGGAAATAACTATAGTAATCTGCTGTTTGATAAATTCAACGAGTCCAGCTATCGCAATAAAAACTCTCTCTTCGATAAAAACTCTTGAGAAAATTGGAAGTTAGTATGGAAGAAACTTGGATTAGACCAACACCTCACATTGTATACCAAGATAAGATCAAAATGGATATAGGATTTAGACATAAAAAATGATATTATAAGCAAACTAGAAGATCAAGGAGTAGTTTACCTGTCAGATCTATGGAAAGGGAAACAGTTTATGACCAAGGAAGAGATGGAGATCATTATGCAAAACTAGATAACTTTGATTACATTGCATTAAAAAGCTTTTGCACAGACTAAACTAGTGTAACCAGAATCAAAAGAAATGTAGTAAATTTGGAAACAATTTTTACAACTGGTATTTCTGACAAATATACATTTCTAAAACATACAGAGAATTGAGTCAAGGTTTCAAAAAACAAGCCATTCCCCAATTAACAAATGGTAAAAGGATATGCAAAGGCAAATTACACATGAGGAAATCAAAGCAATACATACTCATATGAAAAATTGCTCTAAATCACTACTTATTGGAGAAATTCAAATTAAAGTATCTCTGAGGTACCACCTCACACCACTCAGACTGGCCAATATGACCAAAAAGGAAAATGATCAATGTTGGAAGGGACTTGGGAAATCTGAAACACTAATGCATTGTTGGTGGAGCTGTGAACTCAACTAACGTTTCTGGAGAGCAATTTGGAATTACTCCCAAAGGACAACAAAAATGTGCATACCCTTTGATCCAGCAATACAACTACTGGGTCTATACCTTGAAGAGATGAGGAAAAAAGGGTAAAAGCATCACTGGTACAAAAATATTCATAGCAGCCCTATTTGTGGGGGCAAAGTTTGGAAATTAAGTGGATGTCCTTCAATTGGGGAATGGCTTAGCAAACTGTGGTATATGTATGTTATGGAACATTATTGTTCTATTAGAAACCTGGAGGGATGGGAATTCAGGGAAGCATGGAAGGATTTGTATGAACTGATGCTGAATGAGATGAACAGAACCAGAAAAACATTGTACATCCTAACAGAAACATGGGGGTGATGATCAACCTTAAAAGGCTTGCTCATTCCATCAGTGCAACAATCAGGAACAATTTTGGGCTATCTGTGAGGGAGAATACTATCTGTTTCCAGAGAAAGAATTGTGGAGTTTGAACAAAGACCAAAGACCATTAACCTTCAATTTAGGGGGAAAAAAGTTACCTCATTATGTAATTTTGTTATCTCTTATACTTAATTTTTCTTTCTTAAGGATATGATTCCTCTCTCAACATATTCAACTTAGATCAATGTATACCATGAAATCAATGTAAAGACTAATAGACTGCCTTCTGTGGGGGGATGGGGGAGGGAAGTAAGAGTAGGGGAAAAATTATAAAACTCAAAATAAATAAAATATTTCTTTTAAAAAAAGATTGATAACTTAGGACATGAATGACCATTTACAAATATAAAAATAATTATTATAAAACAAGAAGTAGGCTACTTAACTCAATGTCAAAAAAAAATAAGTGGACATACATTCAGATTAAAAAAGGTAGAATTAAAAAAAAAAACCTGGCTGGATATAAAGAGAGAAGGAGAAAAAAAAGAGTCAAAAATATAGCTCCAAAATATTGAACCTGATAAGTTGGGAGGACAGCAGTGCCATCAGTTTAAATAGAGAAATAAAGAGAATTTTAGGTTTGAGGGAAAGACAATGATTATGAAAGCATCGATTTAGAGCATAGTTCCTATAGCTTCTGTTTATAATGTACTTATGGCAGTTAAATGGCACAGTGGATAAAATGCCAGGCTTGAAGTTAAGAAGACTATTGTTGTGAGTTTAAACCTGGCCTTTTTAGATATATGACCCTGACAAAGACATGTAACCCTGTTTGACTCAGTTTCTTATCTGTAAAATGAACTGGAGAAGGAAATGGCAAATCACTATAGTGTTTCTGCCAAGAAAACACCAAATGAAGTCATGATGAGTCAAACAGGGTTGAAATAACTGAACAGCAACATTTACAGTATTTATGAGCAGAATACTTGTGGAGAAAATTAGGTCCAAATTCATTAAGATCACATATATAATCAATATAAGAATCAGAAGCAAAACCTAAGCTCTTCTTCTTGTTAAAAAATTAGGAGGGGTGGGGGGATGGCTAGGGGGTGCAGTGAATAGAGCACCCACCCTGAAGTCAGGAGTCTAAATTCAAATCTGGCCTCAGACACTTAATAATTACCTAGCTGTGTGGCCTTGGGCAAGCCGTTTTAACCCCATTTGCCTTGCAAAAAACTAAAAAAAAATTAGGAGGGACTGAAGTCCTGGTGAAGCTAACTAGTGTATAAAAATAATGAACTGGAATTGTGGAAAAGGAGTGAGGGTAGAAAGATCAACTGGGAGCTATCTGCGTAAAGGGGATATTAAAGTCATAATAGTGAATCAGAACATCAAGGGTTTTTAACTTTCTACATTAGGGGAACCCCTTTGACAGTCTAGTAAATTTTAATGACTCATCATAATAATGTATGTACTCAAATATATAAAATAAGACATTCAAGATTACAAAGGAAATTAATTATGCTGAAATAATCATCAAATGTTAAAATAAAAAGTTCTTTGTATATGTTTGTATGTTAATATACTTCAACTGTCTCACCTCCAAGTCTCTGACCTCTATGGTTTCCTCTTCAAACACTAGCATTTGATGTCTTCATCATGGATTCAATTATCATCTGTAAGCAGATAATTCATCCCAATATATTCAGTCCTGGTTTCTCTCCTGAGTTTCAGTCCCACTATCAAATGCCTTTTGGAACTTTTGACCTAAATGCTCCATAGTAGCTCAAATTCAAGATGTTCAAAGCCAGAAATTTATTTAAAAGTGAGATGTTTGCTATCAACTAATTTATGCTTCATCAAACCTAGGTTCAATATTCAAGGGCAGAAATGTAAGTGATTATTGTTCACGGTTATCATAATGCTTCCAAGTCATGCAGCTTCATAGCTTTAGTATCTCACTTAACTTCTCACTCTTACCCAAATCAGTTGTGATAGCTCATGATTTCTCATTATATCTCTCTAGGATTTGAGTCTTTACTCACATTATCACTTTTTTCATTAAGAACTTTATAACTACATCCCTAGAATATTGCAATGTTTCTATGTCTTAAGTTTTCTCCTTTGAAGTACAGAGGTATCAAAATTTTCCACCTTATTCAAATCATGATGTTTGTTATATATAGACTCCCAAATTCCCAAATCATTTTGCCTCTTTTTGTTAAAATTTTTTCAATTTTGAAAATAATAATTAATTATCAAATATTCAGTTTTTATCTTCTTGCCACTTCTTTTCCACGGTAGGGGATAATGCAAAATTCTTTCATCATAAATATATAGTCAAACAAAACAAATTTCCACATAGATCCCATCCTCATGTGTATTTTATTCTGCGTATTAGTCAATCATCTCAGAATCTGGAAGACAATCTTCCTCTCCTTTCCAATGCCAATTCACATACTAGTGGATTTCAACATTCAGTTGACCTTCCTTCAGACTCCTTACTTTTCATAAGTCAAATAGTCAAACATTTAATTAGTACACAATAGCAAAATAAAGCACAAGTGAATATGAAGTTGTCAGGATCCTTACCATATATGATGGATACAATTCACTATATTTTGCTGTTGTATAATTTTATTACATATTGAAATTATTATAGAGCATTAAATACAAAATTATATTTCATCCAGGAAAATATAAGGCAATTAAAACTTTATTTTTGACAATTTATAAAATAGGAAAAAACAATGATCAATCAATAAGCATTTAGTAAGTACCAAGAATGTAGCAGACCTTATTCTACATGGTAAAGCTATAAATGCCTGCTTATTGAGTAAATGAACAAACAAATAAAATAATATTTAAGCAGAGTAAGGAATTTGTGTAGACTGTCCCCTCTTTTTTTAGCACAAATCATTGAACACCATGCCAATGAAAAAATAGAATGCAAATATTAAGTCATAGTCTCCTATTTTCACCATTAGATGATGATCCTCTATGTTTAGGTTATAAATAATCAGGATGCAGAAACTAATTTCAAGAAAATTATTTAAGTCACCAAGTGACATGCAAAATGATCAAGGTTCCAAAAAATAAATTAAAAGTCATTTGGGGAATTCTCAAATTAGAAAACAGCAATTAATAATTATTCCATATCTGACAAATCTTTGGCTGAAATTTGAAATCTGACTTCAATACAATATCAGGAACCTGACTCACAAAAGAATCATACTAACCCCTAAATGTAGTTCTCCTGAGATCTGTCCAGTATCTTCTCTCTTTACATTTTCACCACATGAACGTCTATATTACCATGTCCAACCAAATGAATTCCAAATTTATGTTTCTCATTCTCGGTCTCAATGTCTCTCCTAAATACCAAGCCTATTTTACTAATTTAACCTCTTTGGTTTCCTCAAAAGTCAAATGAGGGCTTAAACTAAATAACTCTGAAAGTCCTCTGACTTGCACCTGAAGTTCATTTTAACTATTTAGGAATGATTAGGCTACCCCATTAAGATGTTAGAGGTAAATGGGAGATCATTTCTGAATTGGATGTCTCAAAGTCTCCCTCTACCACCAAAAAGTTTGTTCCTCCTTCCCTCACTTATTCTCCTTATTCACAAAATGATTACTAGACACACTTCACTTTTAAAATAAAAGTCAAATGCCAAAATCTTAGACATAACTAATATATCATCTCAGAAGAGAAGTTTATAATATCATTTCAACATTGGTTTAGTATTTATTTTAGTATTGAATTTGGTATTTAATTATTCACCTCATTGCCGATTTTTCTTACTGAAAACTGCCAAGAGCACTCTTTGGCAGATGGTAAAATATTGAAATACTTGGCTCTACAATCCAAAATTTTGGAGATAATTAGAAGATTCAGTACAGGTAACATTTATTAATCATGAAGATTTGACAGCATGGAGGTTTTCTACCAACACAATTTTTGGGAGGAAAAAATCCTTTTCTTTTGTGTTTTTTTTTTTTGGTACATGGATCAAATTATGCTTCTGTGACAAGATGAGAAGAAATGCAATTCATAAGGCTATACAACAGGAGGTCCTTAAGTCAAAAGAATTTCTCAATGCCATTCCAGTCAAAGTAGAAGTAAAAAAATAAATGGTCTGTAAAACGAGATGTAGTTACCAGGCAATGTAGTCACCCATAGTTAGCCTTGTAACTATCTTACCTGTCTAATCAAAGTTAGAAATATCCAAAGAAAAAATTATTCAAAAATTAGAGCACTTTAAAAGAAGCTCCATAACTTCCAAAACCCAATTCTAATCTTACAATTTATTTTGCTTTTCGATTTGTCTTCCCAGTTTTTAGCAGTAAGGCACATAGTAAGATTTTAATGATTGCTTTGTTTCATTCATTCATTCATTCATGTATGCATGGATTCATTCATTCATCCTAATCACAACCTTATACTTAAAGTCCTGGAAATTAAATCTCATCTCATTTTTCTCTGAGTCTATAAGGGATCAGCTCTGCTTTTTCACTCTAAAAAGAATTAACCCAGAATATTATCAACATTTACTTGGTCTGTGGGCCAACTGCTACAATTTATACTTTACCTTGGAAATATTTGGGATGTTTGTTATCTGTAGGAACTTTATCTAATAGTTTAACATTTTGACAACTTCTCCAGTCTACTGTTTTTTAAATTTTAAAATAATACAATAAACAATTACCTATTCATAATAAGGAACAAATAAAAATGAAGGCTATAACTTTGCATAAAGCATTTTAATTAAACCATGTTCATTTTCATGAATGGAAAAAGAAGCTTTACCAAAACATTCGAATCTGCTGCATCTTTATATTTAGGAGATTTTTTTGATTTTCATTATTAATTATGCATGTGTGTGTTAATTCTAATTTTGAAGCACATTTTGATATTTCTCTTTTCTCTTGGAACCACTTTATAAGTGTTTCTATATTTTTTGAATTCTTTATATTTGTCATTTTTCTAGTACCAAATACTCCATTGGATTTATATCCCATCATTTTGAAGTCATCCCTTAATCTTTGAACACATGCACATTGTTTCCAGGATCTCATTATTGCAAATTTTATTGTACAAATAAGTGTTATTCTCTCATATTAAGTTCCTTAAAATTTTAATAGTTCTAGGTATAAACACTACATTAAAGAACATATAAACAGTTTTTTTTCTCAGAATATATACTACGGAATGCCAAATTTCTCTCTGAAAATAAGGTCCTAATTTACAACACCACCCACAGATCCTCCATATATCACTAAATAAGAGGGGCTAGGGCTATCCTAATGTCTTGAACTTAGTAAGAACTTTAAAAAAAAATGTGTGGTAGTTATTGAATTGAATTCCAAGAAGTTCAAATAATCAAAAAGACAAGAAAAACATTATTTGTCTTTGCATATATTATAAAGGAGAATTCCCACATAATCAACAATAGATATCTTCAACCTTTGAGTGAGATGAGCAGAACCAGAAAAACACTGTATACCCTAACAGCAACATGGGAGTGATGTTCAACCTTGATGGACTCGCTCATTCCATAAGCACAACAATCGGGAACAATTTTGGGCTGTCTGCAAAGGAGAGTGCCATCTGTATCCAGATAAGGAGCTGTGGAGTTTGAATGAAGTTCAAGGACTATTCCCTTTAATTTAGAAAAAAACAGATATCTTATTGTCTGATCTTAAGGATATGATTTCTCTCTCATCACAATCACACTCAATTTGGATCAAGGTACAACATGGAAACAAAGTAAAGACTGACAGATTGCTTTCCATGGGGCGGGGGGGGGGGGAGGGAAGTAAGATTGGGGTGGAAAATTGTAAAACTCAAGTAATATCTTTAATAAAAATAAATTAAAAAAGAAATAAAGATTAAAGTAATTTTGTGTTTTCTTGAATATATGATGTTTATCTTCCTGAAGCAATAACCAATTACTATAAATGTAAGACAACCCACCTTGTAGAGGAGAAATTTGATGGGCTCAGGGAATGCCATTTTATTTTGAGACTTATTAGTCAGAATGAAGCATTCCTAGACAGGATGAGAGAAATAATCCAGGAAAAAATCCAAAAGTAAAAATATCTGAGGAGACAGAAAGAAATCAAAACCAGTGTCCAGAAATATGGAAGTGAAAAATGCACCACATGAGAAAAAGAAAAAGAAAAAAGTGCCACCAGAATGATTTAGCAAACTATTTATTTAGAGTATTAATCCATAGCATATGAGGGAATAGTCTATGATTCATAGAACAAAAATTAGTTCACAGGGACTAGTAATTTGAAGAATTATATTATCAAGCTTAGGATGAAGGGAAACACTATAGCAGATGATGGATAAAGGCCATTTCTCTCTCAGGATATGTAAGTAGTAAGCAAGCATCCAAATAGAGAGGAGGTACATCCATAAAGAGGGGGATGGAGTCTAGATCAGAGGAAAGGCCAGGTCATGTTGGTATGAAAATATCTTCAGAGTGTTAGAACCCAAGGACTGAAAGGACATAGAAAACTTCTTTCTGCCACAGAAATTCAAAAGAAGGTTTGAAAATGTGTTCAATAAACTAAATCTAGAAAATTCCAAGGAGAAAAATAATTAGGAGCTCAATCTGTCTCCCCAAATTTCTAGTGCATTTGTAGGTGCTAACATTCCCTCCTTCCCCTGTACAAATCTCCCAGCAGAGACCTGAGTAAAGAATGCCATTCCTTTCCTGACTCAGCCATTTTTCCCAGAACATAAATTCATATCATGGTCATATGTAAATATGACATGAATAATCAGCTGGTGTACTATTTTCCCAGAGTTTGTTCTCACAATATATTAGAAGAGTCATTCATGTCAAGCCAAACTATATATCATCAACTTCAATTGATTCATTAGAATAAATGTAATAATTATAAAGGAACTGGAAGAATTGGGGACAGGAGTTATATTTTCATAAATTCTTCCAATCAAATAGCATTACCTTCAAATAGAAAGAAAGATATAGAAGTTGAACAATGAGGACTCCAAAGATAGTATCAAAGAACAATACAGCGATCAATGTTGGAAGGGACTGGAAAACCTGGGACACTAATACATTGTTGGTGGAGCTGTGAACTCATCTGGAGAGCAATTTGGAATTACACACAAAAGGCAATAAAAAAGTGTATACTCTTTGATCCAGCAATAGTACTACTGGGTCTATACCCTAAAGAGATCATGAAAAAGGGTAAAAAACATCACTTGTACAAAAATATTCATAGCAGCTCTGTTTGTGGTAGCAAAGAATTGGAAATTGAGTGAATGTCCATCAACTGGGGAATGGCTGAACCAGTTGTGTTATATGTACATTATGGAACACTATTGTTTTATAAGGAACTAGGAGGACTGGGAATTCAAAGCCTGGAAGGATTTGCATGAACTGATGCTGAGTGAGATGAGCAGAACCAGAAGAACATTGCATATCCTAACAGCAGCATAGGGCTGATGATCAACCTTAATGGGCATACTCATTTTATCAGTGTAACAATCAGGAACAATTTTGGGTTATCTGCAATGGAAAATAGCATCTGTATCCAGAAAAAGAATTGTGGAGTTTGAGCAAGGACCAAAGACTAATACCTTTAATATAAAAACAAACAAACGTTATCTTATTATATAATCTTGCTGACTCTTATTTTTTTTTTCTTTATATGGTTTCTCTGTCAACACATTCAATTTTGATCAAGGTATAATATGGGAATAATGTAAAGACTATCATACTGCCTTCTGTGGGGAATAGGGAAGGGAAGAAAGATTAGGGACAAACTGTAAATTTTTTTAAAAAAATTAATAAAGGCCTCATTTAAAAAAATAAATATAATTTGAAGTAAACGTGCCTCTATAAAAACAGGCATGATATTAGGTGTTAAAAGAGACTAGAGTGCTATATATCAGATTTGGGAGCTTGAGCCTATGACAGAGAAAAGAGATATTCCAAACACCTCAAGGTAATAGACCTTTCTCTAAGAAAGTAGGGCTAGAACAAACCAGGTTATATTCTTCAGATTAGAGCTTCTGGAAGGGAGAAGGGAGAATAAAATTAATAAAATAAAAAATTAAGTGAAAACAAATCAAACCTAGAATAAATAAAAAGAATTATCATTATCCACTCCATAGTCATGTCAACAAAAATTAAAATTTTTAAAAAATTTACTGCTTACCAAAAAAAATTAAATCATCAGGTTTGTCTTAAGAACCTATTATGTGCCAGGGACTATCCTTGTCAATTAGGATACAAATATAAATATAATAATATTCTCTACTCACAGGGAGGATATATAACAGAATAAATATAAAGACAATAAATACAAAGTAGCTAAATGTAATATAGTTTGAAAGGGACAGAACTAGGAATAGAAGGGAATCAAGAAAGTCTTCATTTTTATGCTTGAGCTGTCTTGAATGAAGACAGAAATTTAAAAGATTAAGGTAAAGAGGAAGTACAATATGAACACTGGGGAAGGGGACAGCTATTGCCAAAGCACAGAAATAGGACAATGAGCACCAGGTATAAAGAAGACAGAAAGGCTAGATTGGCTGAATCACAGTTTGTGAGAGGGGGGTGTAATACTAAAGAGAAAGATTGGGGCATGGTTGCAGAACCATATTACTGCAAAAATTTTCCAATATAATTTGATTTAGGAAATTTAAGAGCCAAGGTGGCAAAAACTCTCCTCAGTGGTCCCAAATTCTCCTCCAAACTAAGTTAAAATAGTGCCTCAAAAGGAATTCTGAACTGGCAGAAACAACACAAGCAGAGAGTAAAATAATTTGACAGCCAAAGACAACTTAGAAAGTCAGAAAAAATTAACTGGGGTAAAAGGAAATTACAACACAGTTCCAGCAATTTCTCCATTCCCCAGCAAGACAGCAGCAGGCTATGCCTAAGTAAGCTAATAGCAGGCATTGGGGCAACTGAATCAGCCCCAGTGGCTTTGGGAGCTATCAGTTCACAGATGGTAAAGATGTCAGACAACTGGTCAGAAGGATATTACAGGGGTTTCTTTGCTGACATTGGGTATAGAACTCTGCTGCATTGCCCATATGCAGAGCCAAGCCAAGGAGGACATGATCACACCAGAGCTTATGTCTACAAACAAGTGAAAAACCTGCTCATAGTTCTAGGGAAGAAAAGAAAGCCTGTGGTCACTCACAGACCAGAGCATAGGCTAGGAGAGTAATAAACACAGCTCTCCTTAGATCTGATCAACTTGGAAGAACTGAAAACTTACAGACCCCCCCAGAGATACCTCTGAAAAAAGTTGCACAAAATAAAACAAACCCTGAAGCTTGGCACAGTGTGCCCATGGAAACAGAGTCCACCTTTAATATAAAGTTAAAAATGAAAACATAAGACTATAAAAATGAGCAAACAAAATTAACCTGATTATAAAATGTTAGTATGGTGACAAAAATGATCAAAATGCACATTTAAAAGAAGAAAATAAAGTCAAAACTGCTTCATTGGGAAAGTTAGAAGGCACAATGGATAGAGTACCAGCCCTGGACTCCAGAGGACCTGAGTTCAAATATGACCTCAGACACTTTAATAATTACCTAGCTGTGTGGCCTTGGGCAAGCCACTTAACCTATTGCCTTGTAAAAAAAAATAAAAACAAAACAAAACTGCTACATCTAAAAGTCTCAAAGAAAAACCAGAGTTGGTCTTAGATCCAAAAAGAGTTACTAGAAGAACCCAAAAAGAATTTTAAAAATCAAATAAGAGGTAGAGGGGGAAGATGGGAAAATAAATGACAGTGATGCAACAAAAAAATACATGAAAAAAAGAGCCAACAACTCGGTAAAAGGGCACAAAAATTATAGAAGAAAATAGCCAAAATAGATGATATGATTTTTAAAAAAGATATAGAAATGTATTGCATAGAAAAACACCTTTAAAAGAAGAATTTGTCTAAGGGGAAAAGATTTATGAAAATTCACCAGAGAAAAACTCAAAAAAGCAGAATTTCCTACTTAGACAAAAATATACAAAAACAACTCCTAGTTTTTTCAGTAAATACAGGAATAAAACAGAGATCCTTCCTCAACTTTTCCTCATTTTTATTTGGCGTAGTTATGAAAAACTTAGCAAAAGCAATTAGGTAAGACAAATAAATTAAACTTATAAGAGTGGACCCCAAAACAGAGACAACAATCTTCATAATAGTAGATGACTTATCAAATCTTGGGGAATTAAAATATTACTGAAAATAAAGTGAGAAAAACCAGCTGTATTTCTATACAGCAATCCCAAGATCTAGGAGACATAATAGAAGAGAAAATTCCATTTAAAGTAACTATGAAATCCACAAAATATTTGGTAGTCAATCTCCCAAAGCATAGTAAGTACAAGTCAAATGAAATCAAAAAAGTACTTCATAAAGAAATTAAAAATGAATTAAATATTTGGAGCTCTGACTAAATTTCATGGCTGCGTTGTACCAACATGATAACAGTCATATTTGTTAATTTATAGGCTTAGTATTATATCAATCAAACTATCAGAACTAGATGGAGAAGCAACATGGTATAATAGGGTATTGGACTTGGAATCTGAAAGATGTGGGTCCAAATTCTTAATCAGAATTTCCTTTGGCAAGTCACTAAATTGCTCTGGGTCTCAATAAGGGGCATGGACTCAATGCTCTCAAAGATCCCTTCTTGCATTAAATCTACATGAATTGATACAAAGTGAAGGAAGTACAACAAAAACAATATAAATAATGACTTCCAGCAACACCACCAACAAAACAATGAAATTGAATGCTATAAAATGAGGATGGTCAAGTTTGATTTAAAAGAAAAGTTCAAAAAAATAAAGCACAACATAATATCCTACCATTTAATCCCTGTTCCCACAGACACAGAGGCAAGGTGGAAGACCAAGGTTGAGGACCCTTGTATATAATCTCAATGTGATTCTTGGTTAGTTTAGCTGAATTATTTGTTTCCTTATTTTTAAGGAAGTTCTTCTTTAGTATTTTAGTATTTTTAAGGAAGTTCTTCTTTAGTATTGTGAGGATAATTGTCCAATATGCAAGCAAAAACAAAACAAAATAGAGACAGAAATCTGAGTCAATGGTACTTTCTTCCTCATCATCTGAGATGGCCCTGACCTCCAGTACTTCGTTTTTATAGGGATCAATACCTAATGATACAAAAGAAGCATGATAAAATACAGCATCTCAATAGTTGATAGATCTTGCTCTTGAAGGCCAAAATTGACATATCAGCTTGGGTGAAGCATGGGAGCATGGGACATCTCTATTGACAAAATGATCATAAGATGGTCACTTGCTGATGTTGGTCAAAGGAGAATGGCCTAGAAGTGGAAAAATAAATTGGGAAACTTTCCAAAGGATCAAGGTTTCCCACTCATGCTGGATGGGATGATGGAATTTGAGTAAAATAGGATGGAGATATCTTTGCCATCATTCTTGAAGTTTTTGCAAGAGAGTTTCATAACTGGTAAACAGGTAACAAACATTACATTTTTGGAGTCCCGTTATAAAGGCCTACTATAATAATATCTTATCTAATTATCCCTAAATTATATATTAATACTGAGTGGAATAGAATAGGGGTCCAAATGAAACATTTTTACAGTTTAAGGAATGACATTCTTTGAAGGATTAGGTGAAGGATCCATTATTTCAGGTGAGTAAAAACAAAATATTTCATTGAAAATTTTCATTAAAAGAGCTAATATATCCACAGTAGCAACAAAATAGAGGACCAATAAAGTGGTAAAAACTTTCTTATCAGTTATTTCTAAATATTTTTGCTGTTGTTGGAGGAGGAATAGAGACTGGGTATATTAGGTAAATGAAAGATATAGGAAGAGTCAATGTACTTGTCACATAAGTTCCAGTATGTTCAAGGCCAAGAAAACATGGAAAAGGAAATTAGTAGATCTACCTTGCGTTTGCCTCTCAGTTAATAACAATAATCTCTCCTCAAGTGATCTTTGTCCTGGGGAGATAAAAACCAAAATCTACTGCAAACAGATTACCCAGAAACCTTGTAATATACCCAAGGTTTGGTAAATGAGTTGAATTGAACAATAGAGGGAAAGAAGAGAAGGGAAAAAATGACCCTTGCACTCTTTTATAACTTCTATCTGGCAATACCCAAGCTACAAAAGAATATTATAATGCTGTTATTGGAAAAAAACTTAGAAATCTAGGTCAACTCACTCATTTTACAGATAAGTCAATAGTTCAAGTTCTCCACATTTTTGGTAAACCTAGGACTGAAATACTAGACTTGGAGAGAATGAGAAATCTGCATTGGAGTCCAGGTTCTACTCTTCATTAGTGAGATGAATTTGGAAAAGTTCTCTCACCTCCCTTGGGCCACCGTTTCCTCACCTGCTCACCTGTATTAAAAAGTTAATTTGGTTAGATAATTGTCAAGATTTCTTTCAGTTTGAACAACAACAATTCTGTAATTCTAATTTACTTCCAAGATTATATTACTTGCCACAATCTTGATTCTATGCAACACAAAGAATCTGGCACTAGGCAATTCCCATGCTCTCCCAGGGAAATCTCAACTCCACTGGGTAGAAGTGCTGTGAATGTTAAAGTCTCTGTGGTTCTTAGAAAATTGCTGATGTTTTATTTACTACATCCTTCCCTCTCTGGGTGGTCATACTCTCTTACTGAGTTAAAGGGTGTGAACTCACCCAATTAAAAAAAATATCTCTAAGGGCTCATTTGAGGGCAAAATCTCACTTTCTCCATAAACTTATTATGTTTCTCTGAGATCTAGTGATATGACATATGCATAATGAATACTCTCAAGCAAAAACAAAGGCACACTGAAGTATTCTATATCATGTTTTCCTGTTTCCAGAGAATTGATAAAAGCAATTGTTGTTGATCAATTATTTTCAGTCACAGGGATATAGGTAGAAAAAAAGCTAGATGATGAATGAAACTCTTTTGTCCATGGTGGACACCATATTATCCATCTATGTCCTTCCTCTTCATAGAACTACCCTCTCAACTGCCATGTCTAGTCCCTTCTGCTTGTATGCTTCTTTCCCTTTCTCTAATGAAAAAACAAAACCTTGCTGCTCTCTACAGAGATGGCTGGCCATAGAGCAAGAACCATACCCTATCCTTAGATCTATGCTCTTAATCAGACTTTATTCAGAGAATGTAACTACTATGGATTGGTCACATTGTTTGAATGACAAAAATACAACTGTCACAAAGACTATTTTATGGAGAATTCATACAGGGCAAACGGGAGGTGAAGAGAGTTAGAAAAAGTGACATATGCCAGGGGCAGCTAGGTGGCGCAGTGGATAGAGCACTGCCCCTGGAGTCAGGAGTGGCTGAGTTAAAATCCGACCTCAGACACTTAATAATTACCTAGCTGTGTGGCCTTGGGCAAGCCACTTAACTCCATTGCCTTTCAGAAACTAAAAAAAAAAAAAAAGTGACACAAGAAAATTATGAAGATTTCAAGAATTTTGGAATTTACTGAATAACATGGAAGATATGGACACAGGATTGCCCAGCATGATAAGTCCTCCTCTTAGAGGATACTGTGCTTTACGAGCAAAGAAGAATTGAATTAATCAAAGGAGATATGAGATGTGCAAGTTTATAGAATACTTCCGGTGTTTACAGGGACTAGTTGTGCCCAACCTGTGGTAAAGCATTCTGAGCTTGTATTGGTCTGATCAACTGCATTTGGACGTACTCTAAGACTCTAATGTGGTGTTTCAGTCCTCTTTAAGAAAGAATCAAGGTATCTTTCATTATGCCTTGGACCTTCTAAGATTTTTCATTTAGTTTAGCAATTCTTGAACAATGCTATTTTTAAAGAAAGAAAAAGAAAATAATTTGCAAAGAATCAAAAGTAATAATAAATGTAAAGCAAGTTGCAAACTTTAAAACACTATAAAACATTATTTTTAAATTATTGTTTTAATGGAAGACCAGGCAGTTGTAGGTCAGTGCTGACTAAAAGGGTTTTGAGGAGAATCTTGTTACACCAACCAATATGAGGGAAGGAGGGATGAGAGGTAGCTACAAAGTAGACTAGCTCTCTCCACTTTGCACAGTCAATGCTATGCAAGACTTGCATTATACTATCCCAGATAAATTGTTCTACCCTCAACTCTTGATTATCCACATCAGTGAAATAAAGCTGTGGCCTGGGTAATCCAAAGCAGCAAATAATCCCAAAGTTATTTACATTTGGCTTTGAAATGCATTAAGAGTAACAACAGTTAAATTAATGTGTTGTATGATTTTTCACAGTAGATTTACCTTCCTAATTATATTTTGGTCAGGTTAATGACAAATTAATTTGCATTCCCTGGGCATACTCTGACTGGATTAGTAGTGCAGTGAGGGAGGCAAAAAGAAGTAAACACAGGTGAGAGAAGGAAGGAAGGAAGGAAGGAAGGAAGGAAGGAGGGAGGGAGGGAGGGAGGGAAGGAAGGAAGGAAGGAAGGAAGGAAGGAAGGAAGGAAGGAAGGAAGGAAGGAAGGAAGGAAGGAAGGAGCAAGGAAGGAGTTAAGGACGGAAGGGAGGAAGGGGGAGGGAGGAAGGAAGGAAGGGAAAGAGGAAAGGAGGGAGGGAGGGAAAGGCACAGGGAGGGAGGGAGGAAGAGAGGAAGGAAGGAGGAAAGAGGGAGGGAAGGAAGAGAAGGAACAAGGGAAGAAAGGGAGGAAGGGAGAGAGAAAGGAAGAGAAAATGGAAAGGGGGGAAGAAGGGAGGGAGAGAAGGAAGAAGGAAGGGAGAGAGGGAAGGAGGGAGGGAGGGGAAGGCACAAGGAGGGAGGAAGAGAGGGAGGGAAGGAAGAGAAGGATGAGGGAAGAAAGGGAGGAGGGGAAAGAGGAAGGGAGAATGGAAAGGAGGATGTAACAAAGGAAGGAAGGAAGGGAGTGAGGGAGGGAAGGAGGGAGGGAAGGAAGGAGGAAGGGAGGGAAGGAAGGAAGGAAGGAAGGAAGGAAGGAAGGAAGGAAGGAAGGAAGGAAGGAAGGAAGGAAGGAAGGAAGGGAAAACTGGGAGAATTGTAAAAAGCCAAGAAAGGAAGGAATCATTACAATGATACCACTATCCTAAATCAGAAAATCCATAAGGAAATAATAAAAATCTAACATTTACTGCAATGTAAAGGTCACTGACTTTTAGAATAAAAAAAAAACTATATTGAGATTGCATAAGTATGGGTATAATATAGTCTTCTGGATCCTCACCTTCTGTATCAGTAAAATAGGGATGACATTATTTTCATTTGCTACCTAATTCGGTAACTATGAATAAAAAAATCAAGTATGTCATAAAGTGTCATATACAGGCTAATTATTATTAGTGCTTATAAAATATTTAAAAATTAGGGCAAGAATAATGCTTGTTTAGGATCTTTTAAAAATTTTGCTCTCTCCAATAAAGTGAATCTTAATATTTATTGAAAATGAATAAATGAATTATCCACTCTTGGTAACACAATGTAACTTTCTCACTTTGATCTAAGTAACCAAACAATTTAAAATAAAGCTTCCTGTTCTCTTTTTTAGGCTCCATCTTGATAAGGTTTTTTGAAGCATATTTTATTCTCACTGTAAGTCTGATTAGTAGTCTAAACTAATGAATATAACTGAGTTCCTTCAGAGGATATTTCTTGTTTCTTTTGGACATACCACAAAATTACTTTTTCCCAATTCATTATTTGCCTCACCAAGCAGAAAGTGTGAACCCTCCTCTCAATTAACTGTAACTTCCTAATACATTCTTTCATTATATAATGAGAATTCCAATATCAGTATAATACCGTAAGTCCAGTAGTATTTCTACAAGAATTTCATCTTTAGAGTAACCAACAGTTTAAATCCACTTATATAAATTATCTAAAAATAGGGAGTTTCATAAAATTCTCCCTTCCCTTAACTATCCTTCTACCCATCTGCCATTGACACAGCAGAAGGAAGACTTAAGGACTTTTTTCCCATTTTTATTTGCTTCATTGATATCTAAGAGTTCTGTCTTCACATACTTAACAAGGCTGATACTCAGACATTGTCTATTGCTTTATCTGCTTTATTTCCACTGTAGTAGAATCTTTCAGATATTGCATTCTACATTGCATGCAACATCCTGATGAGACATTGACAGAGGGTTCTTAAGAATTCACTAATCATTCTTCCTTATGTTGTTATGATCAGCACAAGCAAAAATTACCACTATAAACAGAGATTATTTCTCCTTATTTACCAATGCCTGTTACAGAGGGTGAGTAAGGTAGGACAATTCTAAGAGGGACTTAATTAGACCTCTAAATTAAGTCAAAACCTACTTTAATTCTAATGAAAATGAAAAGTAGGTATAAAAAAAGATGGCAAAGGACATATTGGAAAATACAACTAAGGGCCAAAAAAAAGAAAGAGGACAATGAAATATCATAAACCATAGGAGTCAGAGAGACACAAGAAGACAGAGAAAGAGAGAGAGGAAAAAAACAAAGCTAGAGACAGAGTGACAGAGACAAAGACAGAGACAGAGAAACAGACAGAGGGAGAGAAAGTTAAAGGAGTGGGAAGTTCTAGACTTGGAGTGAACTAAACATGGAATCAAATGACATTTATTATACAATAGAGAAAATAAATAGTTAATCTTATGAAAACCACCTCTGAATAAATTAATCTATACTTTGGCAAAAGATAAAAAGCAATAATAATTTAGATTAAAGCAAATTGAGAAAAAAAAGTGCCATGCAATCAAAACAACCCCCACCTCTTCTTTTCAAACTACTAGTGATCCAAAAAAAAAAAGTAAATGGGCAAAGAAACAGATATCAATATCTATATATCAATATATATATATATATATATCCCTTTTTCCTATGAATTTTAAAACATTTACCACATTAAAAATAGTAAATAACCTAGGTACTTCTTAAACTAATAACACTTGTTATTTTTTACAAAGAAGAGATATGAAAGGACAACACCAGTTTTGAAAACACATTTGTCAATCGTCCAGAAGATGATGATAGAAAATTATGAGTATTACTTTTATGAAAGTTTCATGAAAAATTGAGAAATAGAACAGGGAAACTAAGTTTGTAGACTATTATGATAAATCATTCCAAGAACATACAACTAAGAAAGACAAGAACTAGATGAAAAATGGAAATCATGTTAACATATTTATGAGAAATGATTTTCAATAACTATAGAGGAATCACCAATTTTGGACAACTATATTAGATTCCAATATTTCAATCCTCAACATGCTGAATGAAGATTTAGAAATAGCGAAGACAGTAATAAATGGGCTTCAATCTGTTCTAGACATGGAGAATTCTCACTGATCAGGAGCTCAGAAGCCAGAATAGAACCTGGCCTGCATAATCAAAGGCAAACCTAAGACAAATGAAAACCAGAAGAATGACTTGATTATCAAGCATACACAGAGAAAGGTCACATTGAAGATGATACAATTTTGAGGGTCTTGAGCAATTTTTCAATACTTCTAAAAGAAGGAAATATATCCAACAATTGGAGAAAAATAAAACATATTAATTTTTAAAAAGTGAACGGGGGGAACAATTTTTGGCTGTCTGCAAAGGAGAGTACCATCTGTATCCAGATAAGGAGCTGTGGAGTTTGAACAAAGTACAAGGACTATTCCCTTTAATTCGGAAAAAAAAAAACCCAGATGTCTTATGGTTTGATCTGGTTACCTCTGAGAATTCTGTTCTCTTTAAGGATATGATTTCTCTCTCATCACACCCAATTTGGATGAGGTACAACATGGAAACAAAGTAAAGACTGACAGAGTGCTATCTGTGGGGTGGGGGTGGGGAGAGGGAAGCAAGATTGGGGGAAAACTGTAAAACTCAAATAATATCTTTAATAAAAATAAAAAAGTGAACAGGAATTCATCTATAACTACTAATCCTTATGGCTACTTTTTATTTTCTTTAAAAATATTAGGGGTGGATAGGTGGTACAGTGGATAGAACACCTGCCCTGGAGTAGGGAGTACCTGAGTTCAAATCTGGCCTCAGACACTTAATAATAATTACCTAGCTGTGTGACCTTGGGCAAGCCACTTAACCCTGTTTGCCTTGCAAAAACCTAAAAAATATCTTTATGAAAAGTTAACTAGAAATGTATATATTGAGTGTATTCCTGATGAAAATTTGAGTGGTTGTCAGGTAGGCTTTCTGAAATAGTATTTTAGTACATATCACATTTTTATAATCATAGCTAACAAAAAATTACAGAGCACCCTAGATTACACTGAGCTTGTTTGAAGATTTTTTTAAAAATGTATTTAATTCACTAGAACAAAATTCTACCTTAAAGTTTCTCTGCCAACATGAAATACCCCACATATATATAATAAGATCATATTACATTCCTTATAAATAAAATAGGGCAATAACAGTTCATGAGTTCTGATTGCTAATATCAAGCAAGACAAAACAGGAAGTTTGCCAAATCACTGTCATAGAGAAAGTCCAATGTAGAGTCCAAACAGAAGAGGGAGTCTATAGAGATATTGAAGCCTCTAGCTGTTCCTCTCTGTAAACAACATTATAGTGATTGAATTAAGTCAAAAACAACAAACCTCTACAAATAAGATTCACAATTTCTCAAAGGAGTTTTCCTAAATAGTCCTCATCTAAAAACATACACATACTAGATAAGAAATTCTTGCTGTCCATGCTGCAATATACATTTTGACTAGCCCACAGAGCCACTCCATAGGTAAGCATTTTAAGAGTGAACACCTTTACCCAGATGTCAGAGAAGAAAAACATCCTGGACTGCTTTTTGGAAACTATATAGCATTTTCAATAATTTTGAGCATCTTACTTATAATGAAACTTGATATTTTTGTCAACTCCCAATGTTACTATATGATTGTTAATCAAAGGACACCACAATCACCACACCCTTCTCCTTCCTGATTGCTAAGTGTCTCTCATAGCTAATTCAGACCAGGGGCTTCAGCCTAACCTTACTTTAGTCCTTTTTCATCTCCTCCCTAGTCATTAGCCACTTTACCCTTTTTCCTCACCCTTTCTCCCATCCCTGCTTTGGAACCATAATCAAATCCTTGCTCTTTTACTACAGGGAAAAAATGCATTGTTCTCCCTGCTCCCACTTACAGTGTCTCTACTCACCATAACTCTAACTTTTCAAACCAAATTTTTCCTCTCTTAGGGCTTTGCCCCTTTGTGTATTGATTTCTCCTATTGTAAAACATGCTCTTTGAAGTGAGGAATTTTACTTCCTCATGTTTTATGGAGTTTTCAACACATAAAAAATGCTTAATAAATGATTTTTCTAATATTCATTCAAATTGTAAATAAAGAATTCTCTACCTCATATTCCAGAGAGAAGAAAGAAGTTAAAGAAATTGTCTCTCTTTTTACAGTTGACTAGATGAGTAACTCTTAGCTTATTAACCAAAAGAGATTAATTTCTCATGTCAAAGGACAAAGCCCTTCACTTCAAAATCTAAGTGATTTACCAGAATTGGATTGGAGGAAGAGGGCTTCCCTGTTATCCCCATTATATAGGCAAACGTCAAATTACAGTTCAAGCATCTTTGGAACCCCCACTAACCTAGCCTATAATGAGCTTTAGAATAAGTACTAAAGGTCAAAGAAATAGGAATAAACAGTTCTGAAAGGAAAATGCCAAACTATTTATAACTATATGTAAAAATGTTCCAAATTACTAATAAATAAGAAAAATTAAATTCAAAGCAGCCCTGAGGATACACTTCACATCTACCAAATTATCAATGGTGATAAAAGATAAGAATAACAAATGTCAGAGGGATTGTGGAGACAGGCACACATTATTTTTGGAGTGGCTAATTGTTATAAACATACTTGAAAGGAATTTGAAATGCAAATATAGTTGATTAACTAACCATATTCTTTGACTCAAAAGATTCCACTGCTACACATATACACCAAGACAAAAAGGAAAGTCTATAGATAACAAGGTATTATAAAAGCACCTTTTGTGTTAACAAAGATCTTGAAATGAAGTGAATATCCACCAAGTAGGGAAAGATCAAGCAAAGTGTGAGGACTTGAATGTAAGGAATATTTTTTTATTGTGCTATAATAAATAACAAGCATTATGAATACAGAGAAGCACGGAAAGAAGTATATAAACTGATGGAAAGTAAAAATGAGCAGGGCCAGGAAAACAATATATAGACAATGATTACAACAATATAAATTCAAATAATAATTATGAATCAATTAAAACTGATGTTAAATTATAAAGAACAAACAACTCTAAAGAAGAGACATAAGAAGATACCTTCTGGGGTGGCTAGGTGGTGCAGTGGATAGAGCACCAGTCCTAGAGTCAGGAGTACCTTAGTTCAAATGCTACCTCAGATACTTAAAAATTACCTAGCTGTGTGCCTTGCGCAAGCCACTTAACCCCATTACCTTGGAAAAAAAAGACATCTTCTCTTATTCCCTTGCAGAGGACAGTATCTATAAATATAACATCAGGATTTTTAAATGAGTTGTTTGCTTTTAAAGAATTATTTCTCTTTGATAATTTTTTTAAAAATTGCCATTATAGAGGATGACGTTAATAAAAGAAGTGGGATACAGGGAGAAATCTCTGCAATGTAAGGACAAAACATATCAATAGTAATTTATTTTTATCAATGTGACTAGAAAGGAAAATGATCAACATTGGAGGTCATGTGAGAAAACCAGGACATTAACATATTGTTAGTTGAGTTGTGAACTGGTCCACCATTTCTGGAGAGTGATTTCAAATTATATCCTAAGGGCAATAAAACTATGCATACCCTTGGATCCATCAATACCACTAACAGGTCTGCATCCCAAAGAGATCACAAAGTGGCTAAAACACCCAATTGTACAAAAGTATTTATAGCAATTCTTGTCCTAGTAGCAAAGAATTGGGAATGGAAGGGATACCTATCAATTGGGGAATGACTAAACAAATTGTGATATATAAATGTCATGGAATAATATTGTTCTAAAAGAAACCATGAGGGAAAGGACTTCAGAATAGCATGGAAAGAATTGATTGAACTGAGCAAAACATCATACACACTAACAGCAACAGGAGGTGATGATCATCTGTGATGGGCTTGATCATTTCTGCAGTGCAACAATCAAAGACAACACTAAAAGACTTGTGATGGAGAATGCCATCCATATCCAGAGAAGGCACTGTGAAGTTTAAATGCAGTTTAAATTTTACTATCTACAATTTAAGGAAAAAAGTTATATTATGCATTATGTCATTTTTTCTCTCTAATTTTTTTCTCCCATTTGGATTGATTCATCTTTTACATGATTAATATGTATCTATGTCTAGAATGAATATAGAGCCTATACTACACTGCTTTCTGTCAGGAGGTGGGGGAGAAAAGGTAAAGAGGGAGAAAAATGAAAAAAAGAAATAATTGTTGAAAACCACTATTCCATGTAGTCAGAAAAATAAAAATAAATTTAACGAAAAATAACAGTTAAAAGAATTAGCAATCTATTTTTAAGAAGACAAAAATGAAAGAATACTAGATCTGAACCAAAATAGCTGAGTTTGGATCTTAATTGTCATTTACTAAATGATAACCTTAGATAATTTGTTTCCATCTGTGACATTTAGTTTCAGGGGTTGACCCAGATTCTCTCTAAGTTTTCTTCCAGGGCTAACACTTCTGATTTTCTAGGGCTATAGCACATCTGTGCACACCAGCGTATAGAACATGTGGTGCTAACATTTGGTTTTTGTCATGTTCTCAAGTTGTTTCTTAAATGTTAAACTCCTAGAGGGTAGGAGTTGTATTTTTTAATTCTTCTGTACTCCCCACAGAATTTAAAACTGTTGCTTAATAATACTCACTTCTATTAAGTAACCAAAGAAGTGATGTCAGATATAGATACTGGACCTGAGACAGAAGGAAACTATCAGATTTAAGGGCACTGGTTCAGCTCCACATGACTTATTTGTTAACAAACTAATTTTTGTGCATATTGGGAATTCTACACTATCTTTTTTCCTGGTTTGTTTTCTTTCTCTTTGCTGGATTTCATTCAACATAACTCTTCACTTTCTTTTAATTATGCCTTATTTTTCTGCCATTATTTTCCTTATCACCTGTTCTGTCCCTTCCTCTATTAAAAATTCTCAGTAAATGTATGACATCAGATGCTTAGCACATGTTATTGAAGTGGAATAGAAGAGATGTTATGAATTTAGAATTAACATGGAAACAGATTGAACTTGGAAACAGATTATATATAAAACTAGTTACCATTTTTAGTGTACTTTAAGGTTTCTAATTTTGCAGATGAGGAAACTGAGGCAGACAGAGGGTAAATGACTTAACCAGGGTCACATAGGTATCTGAAGTCACCATTGCAGATCTCCCTTCACTCCTCCCCACTACCCATACCCCAAGTTTTAGCAAGGTATTTAATGTGGTCATTCTTATAATTAGCCTCTTCAAACTTATCTCAATTGTTTGTTTTACAGACAACAGGAAAATAGCCCTTCAACAAGTCCAATTTCAACATCTGTACTTCTGGATTTCTGAGCCAATACAACCAAGCTCCATGTTGTGATGAGGTATTAAAGGATTAGGTGATTTAATAGAAAGAGTAACGTATTTGGATTGAGGACCAGAATTCAAATCTATTCTCTTCTGCTTATTGGCTATGTGATATAAGCTAGTCACTTTATTTCTCTCACACTTGATTTCTTTATCTGTGAATTGAAGTCAGATTAGATGACCTCTTAGGTCCTTCTCAACTCTTAAGCCATGAACTTAGACATTTAGGTGATGCTAGGAGCAATGCTAGAAAATGAAGAGGACATGAGTTCTGATTATAATTCAGACATTTATTATTTTGATTTGTGACAATTATCACAACTGCCACATTTGTGGCAAGTGAGTTTCTTCATCTATAAAATGGGGATGACTATAACAAATTTCAAATATTGTTGTGAGGATTTAATAGGCTAATATATGTAAATTGTTTCTAAACCTTAAAGCACTATATAAATGATATTATTATTATCTTTTGACTTTGATGGAGATCTAGTTAGGAAAAAATGATAGTTACCAATAATACTTAAAATTACCAAAAAAGGAAAGAATCTATGTATATATCAGTGAATTACTCCTTTGTTAAATAATATATGCCTTTGTCTCAATTTGCATGACAATAGGGCTTTACTTCCTCATGTCCTCTTATTTAAACACTTCTGGAATCCTATTTTTTGAACAATTGATTATAGAAATAGAATATTTTGCCACTGGGATTTCTCCAGCAGATTTGATTGTTGTTGTTGTCTTTTTTAAACTAAACATTTAAATTCTGATCATAGAAAAGATTCCATAGTTGTATAAATTATGCATAAAATGTCTTCCTAATATCAATCCCTCCTAGATTCCTGTCTTGTTATGCTAGAGCTTTTATAGTTCAGTGAAACTGAATGACCTTATTCAGGGTGACCCAAGATGGACAGGTCATAGTGGAGATTTCTGACAAAAGGTCATTCATGTCACTAACTGACAAACTAGTATTTTTGCTAAGATGCTAAAAGATAAAACATTGGAATGATATATTATGGTTGAAGTGCCATAAATGGTCAGACACAGTTAAACAATAACAACAAATACCAATAGTTGAGAGTTACCTTAAAGGACATACACTTGGCCACATATTGGATTTCAAACCTTAAAGAATAAACACATTTTTTGTACATTATCTTCTTTTCCTACACCTTCTAGTCTCAAAGCCATATTCCCAAAGTTGTCAAAAACCTTATCTTCTCTATGTATCTCCTTTCATTTTTCACTTTTATTAACTTAGCATCTCAGGATCAACACAATAGGATTTTTCACTTTACCTATTAATTGTCTACTGTCTCTTTGCTTTATTCTTCATTCTGTTTTATTATTAAATTTAAAGTACTTTTCCTCCCTGTGATAAAGTCAGGAATGGCATTAAACGAAGGTTCCAACAGAACAATAGTTCTTGGGAAAAGTGAAAAGAAAAGAAATCAGAAAAAGGAAGGAAAAGAAAAATATGAGGGTAAGAAGGAGAACTGAGAAATAAGTAAATCTAAAAGCCCTCATCTCAGTTAATGCTCCCACCAAAAGATTTTTAGATCATGTACATGAAATGAAATCCAGTTTTGTCCCAGCTCCTATGTGATCATTCTCTACTTTTCTGAGTGGAAGCACCAAGATTATGAATGTGACCGTGCTTCTTGAGTCTCAAGTCTATTTCAGGATCATCAATTATGTAACTCTTAGGTTAGATGCCTCTTCCCACTATAACCACCATTGGTAATAACTGTATTGCTTATTCAGTTGCTTGTTTCTTCTTGACTTTGTTTTTTATACGTGATTCTAGAGGGCATTTTATGAATTCTGGGGATCATTTGGGTATCCAAAAACAAGAATGACTTTATGAAACGAAGTCTTGTGCTCTTCTGAAGAAGGCATGATCTCCCCTACCCGCACCCACAGCCCCTAGGCTTTCTCGCCAGGTGCCGATAGCCTCCTTATTCCCCTAAAGGCTGGAGTTGTGAAAGGACACTGGAGATGGTCCACATCACTGAAATCCATCCCTAGTTTTTCATACAAAGCACTTTCATATGAGAAAAAAAATGTTTTCCTAAGAAATGTGCATAAGCCACAGTAACATTTGTGGTTGCAAAATGAAGGCTATTCCTTCCCCATGCTACACCCTTCAATATTTGCTCAGGTGCAAGTTGATTTCCTCATGAACTGATTCAGAAAACCCTACCAATGAGCGGCACCGAAGTTGTCGTTCCAACCTCCAGTAACTTTGCAAACAAAGTCATCTTCCTGAAAGATGGTTACACAAAGCATCGCCGATAAATCTATCTGTGGGCTTGCGCCTTATTAAGAAACCCTGCTGGCAATTTGCCTTTAAGCATGAGTACATTTTTAATCAAGCAGGAAAGCATGCAGTAAGTAAAGTTCATCTGAGCTGGAGCTGCAGTGAACTGTTCTGTCCCTCTCGTGAATAAAGCCTCCATGCCTTTCCTGGGGAGTTTGCTGCAGTTTGCCCCAAAGCACCGTGCCTTGTGAGCCTCACTGAACTGGAAGAGTGACAGAGGAGAAGGAGCTTTAAGGAGACAGTACATTCCTGATGGACTTCTTTATAAGGCAGAAAAGGGTTCCCATAATATTTCCCTAATCAAATAGGGAGAAATCTCTATTTTAAGACAGGTCCTTGAAGAGGGACATCATTATCTCAGTATCCAGCTCCTGATTTCATGATAATGTTAAAGAACAAGGGAAAATTGTTCAGCAGAACCCACTAAAGCTCTGAGCCCAAGGAGTCAGAATTTCATTCAGAGTGTGATCACTCACAATATCCTTCACATGACTAATAGTTTTTGATCTTGGGGTTAATTGATTAACAATTTTGCGGGTGGTCAGTCATTGATGTTACATGCACACAAATACACACATTCTGTCCATCTATCTGCTATATATATTAATAATGTGCTTTCTTCTTAACTGGAAACTTTAAAAATATTTTAATATGTCAAATAGGAGAAATTCTCAAAAACTGAGAATTAACTGATAATGAACTCTAAAACTATATCATAAAGCAGCTGGCATCAAAACTGTTTGGTACTGGCTTAGAAATAGAGTGGTGGATCAATGAAATAGATTAGGTACAAAAGAAACAGTAGAAATCACTAGTAATTTAATGATTGATAAACCCAGGGATTTTGGCTTCTAGGATAAGAATTCACTATTTGACAACTACTGGGGAAACTGAAAGATAGTATGGGAGATATTAGGCACAACATCTCACACCCTATTCCAAGATAAGGTCAAAATGGGAACATAATTTATACATAAAGGATGATACCATACCAATTAGGAGTACAGAGAATAGTCTTTCTGTCTGATCTATAGAGAGGGGAAGAGTTTATGACCAACCAAGAGACAGGGAAAATTATAAAATGTAAAATGAATAATTTTGAATGCATTGAATTGAAATGTTTTTGCATAAATAAACCAATGCAACTAAGATTACAAGGAATGCAGAAAGATGGGAAACAATTTTCACAGGTAGTGTTTCTGATAAAGGACTCATTTCTAAAATATATAGAGAACTCAGATTTACAAGTCATTTCCCAATTGATAAATGGTCAAAGTATATACACAGGCAGTTTTCACAGAAAGGAAATTAATTCTAACTATAGTTTTATGCTAGTGAAAAATTGCATTATTACTTAAAGAAATACAAATTAAAATAACTCTCAGGTACTATCTCACACCCACCAGAATGGCTAAAATGACAAAAATGGGAAAGGATCAATATTGGAAAGGCTGTGGGAAAACCAGGACACAAATGCACTGCTGGTGAAGTTGTGAAGTGATCTAAGAATTCTGGAGAGCAATTTGAAACAATGCCCAAAGGATGATAAAACTGTGCCTAGCCTTTCATCTAGCAATATACTAGGTCTCTATTCCAAATAGATTATTAAAATGTGGGAAAGACCCCCATGTACAAAAAATATTTATAGCAACTCTTTTTTGTAGTGGCAAAGAATTGGAATTTAAGGGCATGCCCATCAATTAGGGAATGACTAACTAAATTTTGGTCTATGAATATGATGGAGTACTAAGAAATCATGAGCAAGCAGACTTCAGTAAAGCCTGGAAAAGCATAAAATGATGCTGAGTGAAGTGAGCGTAACTAGGAGAACACTATCCACATTAGCAGCAATATCATGTGATGATCAACTATGATGGACTTGACAGTTCAGTGATCAAGGACAATTCTAAAAAGACTTGTGAGAGGGATATCATCCACATCCAGAAAAAGAACTGTGGCATCTGAATGCAAACAAAAGCATGCTAGTGTAACTTTTTGAAATTTATTTTATGTCCTTTTTTCTTTCCCATTTTTTCTCTCTAATTATGAGTATTCTTTCACAACATAACTAATATATAAATATGTTAAACATTATTATATATCTATAACCTTTATCAGATTACTTGCTATTGTGGGGAGGGAGGAGGAAAGAGAAAGGAAAAAAATGTGGAACTCAAAGCCTTACAAAAAGATGAATGTTGAAAAATATTTTTGCATGTAATTAGAAAAAATAATAAGATAACATGAACAAAGAATGCATTTGGAGAACATAATATATATACATATGTATATATATATATATATATATATATATATATATATATATATAAATGGCCATAGTAACATAAATAAAATACTCTAAAAGCACCTATAATGAGGATAAATAGTGGAAGAGTCATTTAATTCACTTCCAGTGGAACTCTGAGTAAATGACTAATCTTTATCTTGAAGAACAAATAATGAAAAATTATCTCTTGACTGAAAGAAAGACACTATGAGTTCTGAATGGTACTTACACCGGTTTTCTTTGTTACAAAGGCAGGTTTGATGGTGGTGATAGGGAAGTGTATTTCTGGAAGTTAGTGGGATTAAAAAATAAGTCATCAACAACACTTGTATTTAAAGATGCAAAATAAAAGGGAAACAAAAACATTTCAGTGTCTCTAAAAATACTACTTCTCAACTTAAACAATGGAAATAACTAAAGAATAAAATGAAAAGCAAGATAGAAGCTGTATTTATTTGTTTAAAACTGATGTGTGGATAATCTAGGACTAACTTACATGGTGCAAAGTAAATTCAGTTTTGAAAGGCACACACACACACAAACACGAGGTTTTTAGACCTTTCATTATTTTTTCATATGCAAAAATCTCCAGATTTTATTTAAATGATTTTAATTATAATTTTGCTGGACTCTAACATTTTTGAGGGAGGAGAGAGACAGAGACAGAGACACAGACACAGATGCAAAGACACAGAGACACAGAGACACACAGAGACACAAAGACTAGAAGACAGATATAAAGAGACCCAGAGAGAAAAATACAATTAAATCAAGATAATATTCCAAGCAAGCTTGAAGCATCAGTGATTTAGGCTTGGTAAGGGTTTTATGTAGGGAGTATATTTGAGTGCTAAGCTTTTCAATAGTCACAACATCCTGGAGAGGCAAATCAAACAAGAAAGGAAAGGCAGCAACATACAAATTATTTAATCACCACATTTCTGTTTTGATATAGTGCCTTTATACAAGTGTTTAGGAATTATGCTGATTGTCTTAAAATTGCATAGAAAAAACTAGCAATCAATTTATTGGACCAAATTCATTTCTGAGCTAATAGAATGTATATTCCCAAAAACTAATTTAAATTCTGATTGGGAATAACTGTATGACCTTGGGCAAGTCACTTCATCTCAATTTCCTAATGTACTCAATGAGGAGGATGGACTAAATAATATCTAAAGTCCCTTTGACTTCTAACATTGTAATTCTACTCCTAATTTTTTTTTCAGATGTTATACGCCAATATTTCCTACTGTTGACTCTTTTTTTTTCACTTGCTGTTTTCCCCACTTCCTTAAGTTCATTCCCTGAACTCTAATGCTAGTCTTCTTGATCTGGGATCTTCTTACTTTTATAATTTGCAAATTCCTTTCCTTTCACATCCTGTACCTCTTTGTCTGGTCATCTCCAGTTATGTTCCTTTTCTACTGACCTAGTCTGTTCAAACATTACTCAGGATATTCCTTTTTAACTCTTAATCCTTCTCTTCCCCCCACCTTTTTTTCTAGCACTTGGTCTAGTATAAAGTTGCATAACCTGAATAATGAAGCATTTGTCAATAAAAATAAATATAATAAAAGAAACAATTTATCTCCTATATAATTGTAATCTCAGTGATGAAAGAGTAGTGTGTTAAAAGTTAGAAGCCCTAGATAATTATTCCATAACTACCTATCATATTGATTATTTTAGAATCATGATGATGATGAATGCTACTCTTTACCTGACAGAAATGATGGACTCAAGATGCCGAACAAGACAAAGTCAAAATGGGGATTGATTTTGCTTTACTATACAAAATAAGTTTAAGGTAGTCTCTTTTCTTTAAGTTGGGGTTCAAAGTGAAGGGAAACAAAATAAATTCTTATCATTGAAAAAATATTAAGCTTTAAGCTGTGAGGGACTCACAAATACTTTATATTTTACTTCCTTTTCTGTTAAAGGAAGTCTTCACATACCTTTGGCAACATCAGGAGAATAAATTAAAATATATCTAAAGGCACATAAATGGCCATCCATCCTATCCAAATTTGGGTATATATATATATATATATATATATATATATATATATATATATATATATGTCTAAGGGCTAGAAAATGCATAAGATATATGCAATGCCTTTATAAAACCTTCTTTATCATTTAGAAGAAATGACTTGTACACAGATAATTATAATAAAAGGTAGAATATGAAGATATAATAGGAGAAATTGCAAAATATAGTGGGAAACATGTTTTCCTTTATCAATAAATAGTGCCTGGGAAAGCATAACAATAATGATTGTGATCCTTGGCTAAAAAACAGAGTTCTAAATTTATATGGACTAGACCAACTTTGTAATATCTCTTAAATTTTTTTCTTCCTAGTTCATGCCCCATTACCCTGGGAACATGAAAATTTGACTTATCTCTGAAAAAACTAACTTTCAGTTATTTATCCAGTTCAACTTGGAGTTAGAGGACCATCATTCATAACTTTCTACTGGTTGAAATTCCAGGTGTGACCCAACCCTGGACCTGGGTGACTTTGGACCAGTCACTTATGAACTCTGGGTCTTAGTTTCCTGATGTGCAAAAGGAAGTTGGACTAAATGTACTCTGTAATCTCTTCCAGCTTTAAATCTATGATCTAAGATTAGGAGAAGAAGCAAACTGCCTTTAGTCTTTAATAACACCCCCAAGACCACTTCTTTTACTTTCCTAGAGCATCATTTAATTACTCACAGTGGTCCCAAATCAATGGACCACCCATCCCAATTAAGCAGCAGTACATACTAATTATCATTAGATTTAATTGGTTTCCCATTTCAGCAACTTTCCCAATCAAGTGTGCCCCAATTAAATGGAGTTTACTGAACCACTTGAATTCTGCTTAAAGAAACCAAAATCCTACATCTCAACTCCAGAGAATGTATCTTAGTCTCACCAAGTTATAAGAGCCAGGTTCTAATTAAGGATGCAGAGGATATAATGAGGAAGTTGTATACAAAAATTGTGTCTTCTCTAGCCAAACCAAATTTTGATGAACATCAAAGAGAGTTAAGATAAACATTTTTAGTTACTGAGTTTTTTCTTAAATAGTCTGATTTGGAAATATCCAAATGGTAGAAGTAAAAGGGATTTTAGAGTTGATTCTAGTCCAAGACCTTTATGTGTTAGGTTGCACAGTTAATGTCATAGCAAGCAGGAGAACCCAAATTCCATGCCTTTTTTACTTACCACAAAGCCTTTTAAAGACATATTGATTCTCATTTTACAGATGAAGAAACAGATTCAGTTAAGGGACTTGCTATGGTCATACACCTAGTACATTTTTTGGACACAGATTGTTCAGTCATTTTTCATTTCTGTCTTTGTGATTCCAGGGTTTTCTTGTCAAAAATATTGGAGTGATTTGACATTTCCTTCTCTAGCTCATTTTACAGTAAAGAAACCGAGGCAAATAGGATTAAGTGACTTGCCCAGTGTCACACAGCTAATTATTATCTAAGTTCAGATTCGAACTCAGGAAGATGAGTCTTCTTAATTCTAAGACTGGCACTCTATTCACTATACCAACCAGGTGCCCAGGGAGAATAATAGCACTTACTTTTAAGGGTTTTCATGAGACTCAATTTAAATTTCATGCATATACATATAGACACATATACACATGTAAATATCTATATCTATATCTATATCTATATATATATATATGCATATACATGTGTGTATATCTATCTCTCTATCTCTACAAAGTTTAAAGCCCTAAAAAATGTTAGCTGCAATTGGGAGCAGCTAGGTATTAGAGTGGATAGAGCACTGACCCTAGAGTCAAGAGGATCTGAGTTCAAATTCAACCTCAGACACTCAATAATTGCCTAGCTATGTGACCTTAGGCAAGTCACTTAACCCCATTGCCTTAAATAAATAAAAAAAGTTAGCTATAATTATTTCTATCCTATACC
Source organism: Macrotis lagotis (assembly GCF_037893015.1). Taxonomy (NCBI): domain Eukaryota; kingdom Metazoa; phylum Chordata; class Mammalia; order Peramelemorphia; family Peramelidae; genus Macrotis; species Macrotis lagotis. The sequence goes on along the minus strand of NC_133666.1, from coordinate 512,116,743 downwards.
ATTTCAGTACATCACAATAGAAAAATAATCAAAATGTCTAAGATGCTATTCCCCCCAATTAGAATTCATGTTTTAAGCATAATACAAAATACTTTCTGGTATCCAAAAAAGGTCCAGCAATAAACAATATTGTGACCTAGAGAACATTTACCTACAAGATACAGGACTTGCTTATCTTTAATCACTTTCTTCTCCTTTAATGGAATACCTTCTCTACCTTCAGACAATCTCTTGTCTCCTATTCTCTTACCTGTCCCCTTCCATCAAAATAGGCTAGAATGCAACACCAACCTTTGATTAATGTGCATTCAGGAGTTATTGAGATAAGAGAAAAGGAAATTTATCCTGATTTATTTGAGCTGCATCCAGGAGATGTTGTAGATGAGGGTCAGCTAGTTCCCTTTTTTACTGTTTGCTGTCACCTATGTCCCCACTAGCTTTGATACTGAATGTCTTTTGGTATTTTCCTCTGAACAAAAACACCATAAGCAGGGTGTCACTCTGTCCCAAGGAAGCTAAACAAAACCTTATCCTCAACAAGCATGCTACTTGACTTCCCTGGTACTCCAAACATTTGAAATTCTGGATTAAGGTAGGGAGCAAAAGAAATTCACACCAGAATCTAGTGTGAATGAAATAGTACTGAAATAGTACAAACGTGTGTGTATGAGCTGGGGAGAGCAAAGAGATCATAAAAGGGAACCAGTGGACATGGGAATGCATGGTGGCAAACAGATGATTTCCCAAGCCCTGGATCAATAAAGAAAAAAATTCATCAATTGACTTGGGGGGGTGGAGAACATGACTTTCACATATGTATTAGACAACTTATGGCGTGGGATAAACATATTGTCAGGAAAAAAGTTGCTATTCATGTTAATTTTATATATATATATATATATATATATATATATATATATATATAATAAAAGTACAAAAATTTTTAAAATACAAGAAAAAATGAAAAAGCACTACTTACAATTATATGAGTAACAGTTGATTTATTATATTTGTTATAAAAGTTTTGTTAACCTTTTCCAGTTCAATATTTTATTCATTTTTATCATCACTTAGTGACTTAGACAATTGGTATTTGTTTGAGTTCTAGACAACTCTCTAAGAATACAAATTGCAGAGAAGTTATGACTTACGTTAGTGGAAGAAATCATTTATACCAACTGAATGACAGGTCCAGGCTCCAACCCTTTATAATCCCTACTCTTGGTCTTTCTCAATTGCAGTACTATTTCATTCACATATCTCCTGGACAACATTTCTAAGGTTAATTAAATGATCTGCTCATGTTCAAATAACTAGTGCAAATATGTGTGCATGTACATATATATATATATATATATATATATATATGTATATATATATGTGTGTGTGTGTGTGTGTGTGTGTGTGTGTGTACATATGAACTTTTCCTTCCTTAGAGGAATCTTCAGAACCTCAGAGATAAAATATTTCAGTCCTTTTATTGTATGGAAAAATAAATTCAGAAATTTATCACTGGCTGCCCAGGGAGGTAGTAAACATTTGAGCCAAGATATGAATTCAGTCCTATTGGTTGGGTTCTGCCTGGTGCTGACAGGTCCAACAATCCTCCCAGTGACTATGTAAAAATGCCTTCCTAGTGTCTCATTTTCCACCTGGTTGTACTTTTGGTCTTCTCCTTCATGTCTCAACAACCTCATCATTGGGAAATTTCAGTATCGTGAAAAATCAAATCAGCTTTAATAGTCATCATAACCTCTATCCCTCTGTTTAGAGGATGGAGCCATGAACTACAAAACCTCCATTTACAAAAGGATTCTTGCAAGTCATCTCAATTCCATTTTCAAAACTATGTGTATCTTTTGGACTTCCCTATCATGCCTTCACATTGAGTACCTTCATTCCTCTCCACCTTTACTCCACCCTCAGATTTTTCAGTTTTCTTCTGTATATTATCTTTCCTGAAAATACAAACTCCTGAGGGCAGAGACTGTTTTTCTATTTGTATTCTAGCCACGGTGCTAAGTATAGTGTGATTTCATAAATGCTTATTGACTCACATGTCCTGATTTTGTCAGATCTAAGGGGGATTTTAGGTATCATCTATTCCAACTCCTTCTTTTTACAGATGAGGTAGCAGCCCTAGAGCAGAGAGATGATTTCCCAAATGTTAACTGTGTTATGACTTTCAATGTGACAACTAAGACATTGCCTTAGATTAAAAAAAAAACTGAAGTCAGGACAGGTCAAAGGATGGATTCAGAGTCACATATGTATCAAGAAACAAAGCCAAGAGTCAAATCAGGCCCTCCAATTCAAAATTAATGTTTTTGAAGATATTTAGTTTTGTTTTGCTTTAATCCCCACTATGAAATGTCACCTCTTGCTCTGCCCTGTTATGTGAAATTTGGAAGAAAATCTACTTCACCTCCAACCTCTTTTTTTCTTTTTCAAGTACTAAAAACTAAAATTATTTTATTCTTTATAATTGTATCCCCAGGATCTGGCAGGATATATATAATAAATGTTGATTGATTGCTTTAAAAAGAAGACTGGGTTAGTTGCTTACTTCAATTCCCTGCATGATTCTGCAGAATATACAAGAAACCCAAACAGGTTCATTTTATCCATTCAGCATGGATTCAAAACTTCCTTTTTTCCTAAAGATCTGGGCCAGTTCTGATAACACTTTATCATAAAGTCTATTTGCAACCTAGAAATCCTAGGTTTGTTCCACTTTTAGATGGCTCAAGTTGTTAAGAAGTTTTCCTTTAAACTTGAAGATTAGGAGAAATAAGACTATTCATTTCCTAAATCTTTGATGAAGCATAATTACTTCTGAGAGAATGAAAGTTCTATGAGGATAGCAATTGCTTCAATTTTTTTTTTGTATCCTAACATCTTAGCAGAGTTATCTGGCAGATAGTAGGTACTAAAGTATACTTGGTGATAAGCTGGCAATACTAGAGTCTACTAGAAACTTAGACTTTGGAAGTCATATAATTCAGCCTTCTTCTTTTATAAGGCCCAGAAAGGAGAGTTGACTAATCCAACACCAATTGTTTGTGACTCTCCGAGTCTGGCCAACACGATATCCTCCCTATCCCCTTCTGATTAAAAAGAGAAGAGAGTTGAATTATGAAAGAAGGAAAATGAAAATCTGAGGCAAGGGAGATTACACTTTAAAATATTTACTGTAGCTGATATTAAGCCTTGGGTTGCACACAATAGCCTTTAAATTCTGAGAAGGATTACAATTTCTTTCAGTAATTATGTGTAACTGAAGAGTTGTGTGAAGCAATACCTGACTTGAAGGATCAGCCTAATGAGGTGCCATACAATATTTTAAAAATAACTTTCTTCTATCTCAGGTCCATGTGAAACCGTGACGAATGACTGGGATATGAAGGATCAGACAGTGCTTCCTATAAGATTTATGAATGAAATGACAGAGGTGTTAAGAGATATTCTATGCCATACTAAGAAAGGGAAAATGGGCAGTGTGTGGAAGAAGACCTAGGTTCAATTCCTCCATCTATTACTTAATAGATATTTTGGAAAGTCATTTTCAAATTGTAACCTCAATGTTCACATCTATGAAATGGTACTAACTTTTTTTGGTACATTTTATCTCTCAGAGTTGTTATATCACCAGAATGTTCTTTAAATGTTCACTACTATAAATGTAACATGACTCTGAACCTGTTCTCTGTGACCCAGGTCTATCATATTTACTTTTTCAAGATTCTCAGACACCCTGAGGGATTTGGGGTATCCGTTTCTTTGCCATTGGCTCAAACCTATTAAATGTTCCTCCTTCCCATTTTCTGGCCCCAGTGATTGATAACATCATTTCCATTTAACCCTTTTAACATTAGGTAACTTTAATAAAGAGATATTTGCATCAAAGATATGTCAAAAACATACAATAATTACTCCTCAATATCTATGGGCATAAGTTCCCTCACTACCATAGTTGGGGGGGGGGGGTGAGTGATGATGGCAGCAAAAATTAATGTCAACTTATATCGGCAGAACCAAGAGAACTATGTACACATTAACAACAACATTGTGAGATGATCAGCCTTGATGGAAGTAGCTCCACCCAGCAGTTCAGAGAGCTAGGACAACTGTTTAGACCGACCATGGACAATGTTATCCCAATCCAGAGGAAGAAAAACAAACAAAAAAACCCCAACCCTTCAGAATCTGATGAGCACTTTATAAAAATTATCTCTTATGTATCTCTTTTCCTTAAGCCTAATTCCTCATACCAAAAATGAATAATCTGTAAACATGTTTATCAAAAATATGTTTGTACAATGCTAATCTGACTGCCACTGAGAGGAGGGGGATGGGAAGGGAGGGTGGAAGGAAATTTTGTAACTTCAAAATATGAATGTGCATGTGGATGAAAAAAATTTTTTTAAAAGAAATTTTAAAAAGAGCATATTGGTTTATCATCAGTCCTTGGGAATCATGGGTTATCATTGCATTGATCAGTTTTATTTTTTATTTTTCAAAATAATTTGTTTTAAATGTCGTGTTTTTAATATAAATTGGTCTCCTATTTCTGTTCATTTCACCGTACATCAGGTCAAATGAGCCCTCATAGGTTTCTCTGAAATTGATTTTTTCATCATTTTTAATAACATATTATTGTTGTTTGTTTTTCAGTTTTATCTGATTCCTCATGACCCTTTTGAGGTTTTCTTGGTAAGAATACTGGAGTGGTTTGCCATTTCCTTCTCCAGCTCATTTTACAGATGAGAAAACCAACCAAACAGGATTAAGTGATTTGCTCAGGGTCACCCCGCTAGTGTGAGTCTGGATTTGAATTCCACCTCTTTCTGACATGAGGCCGGGTGCTCTATCCACCATGTCACCTAGCTGCCCAATATGATATTACTCATTACATTAAAATACCCAATTAGTTCAGTCATTTCCTGTTTACAATCTACTCCTTAGTTTCCAGGGCTTTGCCACACAGCAGGAAAAACCTGCTTTAATTATTTTAGTACATTTAAGAACTTTTTTTCTCTCTTTTGATCATTTTGGAGGCATAAACAGTAATTGTATTTCTGGGTCAAAATTTATGTGCAATTTAGGAACTTTGAGATCATTGCTTTCTAGATACTTTCTAAAGTTAAATAGCTGAACTGATTGCACCTGTTCACAGTTCTACTAACAAATATATCAAAGTATGTTTTCACAATCTCCTCAACAGTTGTCATTTCCTTTTTTTAATCAACTTTTTCAGTTGGAAAGATATATCCTTTTAATTTACATCTCTCTAATTAATATTCATTTGGAATACTATAGATAGCTTGAATTTCTTCCTTTGATAACTGCCTATTCATATATTTTGGTCATTTATCAAAGTAGAAAGAGAATCTTTTTAACTTTTAAAAGGTCTCATTTCCAATATTCATCTGACTCAAATTTAGAAGAATGATAACAATATCCCAATTGATAAATGGAGCGAAATAGCATAAAATCTATACATCTGTTACTACTGTAATTTTTGTTATATTGATACAGCCTAGCCCTGAGCACTGAATATTCCTCCAACTATTTAAGTCACTTTTAATTTCCTTAAGAATCACTTTGTAATTGAATCCGTATGAATAATAAGTGTATTCTGGTAGCCTCACTCCTAAATGTTTTATATATTTTTGTAGATATTTTCAATGGGATTTCATTTTTTTATTATTGTCTCTTAGATTTGGAATTATTATCAAGAAATACTATTGATTTTTTGTGGGTTATCTTTGTAGCCTGCAACTTTGCTGAAACTACTAATTAAGTTTCCTTGCAGATCTTTTAGGATTTTCTAAATAAATCATCATGTCAAAAGCAAAAAAGGTTGGTATTGTCTCTTCTTTACCTATCTTATGCCATTGACTTTTTTGTTTCTTGTTTTAGTGCAAATGCTAGAATCTCCAGAATCATACCAGATAATAGTAGGGAGAAAGAATATCCTCAAGCAATAAATCAGTCAACTAGCATTTGCTAAAAAGTACTATTCAAAGCAATGGGAGTATAGATACAAGTAGAAAGAAGCATAGCTCCTGATCTTAAGGAGCTCATATTCTAATAGAGGAAGACTTCAATAAGGAAACTGAAAAGCCGGGGGTTGGGAAGATCAAAAGTAGTCTTTGATATGGCATGGTAGAAGAAGTCCCAAGTGAAATTTGGAGAGGAATGTACCAGATACCCTCCTTTTAGGGAAGTTTCAGGAGGAACTTTCCAATCAGAGGTACATAGTTCCAATGTGAGAATTCCAGGGTTATAGTAAGGCTTCAGGATGAGAAGGGGGAACAAATGAGAGGACATAAGAAAATCTCTGATTTATTCCTATATTTATTAAAGCAATTCCCAATGCTTCCCCATTGCATAAAATTTTGTTTTTATTTAAGATAGATATTTTAATATAATAAAAATATTTTAATATAATAAAAATATCCATCTTAAAAACAAAAAATTATTTTGATTATATTAAAATGTCACTCTATGCTTTTCTTTACAGTTTTTTTCCTCAAATCTGTGGTAGTTTGTTAAATGTTTTCTTCTGTAAATGTTGAGATAATCAGTTGCTTTCGGTCTTTTATTATTATTATTATTATTATTATTATTATTGATAATAATAATAATAATTGTGTTGATCGGTTTCCTAATGTTAAATCATTCTTGCATCCCTGGTATTGAATCCAACTTGATCATAATAAACAATAAAGGGCAATTCTTAACAACAATAATGTATTTTTTGAATAAATTCAGTAGTATGGTAAAATTTTATTTAAAAATTTTGAATCAATATTGAATGCTATCAGTCTTTTGTTGTCATTCATTGCTTGGTTTTTTACTTGGTTTAAGTTTATGGACCATATTTGTCTTATAAAATAAATCTAATAGAGTGCTTTTTTCAATTTTTGATAATAACTGGTATTAGTAGAGGTATTGTTTAAAAATTTGATAGAATGCTCCAGTAAATGTATCAGAGCCAAAATAAAGAATAGTAAAACTGGTAAATAACTTTAAAAAATAAGTACAGATTCTATTCAAGGAATTTATTGAGGTCCTCACCAATCTCTAGCAGTGGGAGTTAAATATCTATAATTGTTCAATTTATCAGTATACTATAAGGCTTGAAATAATAATGGGGGGGGCAGCTAGGTGGTGCAGTGGATAGAGCACCAGTCCTGGAGTCAGGAGTTCAAATCCGACCTCAGGTACTTAATAATTGCCTAGCTGTGTGACCTTGGGCAAGTCACTTAACCCAGTTGCCTTAAATAAATTTAAAAAAGAAATAATAATAAGAGTTGAAAGTATGAGCTGTGGGGAATCTACAGAAATTATAAAATTCCTATAATCTCATTGATGCCCCCAAAATTCAGTAACTTTCAGTAGATCATTCTATTGGTGGAGTCACAAATCTATCTCCTTTGACTTCAAGTTTAGGGCCTTGCAATATGTTAATGAAAAGAAATCCCAACTTTGTCGTTTATTTACTTTTTTTCTTTTTGAGGGTTAGGGGGACTGGGGGATAATGAAATATGGGTAATTGTTCTAAAACACCAAAATAGACAATAATCTATAAGAATTGTGTAAATGATATCTGTTTATAAAGTCACATCATTATGTATTTGAAATTATGAAAAAAAGGTAATTTGCCAATTGTTTGTAAACTATACCACATGAAGTTTTACTCAGACTCTTTGGTATAAATCACTGGAGAGGCACTAGGAAAGGACAATTCTTTTTTTTTTTTTGAAAAGGACAATTCTTGAACTTCCCCTGGTCTTTAGAGTTTTTCAGGTATGGGTATGCCAAAAAATACTTCAATTGATTTGGTGAGATTATTAAAGGAAGAAAGAATATAAGGGTGAGGGGTTTCCCTCCACCCCAATTAATATAATCAAAGATGAAAGTATAAATAGGTGTGAACAAGTCGTTAATTAATTTCATTTGAATAAAATGCTTTAATCATTGGATAAAGATTAATGTAGATAAGAAATATATTATGGCTCACTGAAAGAATCATATACACATATGTACATACATACAATATTTGTATATGTGTGTATCATACATAAGTGTGTCCAAACATTTACATACATACTATGTACACACACTTGGAACAAGCTAACTCATAATCAATTCTAGTAGGCCAGTCTAGTAGTGTGGTAAACCCATTCAAGTCTCTGAGGAGAAATTGCTTAAGGGAAGAGTAGATTTTTCTTTATCTTCCTCACCTCAGGGGACATCAGTTTGGGTGATTCTTAAGAATTACCAAAGGTTTCCCCCATTAACTGGAATCATAGTAGCAGCTGTCACATAAATAGTGGCCAATAACAGAGAAGAACAGGTAAGTAACTAAGTAAATAAAAAGTACTGTAATCCAAGGACAGTGACAGCTTTGATGAGTGAGACCTCTCATGCTAGAGAGCAGTTCAGGCTATGGACTCTTTAAAAAAAGCACTGATCCTTGGACCCAAGGCAGGACCTACATCTGAAGGGGACTTCATAAGGACTACTTGAAAGAGCAGAATTCCCTCAAACCAAAGATTTGAGAGTTATCCCCTAGTCAGATATATTATCTCTTCACTTGTGCCTTGTTACCTTTACTGAGACTATGTCCCCCAGGGATATTGATTGTGCAAGAAGAGGTCTCAGTTTGGGGGGTGGGGGGAAGGGTTGTATTTTTTAATAAGTACTGTTCTCACTATACCTTCTCAGAAAATTCCTTTATTTAAAGCTTTTTCGTTGGATAATAAAGGGATATTGTTGGAATTCAGAAAAGAAGCAGCAGTCACTTTCTGGAGAACTGGTCTGTCTATGCAAGTAGCCACACCTAAAGAGGGTGCTACCTCTGGAACCTTAGGAAAACTACTTTGACTCTAAGGACCTCTGTTTTCCTTATCAATAAGATTGGAATGGTTAGAATAAATGTCTCCAAATACCCTTCCAGTTATAAATATATGATCTTATAGTCTATTGCACTACCCTTGGGTCAATGCTAAACTGAATTTGGCAACTATGTCAGATTGACTAGGCATGGACATTGTGGTCTTCATTAGTTATTCCTTCCCTCTAGCCTGTTTCTCCTTAAAATGAAGCTTAGGATAATAGACAAACTCTGAAAATCATCTTACAAGTTGTAGATTTTAAGGAGAGATGTTAAGAGAGGTCGCTGGTGTAATAGTTCATCATGGAAGAAGCAGTTTGATAGGAAGAGATTAGAGCAGAAAGGTTGGAAAGGGAAAAAATGATTTGGTGACAAGTATGTTTACCTTGACAAAAAAGCTTGAAGAAAGGAAAAAAAACACAACAAAGATTCTCATATGTATTTGTAGGTATGCACATGAACATACAGCTATGGATGTGCTTCATGTTACCTTAGGACACTTTTCCTTTTTATCCCAAAGTTACATGTTTTGAAAGATTAGTGTTGAAAACGAGACTGTTGACACATATCTAAAATAGTCCTATGTTCTACTGCAAAGAGGGAAACAAGGCCTAGATTTTGATGTGCTTCAAATTGGTCTCATTTTAAAGAAAGCTTTTCTTTCTGAAGATGGATTCTGACTGGCAGTTACTGAAAATCTCCTCCTTCTGGGATCTTTCAGAGAGCACTGCACGAATGACACCCCTGCCTGTTTACCCAGTTCCTGCTGCTGCTGTCAGTCTGAACATCTTTCCCACACCTGGAGCAGTTCAGCAAACAGGGATTTGCAGGTGTCACCCTCCACTGGCTAACGGCTGGCTCCAGAGAGTCTAGCCAAGTCTGCTCCAGATACTGGCTGGCCCTGCTGTATGTGTGAGAAAGTGCACGTGTATGCTTGGGGTGTGGGCTAGGGACCAGGGTGAGGCAGTGCCCACTCTCCTCAGATTTAACTTTCCATCCATTTAAGAATTTAAATACTAGTTGAGCACTTAAAATAACAGTAGGATACATTCCAGTGCTTTCTGCCAGTCAAAGGGAAAAAAAAAAGAAATGTTTGAAACTGCATCTCAGAACCCCAAGGGCTTTCCGATTTGTTAGGTTTAGTAGTTCAGAGGATTAAAAAGACTGAAATATTAATAAGAAAAAAGGAATGGGGAGGAACCAGTATATTCATTGAAGCAAATCTAATGGGTCACTGGGCTACACAAGAAAAGGTTTGTCTACCTGGGCAAATCTTATTTTTCTTGCTTCACAATAGGAAAATAATAATAATTTCCTAGACCTCTCTCTCTCTCTCTCTCTCTCTCTCTCTCTCTCTCTCTCTCTCTCTCTCTCTCTCTCTCTCTGTCTATTTTGCTATGCTAGTCACATTTCCCAAATCCTTTATCAACGGCTGTTCTGCATATGAATGGGCTGTAATTGAACTGTCACATTCATGAAGGTCAGTAACCTTTCATTAGGAAGAATGTGTCTTTCTTGATAAATTGGAAAGTCCCTGAGGATTTGAAAGCATATTTTTAAAAAAAAAAATCTTTCTCACTACAGATACCTTGAAAAATCAAATACAGTCCTTTCCTCTGGTGGGGGAAGGGAAGGCTTAAGGGGCGGTTTTGATTTTTGGAGAAAGGAATGAAAGAAGTCTTTCTCATACTATGCCTACAAACCCTTCTTGCTTTGTCTTTGCTACAGACACCTCTTGAGAAATATTCACTCATACTGCAGCTTTCCCTGTGACCTTCTTAAAAGCAAACCGGGATGCTTGACTTTCCTTTGCTTTTGAATGGCAGATAGTCACTCTGCTATTTAAAAAGAAATTTAAAATTACAGCTGTTGTCATCTTTCTTTTTTTTCCCCTCTTGGAATCTGAGTATTTGCACAGAGTGTAATAGTGAAAGAGCCATTTAAATTATGAGTTTTCAGTCAACCCCACCCAAAGATGGAAATGGTAATCAATATAAAGGCAGGGAAGACCCTTAGTGATTCTACCAGCATGACCAAGAAACTGACCCACTCCCCCAAGACATTTAATTAGGAATATATGCTTAGGATTCAATTTTATTAAAAAATAAAAACCTTCTGGAGGCAGAATATTTAGCAAAAGCTTCATGAAGTATCAGACAGGCAGCATTAGTTCCAGTCCCCAAAATAGCCTAGCACATCATGATCTTTAGCCAGACTTCAATGAGGCTGAACATTAAGGTGAGAAACTGCAGGGAATTCTTTACTCATCATGAGCATCCTTTCTATATCTACGTTCATTAAAATGAAGGGAGCCAGGATAGACTATGTTTTTGGAAAGCACTAGTTGAATCTAGCTTGAAATTCGAAGACATAAAGTAATTAATCAATGAGAAAAAAAAAAGAAAAAGACAAGTAGGGATTAAGAAAATCAGGGAGAGTTGGGAATAAAATGATCTGAGCTCCAGAATCTCTTTCAAGTTCAGTGCCTAGAAGAAAGACACTCAAGACTCCAGATTTCCATGATCATCAGATTCCCTTTCAAAGAAACCTCGAATTTCCTAGACCTTGGGCAAGTACTATTAACCACTTTCCAAAAGCAATTTATATATTCTCAGCCCTGACCCCAGGCCCTTCTTTTGTGTTAATCCATCACAGTAGTTAGTTGGGAGCCAAGATAATCACTCTCTAGGGGTACATCTGGTAAGGGGTGTGGGGGTGTATCAAACTTGACTGAATTTCATAATTTTTCCACGTTAATATATTTCATTGCATTTGCCTTGAATTAATGATCCTCTAGTTTGAGCTTGTAAAAAGGAACATTTATGAGGGCTCTTCAAGTATGGATTGAATAGATGATTTACCCAAACAGTGATATGCACAGTAGTGTAAATAAAAAGGGTGTCACAGTGAAGGGTCATAAGTGCTACAAAATGGGTTAAAATGAATAGACACTTTTGTGTTCCAAAGCAAAATTGTGATAACTACATTGCTAGCCAGTATTTGTATTTGGTTTAATTAGGAATTAATTGACTACAAATTAGATTCCCACCTAAATATATATATATATATATATATATATGGACATATGAAGAAATGAAAAATTTGCATCTAGCAAAAAGCATGAGCAGGGAGAAGCAGAACTACCCAAAGAGATTGAATAACATATTAAAAACAATGTCACCTCTATCATCTCAGAGAACATTTTCTATATACAAGACAAATGTAGGTATGTCATACTAAGTGCTACACTGAAAAATATTTCCTTGGCTTATTCCCACTTATTACAGCTTAAAATCTAGCAAGCACTCAGCCCGAGATCACATTATGTTATATATGGTCAGTAAAATAACAGTGAACATATAAATTTTATCCCCTAGCAGAATGTATTCATCTTGAGGGAAAAAACCTGCTTCAATTTTGAATGAAATTTTGTATACTCAGAGACTAACACAACTCCCTCTACACAGAAGTCAGTGCATATATTGAAATGAATTAAAGGTTATTGACCTTAGAATAAGGAGACTTTTTCCAAAACCCCAACCAGACAGCACAAATTTTGCAACCAAAACAGTAGACAAATCTGTTAACCTATCCTAGCCTTTATGTATTCTCTAGCAAAATGGGAATAAAAATATCTGGATTAATTATCAGCATGAGCATTGTGAGGAAAGCACTTTGCACAATTTAAAAGCACTGTAGGAATGACAACTGGCATTATAATTATATCATACTCCTTGCCAGTAGAGTGTAGCATTCCATTGTCTAGTAGTTTGAGAATGACCCCTCAATTTGCACTTAGGAGTTGTGGCTATAAAAGCAATGCAACTGATTTTTTTTTTCACAGATAAGGCAGAATTCATACACCCAAACCAAGAATGATGCCATGATTCAGCATAATTCTTGGCATTCAACTTTGGGGGTTGTCTTCAAGATCTATGACAAATCCTTTTGAATAGTCTCATAGTGGAGATCTTTGGCTCTCTGATAGTGTATTTGTTTAGTGGAATGGGTCAAAAAGTTACTCTCAGGTAAGAGAAGAAATTAGTTCTTCATAAAAAATGAAGTGAGGCTTATATAACATTGGTTGGGTCCTTTTTTTGGGGGGGGGTCTTATGAAATGGCTATAAAAGCAGTCTTCCTGAGGACTTCCAGGGCAGAGCCAAGATGGCAGCATGAAGCTAACATGTTCCCAGAACTTTTCCTTACCAAAGATAAATTAAGCTTCTGCACTGACATTCAAGCTAGTGATCCCACCAAGAACAAGAGAAGTTTCAAAGAAATTTTCAATCGTAGATATCATGAAGGATCTTCAGTGAAGGTCTGTCTCTTTGAGGGAAAAGGGGAAATAAAGCCCAGGAATTGGGAGAACAGGAAAGCCAGCAGGAGGCTTTTAGCCACAGTGCAGTCCAGGTCCGACAACTTGACAACAGCAGAGGTCCCAGCAGCTAGATGGCAATGCATCAGGGACCCCAAACAAAGTCTGAACACTAGGAACACCAGGGCAAAAAAAAGGACTGGATCAGGAATAAATCACTGCTAAGTCAGAACCAGGACATAAAGGAAAAAGCAAACATCTTCAAAGGCAAGACCTGGACAGCATAGGCAGCATCTTGACCAACAACAAGCCAGGGATCAGAACCCAACTCCAGCATAAAAAGCTTGAATCTATACTCTCTATACCCCAGAAGCAGAGCTAAAACAAAGATGAGCAAAAAAAACCAAGAGTACTCACTATAGAATGCTACTTTACAGACAAGAATGATAACAATTCCATGTCAGAAGGAGAAAGCAGAGAAAAATCATTCACTGAGGAAGTCTCAAAAGAGTCTGTGAATTTGACTCAAATCCAAAAGCTCATCAAAGAGCTTAAAAAAGAATTTAAAAAACCAAAGAAGAGAGAAAAAAGTATAAAGGAAGAAAGAAATGTGAGTCATGCAGGGAAATTATGAAAAATTTATCAGAGAATTCAACACCTTTATAAGGGAAACCCAAAAGGTAATTGAAGAAAATAAAACTCTAAAAATTAGAACTGAATAAATAGAAACCGATGAATCAATAAAGACTACAAGATTACATCATACAAAATAAATAGGCTGAAAATTAAAGAAAATGTAAAATACCTTTTTTAGGAAAATAGATCCAGAAGAGATAATCTACAAATCATTGAATTACTAGAAAGCTTAAATCAAAAAAAAAGAACCGAATATGCAAGAAATTATCATTCAGGAAATTTTTAGGAAAAACTATACAGATCTGTTGAAACAAGAAGATAATATAACCATTGAATGAATTCACAGGACCCTTCCAGAAAGAGACCCAAGTATAAAAACTTCAAGGATTGAAATAGACAAATCCCAGAACTCTCAAATAAAGGAGAGAATACAGCAAGCATCACAAAGAAAACAATGGTTTTACAAAGGAATCACACAGTCAGACTACCATGGGGCCTATCAGCCTTAATCTTGAAGGTCCAGAAAACCAGGAATAGCATATATCAGAGGGCAAAGGACCTGAGAATACAATCTAGAATTTACTATCCTGCCAAATTCAGCATATACTGTCAGGAGAAATGATGGATGTTCAACGAAATAGAATTTTTCTAGAATTTCCTGGCACAAAGACCAGAACTGAACAGAGAATTCAATCGCTAAATGAATGGCTCAAGACTTGCATAAAAAGGTAAATGAAAAGGGGAAGGAAAAAACAAAACAAAACAAATGTTGGTTAAGACCAACAAATTGTATACAATCCTAAAAGGGAAGATATAATACTTTGAATTCTTGAGAACTTTATTTCTCTTAGGATAATTAAAGAGTCGAATATAATTGAAGAGATTGGACTTTGTTGGGGCTTATTTCTCCATTGAAGAAGTCCAAGATGACATCTCTGTGTTTCAGACAAAAAGCCCTGATGAAAATTAAGGGTGATAACGCTAAACTTAAGTTTCTAATTATCCTTTGACCCACTTTAATTATGCTGTGCTGAGAAAACTTAGCACTTTCTCTGATGAAGGCATCATAAACTGGGCAATCCTGAGTCAGTGTCTCCCAAAACTAATAGTCACCTGTAAAATTCTCAAGTGAGACCTGCAAAGCCTCCCAGTAACTTAGAGCCCTTTAAGATTCTTGTAATTAATTAGATCCAGATTTGATTTAATCCTTGCTTCACTTAACAAGGGGTTGGTTAAGTACTCTGGGTATGTATGTGTAGGGGGTAACATGTGAGAAAAAATAGGCCTGGGGGAGGGGTACAATAGGGTGAAGAAATGATTTGTCTTTGGATGAATACTTTGACTCTTGAGGAGGATTGTATGTGAGGGTACTTGAAAAGGGGGTAAGGTGACAAATGATTATAATTATAATTTGATGTAAATTGAGAGAATGCTGTTTATCAAACAATCAATCCATGATGATAGTTTGATAACAATTTGGGCTTGCCAAGAAATAAAATAATTAAACTGTGACTGATGAAACTGGATTAATATTTCTTGAATGATAAAAAAATTAGTGAAGAGGCACAAAGATTTATCATTTTATAGGGAAAGAAAGGAGAGTATGAACACTAAGTGAATTCTATTCAATAGATTTGGCCCGGGGCGGGGGGAATAAGATAGATTCCCACTTGGGTTTAAAAATCTATACTAATCTACATGGAAAGAGAGGGATTAAGGAAAGGAAAGATAAGGGAAGAAGGGACTGATAAATGGAAAGGCTAAGGTATAAGTTAAAATAAACTGAAAGTTAAATTTTAAAAGAAAAGTTAAAGGAGAAAGGGAGTAAAATTTTAATGAGGAGGAATAAGAGGAAAGGAAAGAGAAAAATATAATTGGAGAAAGATAGCAGGGCAAGAAATACAGAATTAGTAATCTTAACTGTAAATGTGAATGGGATGAACTTTCCAAAAATGGAAGCAGATAGCAGGATGGATTAAAAACCAGAATCCAAAAATATGTTGTTTGCCAAAAAAACACATTTGAAGTAGAGAGATACACATGGGATAAAGGTAAAAGGATGGAGCAAAATATATTATGCTTCAACTGAAGTAAAAAAAAAAATCAGGGATAGTGAATTTTAAAAATCAGGGATAGTGATCCTGATCTCAGATAAAGTAAAAGCAAAATAATCTATCTCATTAAAAGCGATAAGGAAGAAAACTACATCTTAAAAGGCACCATTGGTAATGAAGCTATATCATTACTATATATATATTCACCCACTGGTAAAGCACGCAAAACCCTAGAGGAATAGCTGAGTTAATTACAAGGAGACATAGACAGCAGAACTTTAATGATGGAGGACCTCAATATCCCTGTCTCAGAATTAGAACAATCTAACCACAAAATAAACAAAAGGGAAGTTAAGAAGGTGAATGAAATCTTTGAAAAGTTAGATGTGATAGACCTTTGGAGAAAACTTAATGGGGATACAAAAGAATATACCTTTTTCTTGGTAGTATATGCCACCTATTCCAAAATTGACCATGTATTGGGTACAAAAACCCCTAATCAAATGCAGAAAGGCAGAAATAATAAATACACACTTCTAAGACAATGATGCAATTGAAATTACATGTAAAGAAGGGTCATGGAAAGATAAAACAAAAATTAATTGCAAATTAAATAACTGAATCTTAAATAATGGGTGGATCAAAGCAAAAAATAAACAATAATTATAATTATATAAAAGAAAATGATACTAATTAGACATCATACCAAAATTTATGGGATGCAACCAAGGCAGTTCTTAGGGGAAACTTTATATCCCTAAATACCTATATGTATAAAATAGAGAAGGAGGAGATCAATGAATTAGGAATGCAACTAAAAAAGCTAGAAAAAGAACAAATTAAAGATGCCCAATTAAATACCAAATTAGAAATTCTGAAAATCAAGCAAGAGATTAATAAAATTGAAAGCAAGAAAATCATTGATCTCTTAAATAAAACTAAGAGTTGGTTTTATGAAAAAGCCAATAAAATAGACAAACCTTTGGTTAATGGTTTAAAAAAAGGAAGAAGATAATCAAATTGCCAGTATCAAAAACTAAAAAAAGTTTTAATAATCACAAATGAGGAGGAAATTAAAGAGATAATTTGGAGCTACTTTACCAAACTGTAAGCTAATAAATTGGATAACCTGAGTGAAATGGATGAATATTTACAAAAATGCAAACTGCCCAGATTAACAGAAGAGAAAATAAAATACTTAACCCCATTTCAGAAAAATAAATTGAAGAAAGCATCAATAAACTCCCTAAGAAAAAGTCTCCAGGTCCAGATGGATGTACCAGTGAATTCTACCAAGCATTTAAGGAAAAATTAATTCATATTCTACATAAACTTTTTAAATATATATATATGAATATGGTTGAATGTTGAAAAAACTATCATAACATATATTTGAAAAAATAAAATATCAGTTTAAAAAAAGGCAGTTCCCAAAGCTGAATTCCAAAAACATTTCTAACTATGACATTGAAATAAATATTCTGCCAAAGGTGTCCCCTTTTTATAGCAATATTCACTTGAATGTGTTCGGTTCTAAAATGTTCACTACAAATCAGTCATAGTATTTTGTGGTCCCTTACCTATTGTTTGATTACCTACATTTGAACAATTCCAAGTATTTTATATTTTGCTATTCCTTGCAACTGATTAAGGAAATGTAAGGAAATTATAGATCCACCATTTCTCTTTTATGACTCCAGTATTTCAGTTCATGCCCACATTTCTGTATCTTCTGTCACCATCCTACTATAGATCTTCATTACCAATAGGTGTAGATCAGAGATATCAAACATGCTCCCTGCAACACCTCCAAGTTCAGGAGAAGGAGATTAAAGCAAAATTGGAAAATATTTTGTAAAATAAATAAAAATTAAAAAATACAAGTAACAACATTATAAAAGTGTCAATGTGTGACTCACAAGTATTCTTATGTTTGTTATTAGTAGTTTCCCTTTCTATTTGAGTTTGTTACCACTCACCTAGACTATTCCAAATATCTTTTGATGGGCTTCTCCACCTTCAGTTCTCTCTCTCTCTCTCCCAGAACTCCAACATCATATACATTATTTCCATGTTAGTCTTCCTAAAATTCCAGGTTACCTGTGTGATGATGGGGGAGTTAATCAAGCTTTTTTGAACCAAAACTTCCCAATGTCAAAAGAAGGGATTTGGATTAGAAAATTTAGCTAAATGACCTAAAGTCTCATCGATTCCTAGGACTCATCAAAGGTATTGCTTCCTGGAATGTGAACCTATCCTAGAATCTGAGCCTGGGAACCTATCATCCATAATTGGAGATATAATAATATAAATATTCCCTTTAAAGTAAAATTTCAGAAGGTGACACAAGTGCTAATTGTTTTCATAGTAATAAGATTAAAGTGCCCAGATAAAATGTTTCTTATATAATTTTTAATCTTTTTTAATTTCATCTCAATTCCTCTAAAATAAAGATGCTACAAATTCATGTTTCTTTAATTCCAAATTAATTTTAAATAAAAAAATTTCTCACAATTTTTCCCACATAATAGGTTTTTATATTCTCATCTTATTGTCATATCCTATGTAATTTATGTTTCATTGATCTAGTTAATTTAAATACTTAAGTAATTCATAGGAAACTGTTGCCTATACAAAAGCTTCACAATCATTATTAATGGTACATCTGCCATCAACTTCTTTGAGACAGCAATATTACCTGTTACATAAAGGAAGAAAGTATAGTGATGTGCCCACATCTGCCCCCATGAGAAAATTTTACAGTAAGATCATTAGAACTCCTGGATCCTGACAGATTAGTTTTTTTGGAGCCACATAGCCTCTTGGGTTGAAATTCTACGTAAAACCAGAAAAACACTGTACATCCTAACAGCAACATGGGGGTGATGATCAACTTTGATGGACTTGCTCATTCCATCAGTGCAACAATCAAGGACAATTTTGGGCTGTCTGCAATGGAGAATACCACCTGTATCCAGAGAAAGCACTGTGGAGTTTGAACAAAGTTCAAGGACTATTCCCTTTAATTTAGGGGAAAAAACAGATATCTTATTGTCTGATCTTGTTATCTCTTATACTTTTTGTTTCTTCCTTAAGGATATGATTTTTCTCTCTCATCACACTCAACTTGGATCAATGTACAACATGGAAACAAAGACTGACAAATTGCTTTCTGTGGGGGGATGGAGGGAGGGAAGTAAGATTGGGGGAAAATTGTAAAACTCAAAATAAATGAAATCTTTAATAAAAAAAGAAATCCTACCTTAATGTATAGAATCATTCTAAGAATTCTAATCATTTAAGTTATAATTATAATTCTGCAATTCATTACCTTGATCAGCTTTAAGTAAGACATCTTACCTTCTAGAGTAGCAACTTTACAACTCATTTAGCCATATTGAAAAAACTCTTCCTTAACACCCTTGACTCTTTCCAAAGACACATGGATAGGATAATCAGCAGACACAAGTAAAATCTTAAAGTAGGCTGATTGTCTTCCAAGGTCTACTACTTTCTCTCATGGCTTTGCCTGTATTGTTGGTATCCTCTTCCCTATTGAGGTAGTCAGTTCCTTCATTCTGGTTGCCTAGGGGATCCAAGTGTGTATTTTATCTGTCCTTCAGTAGCATTTGTTTTGTCAACACTTTTCTACCATTCTGTCTATCAAAACTTAACAATTCAACTTGCTCAATCCATTAAAACTTAAGTTTATCAGATAAGCAAAATCATTAGTTCTTGGCAACTGTTTATGAAAGAGAAACTTTTATTTAGCAATTATTATGTCCTAGAAACAGTATAAAATACATAGGAAAGAAATGCAACAAAGCAAGATAATTTCAGTCCTAAAGGAACTAATATTTCAAAGTCAGAATATAAGTCACAAAGGGAAATTAGGATAGTTCAGAAATTCACCACAACATGATTTGGAAGTGGAAGATAAGAATTGACATGGAGGCCTATTTTCTTGGCAAGCTCATGCCAAAGTTTACATTAACTGAGCCCAACATGGATTCACGTAAAATATAAAGTTCCAGTGGGTAGAGAGTAGGAAGATATGGCTGATTTGTTGCAGGTACCATTCCTTGCACACACACACACACACACACACACACACACACACACACATATATATATATTTTATAATTGTGCAATTATTTTCACATAATAACAAATTTTCATTGGGTAAGTGAATGAATTAATGTCACCTGTACCATTAATGATTTGTATTTTAAGAAAGAGCTTCTAGAAACAAGTTACTTGAATCATATTTTAATGTCTTTCAAATAGTGGAATTTCAGGTGCAAGGGCAGGCAAATGAGAGGTATGTTAAAAACAGTTGCCTTTCCCAACTTTGATTCCTTTTGTATCATTCCACTTGAGTTAACATATACTGTTCCTATAATAATACCAATCCTGATGACAGAGATGTTAATAATCATGGATAATGGGGCCAGATAGTTGGAGACAGGGCTTCAGCCAGAGTTGCTGACCTACACTCCTCACCAAAAGCCCCCTCCCTGTTGTCGCAGGGATCCGTAACTAGTGCAAGAAGAGAGCTGGCTTTCACTTCTCAGTTGGGCTCTGGCACCTGGCCCTTCCAATCCCCTTCCCATTCTGTGCTGCCTCATGTTTACACAGCTAAAATGAAACTGTTGCCAGTGTTAATACGGCATAATTTATAAGCTGAGAAGAGAACTCAGCGTGCATTCCCATTTCAAGTGAAACAGACTGTTACTTTCAAAACCATCTGAGGGGTGGAAGCATTTTACAGAAACCAAGGCAACTGAAGACTCCCCAGATCTTTGCTACCTCACAATCCCCCCCACCTCTCAGGAAGAATGCAAGGCCAAGATCCAGAGAAGGCAGTTTTAAGCAAGGCTCTTTCCTTATCAGAATGCTGAGTCAAGGTCTTCTGTTTGGGTTTCTCTTCTGTACTCCAGAATTAGCACCTCAGATTTGGAAGGTTGAGAAGTGTTGAGGTCTGCTATATGAGGAGGGGCTCCATAGGAAAGCCCAGTTTTATACAGACTTGCTTCATATTTGGAGAGAGGAAATAAGAAGGTGTTGACTATGGCCAATGTGAGGGATTCTTGAAGGATTCCCTCAACAAAATAATAATAATAATAATGATAAAAAATTAAAAAGTATTTATTAAGTTTAAATTATGCCCCAATGCCCCATATATTGTGCTAGGAACAGGGAAAAATGAAGACAAAACGTCCTCATGCAGCTTACTTTCTTCAAATAGAGAAAACATGTATACAAGTAAATATATATGAAATGTTGTTTAGTCATTTTGCAGTTATATCTAACTCTTTGGAGTCTTCCTGGCAAAGATACCCAAGTGATTTGCCACTTCTTCTCTAACTGATTTTATGGATTAGGAAACTGAGGTATACATGGTTAAGTGACTTGCATGGGTCTCACTGCTACTACATGTTTGAAGTAGAATTTGAATTCAGGTCTTCATGACTCCAGGTTTGGTACTTTATCCACTGCACCACCTAGCTACCCTAGGTAATTTTGATGAAGAGGTATTGGTAGCTGGCATGACAGGGTTCAAAAAAGGTCTAATGTAGGAGGGAACATTGATCTAAACTTTGAAGGAAACTTGACAGATGATAGATCATAGATGAGTAGATATATACTTTATTAAGCCCTTACTATATACAACCAAAAATAGTGCCTACCCTAAAGAGCAAAGCATTAATCAGAGGTAGAAATGATCAGTAACTCTGCAGGTGAGAGGATGTCTAGACTGCAAATCAAGACAGGTGAGGTTGAAGTGAGCATGACTGAGGCCCCTATTGAAATAGTTGCGCATATGAGGGAGTTACCATTAATAAGGAAGGCTGGAACTAGGGATTCTCACATGCATAATGGTATTTATCTGGGAATTTTTAAGGCCCATTTGAAAACTTGCAGCCCATTCTAGATCCCACGACTAATCTTGGCTCTAAACAGTCAGCTATAGAAAAAGAGAGTCTAAGGCTGTTTCTTAGTATCAAGTCTTTTTTTAAAAAATAATAATTATGCTCCAACTTTGGACAGTCCTCATTAGCTCCATTCTTTGTCTTCTACCCAACCCCTCTTGTTCTGGTGATGTACTGTGCTTGTATCTAGGTATTCATATGCTTGTCTCCCAGATAGTCTCCATCAGTCTTCCCCAGTGTTGAGCAAACCTGTATCTCCATTTATCTTCTGCCACCTGGATTACCTGCAATAGCCTGCTCCACTCCTATTTTCAGTTTGGACCCATTTGTCAACATTGAGGTAATACACCGGGATCTAAGAAAAAAAATAATATAATCCAGATGTTATTCTATGTGAATTAATAAGATCAATGGTACCCAAAGGAAATTGACTTGGCCTAGAAAGAAAGAAAATCACATTTATTTAGCACCTACTATGTGCCAGACCCTAGGTTACATGATTTATAAATATTATCTAATTTAATTCCCACAACTACACTATGAGATATGTGCTATTATTGTTCTTATTTTCAGTGGAGAAAAATGAGATGGACAGAGCTAATGTAATTTTGTCTTGGGTTACACAACTAGGAAATATCTGAGGCTAGATTTGAACTCAAACCTTCCTTATGCTAGGAATAGCCACATTCTAGCCATTGTGCCATTTAACTGCTTAGAACAAATATCCACAGTTATTCCCTCACTGAAGAGCAACAATAAAGATATTTACAAAATTGAGGGTCAGAAGGAAGGGTATCCTGAAATCCTAATCCCCCTTCAATTTCCTGAAGAACCATAGGAAAACAGGTGCTATAAATGACTGTTTAAATTGGAGTCCTTGAGTCTTTCTTTCTTCTACAACTGGGCCAAGTTAACCTGTGTGATTAGTTGTGAGACCACAGTTAACTTTAGGCCTAAAGAGGATTAAGAGACTTGGGACCATTGTTTGTACATTTAGTGATAGTAACAGGTTCTCTCTGGGTTTTTCTCTGACTCATATTCCATTTCTTCAATAGCTGAGTCCTGCCCTGTTATATAGAATCAGAAGTCCAGCCTTGTCCTTCTTCTGAATGACTTGACTAGTGGCCCCCCTGGTTAATCACAGAATTCTGATGTTAGAAAAGAGCTCATTGGTCATCTAGTACCTATTACCCAACCTTGCAGCATTATTCTCTACTAACTTCATTAAATAGTTCAGCTGCCTCTTCCTTTTCTTGAAAACCTAAAGTGATGCCAGATTCAAAGCTACTGAAGGCAATCCAGTCTATTTTTGGACAATTCTAACTTGTAGGAAGTTTTTGTTTCTTAAATTTAACAAAAGTCCTCTTCCCAGTAACATTCATCAATTAGCTCTGACCTCTATGAACAACTCAAATATTTCTGTTCAAGGATCATTGACCTTTATCCCTACATGATTTTTTTTCATTTCCAGTGTTCCAGAGACTGATAGACTTTAAATATTGATACTGGCATTGAAAGAAGATTCATCTACCTATGCCACTCAGGTACTTGGCCCATACTAACTCCCCCATTATCTCCATAATAATAAATATTTGTTGTCTTCTCTATAACAGTTTGCCATGTCTTTCTATATACCAACTGTACATAGTGTCATTTTTTTCTTTTCAATTATTAAAATTTGCTATGTTCTGAATCTTCTTCTACATTGATAGTTTTTCATTCTTCAGCTTGAGTCTTTTGCCTTTTCTTTTTCATTTTTATGGGCAAAGTTGTAAAGACCCAATGCAGTTGGTAGGGTAAAAGGCTCACTGGTAAGATCAAATCTTCCATGGAAACACTAGCAAAGAAAAATAATACAAACAAAATAAAAACACCAATATAGACAGAGCTTGGAATAGGTCCATCAATTCTGTAGGGCACGTGGACACCCCTGGTTTTTTTTTTTTCCAGATGCCCATTCCAGTCCCTACTCATTGTGACCAATAGGTAGCTCCAAAGGAAGTAATAAGACATTTGCTACAGCAGCCTTGAAATGAATCCCAGGTTCCTATAAAATTCAGCAGGCAGTCAAAAGGTACTGAATGGAAAACTCTATTTTATTTTTCCAGGGCACATTCAATAGGATGAAGTTAACATCTCTTTTCCATGAGACTCCCAGGAGGAAATACAGGGACAGATTGTTGATGTAAGTTCAAACTTCTTTCAAAATAGAAAAAAAATATCTGATAGACCTATAGCTCCAGCAAGCAGATCCTAAACACACACACACACACACACACACACACACACACACACACACACACACAAAACACACACACACACACACACACACACACACACACACACACAGACATATGTATATGGTACACCACAGTTCATACTCTCCACATATTTCCTCCTCCCACTTCTCCACATCTCCACCTCTTTCAACCTGTCTTTCTAAACCCTCCCCACTACTTCACAGAGACTGGCTTTCCCCTATCTGATAGAAAGACAAGTAGGAACCCCTCCCCTACTACTCCATTTTCTAACCACCTTGTTTTTCGTTGGTAAGGATGTTTTGGAATTGCATCAAGTCCTTGGTTTCCAAGACTAACAATGTTTGTCTGTTCTCAAAGCCAGTGAGTACATACTATGTAGTGGTCCAAGTTGTCCTGTACATTTCTTGATGTACAGGGCAGACTCATGGTTCACTGCCTGAGGATCACCACCAATAGAGGTCTTGCTGGGTAAGATTTCTACAACACTTTGGGAGCAAAATGAAAACAAGAAAGGGAACTTTCTGATGCTTCAATTCTTAGTAGTTGACTCCCTTGTAATCAACCAGAGGGAGATACCATATCAACTCCAAGTTTCTGTTTCCCTCTGTTTCCTAAGGTTATATTTGAAACTCAAGGAAATATCTATTCTATATCTCTAGAGGAAAAAAAACACATTAGAGATTAGGCAAATTGGAATACAAGATCACAGGACCTAGATTTGGAGATAATCATTACCTAGTCACAAAATCCCTAATTTTATTGGTGAAGAAACTGAGGCCAAAAGAATTTAAGTAATAACCATCTCACATTGATACAGTACTTTAAGACTTAAAAGCACTTTCTCACAATAGCCCAGTGAAGTGGGTAGCACTATTATCTCCATCTTATTGATAAAGAAACAGAGGTTTTGATGGGTTAGACTTGCCTAAGGTCACGCAACAAAGTGTTATGAACTGAGGTCTTCTGACTTCAAGTCTAGAATTCTTTCCACAGTGCTGACTTTGTTCTTCTAGTCATTTCTTCTGTCACAAAGGTTTTCATTAGCACAACCAGGATTAAAATTCATGTCTTACTTCAATGCCGTGTTTTCTTTTTAACACCAAACCTTTAAATAGTACAGTAGATAGAGAATGAACCTAAAGTCAGAAAACCCCTGCCTCACACATTTTTTAGCTGTATAACTCTGGGCAAATCACTTAATCTCTACCTTAGTTTCCTCATCTATAAAATGAGAATAATAATAGTATCTGCCTTCTAGGATTGTTTCAAAGATCAAATGTAATAATATTTAGATATCACTTCTCAAATTCTAAAGTACTATATATATATATGCTGGCTATTATTGTTGTTATTATTATTATTATTATAAATTGCCCCACCAAATTAGGATATGATTTAAACTGTACAGATACTTAACAAAGGAATATTTCTACCATCTGGAAGAGTCAAGTCACTGTTTTGTGCTTTTGCTTTTTAGCATTTTGCATTAGAAGATTTATATAACTGGGTCTTAAGTAATTAAGCTGTCCCAAAAGGAGCCAGGAAAAGAAAACAAAGTGAAAGCAAGAGAGTTAAACTCATATATCTGTTTTGGATAACTGTAAGCTATATAAAATGCATTTTTTGTTTTACTATATTTTCTAGATCATTGATTTATTTGTGGAAGAGACCTTAGAGATCATTTAATCACAAATTCATTTTACAAATGACAAAAATGAAGTTCTAGGAAAGGAGATGCCTTTCAGGTTATGTAGACATATCGATAGATATATAGAAATGTAAACATAAATTGGTTCAAATTCAGTCTCCAAATTCAATACTCTTTTTTTTTTTTTTGTAAGGCGATGGAGTTGTCACTTGCCCAAGTTCACACAGCTGGGTAATTAAGTCTCTGAGTTTATATTTGAACTCGGTCCCTCCTGACTCCTGGGTCAGTGCTCTATCCACTACACCACCTAGCTGCCCCCTCAGTATTCTTACTGTTCTCACACCATGCGTTCTTGTTCGATCTGGGGAACACATTATTTGATTTGTTTTATATATATATATATATATATATATATATATATATATATATATATATATACATATATATATATGAATATTTATGATAATACCTTATATTAGATCAAATCAGCCCAATATCATCTATAGCAATGGTGTTAAACTCAAATAGAAATGAATCTCTGTTGGTCACCTATTGACTTAGAAAACCACAAATGAACATTTTCTATGTCAACATTATATTTTTCTTATTTTGTTATCTTTTTGTCAGTTATACTTTAATCTAGTCACTACTGAAGTTTGATATCTTTGAACAGTGTAAAGTTATATTTTTCTTATTTTGTTATCTTTTTGTCAGTTATACTTTAATCTAGTCACTACTGAAGTTTGATATCTTTGAACAGTGTAAAGTTACCACAAGCCAATTTGGAACTCTCCTTGGCTTTGAGTTTTAATTTTATTATTATTATAAAATTGTATTTATCAGGGAGATATGTGTATGATGCTGCCTTGAGTGATAGTCAATTAGATAGATAAATAGATAGATAGATAGATAGATACTTTCCAGAAGTTTAGAATATATCGCCATGATTGTTTTCCTGTCTTCTAAAAGAAATTGATTTGGATTATTGTTCAAAAAGAATTTGTTGAATTCTATTGTGTATAAGACGCTGTGATTGACCCTGATTATACAAAGAAATTTTTAAAGGTACAGTTCCTGTGGTCAAGTAACTTGTTATCTCTAGGTAGTATAGTATTGTGGATAAAATACTGAATTTGGAGTCCTGAAGATCTGAATTCAAATCCTGTTCAGAAACTTACTAAATCTGTAACTCTAGGTAAATTACTTAATCTCTGAGAGTCAATTCCCTTCATTGTCAAATGGGGATCATAATGCCACCTAGTTTAAAGTGTTGTTGTAATGATCAAATGAGTTCAATGCAAACCTTAAAGTGATATAAAAGTGAGTTATTATTATTTAAAGAGGTGAGAAGCAGATATATCATATTACAGATCAATGTAACACAGAATAGGGAGCAAAGAAGAAATCCAAAGTGCTATAGGAAAATTTAGGAAGGGGGAAAATATTCTGCCCCACAGAGTTATTTCATTGGTTAATATGTAAGAAAATCTTAAGGATGAAGCAAATGATAAAGCATCATGGCAGGGCACTGAAGGGAAATAGTACATAATTATTTGGGTTTTTTTTTAAGGTTTTTTTCAAGGCAAATAGGGTTAAGTGGCTTGCCCAAGGCCACACAGCTAGGTAATTATTAAGTGTCTGAGACTGGATTTGAACCCAGGTACTCCTGACTCCAAGGCCGGTGCTTTATCCACTACACCACCTAGCCTCCCCAATAGTACATAATTTTATCAACTTGATTGAAAACTAACATATTTAGGGCTAGAAAGGGACCTCAGAGTTCAGTAATTTTACAGATAAAGAATCTGAGGTCCAAAGCAATTAAGTAACTTGATCAAATCTCTAAGAAAGGATGTCCAAGATTGGTACCCTATTTGCCATTAGTTAGCGAGCAAGCAAGCACTGGAACTAAACTTTTAAGACTTACAAGTAATATGCATTTGATATCTAATTTGATTCTCAGAATACTGGAAAGTAGGTGATATTATTACTCATTTTACAGATCAGGAAACTGAGGAGAGAGGTTAAGTGACTTGCCTAGGATCACACAGCTGCTAAGTGTTGGAGACAGGGTTTGAACTTAAGCTTTTTAACTCCACTGGGTCATCCAACTGGCTCATCTATTGCTAATAGTTAAAAACCCAAATCTGCCTTTCATTCAGAAGAGAGAATTTCCCCTCATTTGTGACTGTTTTGTTGTTGTTGTTGTTGTTTGCACCTAGTTAGCAGTTTATTATTTGTGGTATTCCCAAATATCTGGGAAATATTGAGATATAAATAAGAAATTCGAGACATTATAATCTATCATTACCCAATATCATTCCCAATCTCACTCTTGCCTCCAGCTTGTCAATAGATAATGTAAATATGTATGTGGGTGCTTAATGACAACAGATCCAGTAACTTCCCAATAAATATATTAGTGGACAAGTCAGAGATAGAGCTGTATTTTATAAGAATCACATTCTATGCTTTCAAATCTGAGTCTCTTTTCCCCTTTCTCCCAGTCTGGATTCATTTTCTCCTCTTAACTCTAGTTAATTCCCCCCTACTCCTGAGATCCCTCCCTCAGTTGGAGCCTGGAGATCTCCTTCCAGAATCTCCACTTAAGGAAGGTGCCCAGGTAAGTCATCTCTTCATTTCCCCCACCCACCTGCATCCTTTAAATTTCTATATTATGCTCCAAATGCTGGATACCTTTCCTCCTCCTCCTCCTCCCTTGTCCCTTTTCAGCTTCCTCTTTCTCATTGTCTTCACTGTTGGAATGTAAACTCTTTGAGGAGTTTAGAGGGAGTCTTTCTTTTTATAGTTGTGCATATTTCCAATTCTTAGCACAGTGCCTGATACATAGTAATGTGTTTAATAAATGTTTGTTGATTTGACTTCGTTTGCCTTGACTTCCACCCCTATTCATTCTGGGTTGTTATTGTTTTTGTTTTTAAACAGAATGAATCGCCTCCCTTGAACAAAATGACTCCATGACCACAAACAAACCCTGTTATATTTGCTTAACGGAGAAGCTACTTCAAGGAGACCTGTGGAGACACTGATACCAACCAAAATCTTTTTCCCGGACTGATTATTTTCTGGCTCATGATTGGCCACTTGTTGTCATTCACTTGTTTCAATCATGTCCAACTCTTTGTGATCCCATTTGGGTTTTTCTTGGCAAAGATCCTGGAGTGGTTTGCCATTTCCATCTCTGGTTCATTTTACAGATGAGGAAACGGAGACAAACAGAGCTAAGTGACTTGCCCAAGGATCCACAACTGGGGAGTGTTTGAGGTCAGGTTTGAATTCAAGTTTCCTTGCGTCCAGGCTTAGCACTCACCGTGCCACCTAGCTGCCCTGTGACTGACCACTCCATTCTTTCATCGTTCTGCAATGCAGGCACCGAATTTACTTTTTTGCAAATGAACCAACCGAGGCAAAAAGGACTTGGCTAAAGTCAGACCGCTTGCAGGCATATAAGGGGCAAGGGTTTGGGGGAGGGAACACAACCCAGTTCTTTCTGATTCCAAATCCTGCAGACTCCTAAGCATCATCACCCCATCCAACCGATGAGTACTTCCAGTGGCTGTGTAGGCTGCTGGGGACAGCAAGCCCCTCAGAATCACTGCTGACCTGGCCAGAGGGAGAGACTTTAGGCAACGAGTGAAGTGAGAGTGTTCAAGTTTCTTACTTCTGCCCTCTGGAGACTCAGCAAGACCTGAACGGGCAGGCGAAGGGGCCGACTGGCTTGGGGGAGAGGAGGAGGAAGAGGGAGCCGGACTCCGCAGAGCTCCTTGTACCGCCTTGTTAGAGCTTGTAATCAACAGGGCCAGGATGAAAGAATTCTGGCTTCAGAAGAGAAACATTGTGTTTTAAATTAAATCAGCTCCCCGCTGAGAGCTTCTTATTCCCTTTCTTCACCACAGTGAGGGAAACAATTCAGTTGTTTCACTGCGTGGCTAGCAGCGTGAGTGACCTTCAGTCTTTCCACTTAAAATCGATTCAAGATCATCACAGGGACTTAAATAAATACAAGTCCCAACCCCTCCTCCCAGGCTCTACCGCGTTCTCCCCTCTTTCCCACCCGGCTCTGGTCTGGCCCTTCAGCCCACGTGTGGACTGAGCCCACCTTTGAACACATCTCCCTCCACCTGGCTTGGAACTGACAGCGAGATTTTTCACCTCCTTGCTCGCCTTTCTCCTTTCTGATTAACTATGGACCAGATGGCCATTCCCCAATCTCCCAGCATGTGTTTGACTGACAGGAGCCTTTGATAAGCCTCCGAAGAATGAAGTCATCTCCAGGTCACCTCCTCTGCCTGGCCTTTAACATCCCCACACATACCACCATTATCTGCTGAATAGGAGACAAAGGAAATTAGCTCAGATTCCCTATCATCCCCATTATTGCCCGACCAATTTAAACAAGGAAGCCCAGAGATGCCCTTCACTTTCCTCCAAAAGGTACCAGTGTCAGTTGTTGCAAAATGCAAACCAGGGGCTTTCCCCTCTTAATGGATGGGTTCCTTTGTTAGAGCCCAGGAGTAGAAAATGTATTTTATCCACCACCTTCGAAGGAATTCTTAACATACTTCTGAACTATTAATTGGTTTTCTTTTTCTTCCTTCTTCTCTCTCCTTTTCTCCTTCCCTTCCTTCTTTCTTCCTTGTTTTTATGTTCTTTTTTTAAATGAAGGAAGGTCTGAAAATTGAGACTGAGAGACAGAAAGAAATAGGGAAAAAAAAGAAGCAAAGAATGAAGGAAGGTAGGTTTTTTTCTCATTATGACTAGAACAGAAGATAAAGGGACTTAGGTAAAATAAGTATGAAAAATCTCCTTTCCTTCATTTTGAGGGAAAATCAAAATTTAGAGGAAAAGGAGGCTATGATCTCTTCTTTTTAAGTTTCTACAGTCTCCTAAGATTTTTCTTTTTCTCTTTCTCAGAAACTTTACACTTTCTAAGTGCCAGGTAGACCACTGGCCACCATATTGCAATGATGATGTAGGGACAGGACAAAGAACTATTTTCTTTTCATAAAAATTATTTATGAAATAAAATAAGCATCTCCATAACATTGTAATAAAAAAGATGATTGTTCATGAAAACTGCAAATCTACTATATATAATTTGCTATTACTTTTAAATATATCATAAACTTATCATGTAAATTTTTTCCCTCTCCTTCATCTCTTTTCTATATAATATGTGTATGTATACACACACATATACATCTATACCTAAACATACATACACATATTTGTAAAATTATTTCATAAATACTTCTATTTGTAATTGTGTTTTTGGATGCAGATAGCATCTTTCCTTCATTTGTACTTTATAGCAAATTTGGGTTTTTATAATAGTCAAGGTAATTTTCTCTCAAATTCATTCTTAAAAGAATATTGCTGTTGCTATATACAAGGTTTTCTTGGGTCTTCTCACTTCTCTCTTCATTATTTTATGCACATCTTTCCATGATTTTCTATGATCATTGTTTTCATCATTTTTCATAATAGCAGTATTCCTTTACATTCATATACCACAATTTGTTTGACCATTCCCCAATTGATGGGTATCCCTATAAGTTCCATTTCAAAGAATTATTCTCTAAAGATGAACAGATGACACTGGATCACTCAATGTATGCAAAGGTACTTCTCTCAGGACCAAAGGCATAGCTAGTTATGGGTCCCAATGGGTAGATTTTCAGCAATGATAGAAACCCTTTCAGTATATAGGAAATTAGAATAGGACTCAGGAAAATTTCTATTAAATTAGATATTTGTATAGCATTTTTTTAAATATTAAAGAGATACCCTTTGTTTCTCCACTTGTAAAATGAAAAAAAAATCATAAACTCAGAAGGAAATACTGCAAGCATTGATTAGAAGTTACAAAGAGTCAAATTTAAGAACATAAAGAGGAAAAACTTCCTAACAATTGTTGTTTCCCCCCTTTTCATGACTACATTTGAGATTTTCTTGGAAAATACCATTTCCTTCTGAAGTTCATTTTACAGATGAGAACACTGAGGCAAACAGTGTTAAGTGACTTGCCCAAGGTTAGTGCATGTCTGAGGCGATATTTAGACTCAGAAAGATGAGTCTTACTAACTCTAGACTTGGTGTTCTACACACACTGTGCAAGCTAGCTGCCCCTCCTAATAATTAAAGCTATTTAAAAAAAATGGAATGGATTCCAGAAATAGTGAAGGGGTTACCCCTCACTACTTATTCTCAAGCAGTCTGATTATTAATGGTAAATGGGATTATTGATCAGATACAACTTCGATTAGATGAATTCTGACTTTACAATTCAGAGATTTGATGACATCTTGCTTCAAAGAGCGATTATGAGGACAATGTTTTGTAACCTTTAAATTATAATTTAAATGTGATGGTTTTTTGTTAACTTGGGGTTTCTGATATACACAGGTAATATTTGTCTTTGTAAAATCAAAGATAGAGTGGACTAATTTATATTTATTTCATACTTATCTAGAATCTTTTGAACCTAATACAAATTTTCTCTACATTTTATTAACTGTAAGAAACAGAGCAGTTATAGCACTAACTAGACCTCACTGAAATGATTTTTTTTTTTCTCCAGAATTCCTTTCCTTTGGTGAACAAACTGTATCGTTGATTTAATTCCATAGCCAATTTAGCTGTTGCAATAAGGGTTTACTTAGATTGCAAAGATATTAAATAATAAGAAGATGTATTTACTAAGTAAATGTACAGAAGCTATTAGGTTAGGAAGCCCAAAGGCAACCGGATAAATGATTAGGTATCTGCTGATTTAGCTGGAGGAAATGAGAAAAGGGACAACCAGTAACAACAGGATCATCATACTAGAAGGTTTGCAAATAAGCTATTGTGCGTCACATACAGCCCTGATATGTGTCTAATTTTCTGTCTAGATGTGGTCATTTCCGTCATCAGTCCTAATGAAGTGTACCCTTCTGAATGAACAAAGATGGTCCCAAGATTCCTAGGAAGGAATTCTGGACATTTGCATCATCTATCAAATACAGGGCTTTGCATAAGTTGGGATAATTTAGAAAAAAATCAGGCAAGTCAAAATACAAATAATAATTGATACTATTTCTCTCACTAGCTATCTGATAGTATTTTTTCCAAATAGATTGAAAAAGTAGATTATAGGCTCATCGAGTGCAGATTTCTCTTTTTTTTTCAAAATATTCCTAGCTCCAGCAAAATGTCTTTTATAGAGGTACTTAATAAACACTTTTTAAACTCAATTTAATATCAAGAAGAGAATGTCCAGTGACAAATTCTTCCAGATGGTGGATTTATTTTTAAGTTATCTGCAAGGCAGAATGGAAGGAATTTAAATTTCCTGCACAACTCTTGTGCGAGATGTCATGTAACCTTAGAATAAAGAGAATCTTGAGAGAGAAAGCTACTCTCTCCAAAAGACTTGGAACAATCCCATCCTTCTCTTAACTGCAGAAATAGTGATCTTGAATATACCAAGTCAATCATGTTTCCTTAGAATACATACAAGTCACTTTCCTATAGAAAGACTCAAAATGGAGAGTTCCTGTTCTTATGGAAATGACATGATAAAATTCTACTGTTCATAATAAGCCAGTTATCAACTGGGTTAATTGAAGCTTTTATCAGGCAGAGTTGTATACATTAGGGAAGGAGTCAAAGAAGAGAGCCACAGCACACTTCATATATTTATAGTTCTCCAGTCCTAGCTGCTGTTGGACTTGATGTGAGGAAAAACCTTCAGTTTTCTGTTTTGTGTCTGAGTCACTGCAAAGCTCCAGAGTTTACTGTCCTCCCTTGCCTAATACATCAATGTGAATTTTACAGTTTACAAAATGTATTCTCTTTTTCCACCTAACACGTCTGATTCTATTGGTCTTTTAAGTCATGGTCTGGTCTGAACAGAGTATGCCTGTCAATGCACTGGTGTGCATATTATATGAAATTTTTGCATATAGTTTTTTTTAAAGATTTGATCATTAAGAACTCATGTTTCATCCCTGAGGCTAACTCACTCTACTGGCTAAAGCCAGTTGATTGTAAACATCTCAGCTGGCAGAATTGATTTTGTAACCCAGTTCTTTGCTGATTTTTGATATTACTGGAGCAGTCTCTTACAAAGAAACTGAAGTGAGTGAAACAAATAAGATGAAATGTGAATGGTATAGGGTGGGAAAAAATGACATACTATCTCTTGTCCCTAATTAAGAGGAGCTACCTGTTAATTCAAAGTTATGTAAAGAGGAAAAATTTGACTTTCATTTTATCTGCTTAGCAAAACATTCATTGCATAAACTGACCTCTTCCATTCTTCATCAGTCAGTGGGAAGTGGATACACACTGAAAGCATTTCAGTCTGTTAAAAAATAAACTGCTTATAACTGCAAATAAAGTGAACTTTTATTGATTATAGAATGGCTGAACACATTGTCATCTATGAATATAATGTAATATTGGACTATAAGAAATGATGACTGAGGAATTAAGAGAAAAGTATGAACCAGAGCAACTGGACAGCACCTTTTGCAGATAGTGATAAAAGTGAGCTCCTTCTACTCAATGAAAGCAGAACCTCAAGAAAATAATAATGCATATAAACAAGACACTAAAATACAACTGAACTCATTTTATTAATCAATTTCATGTCAAATCATGAATAAATTTTTTGAAGTATTTATTAAGCCCCTACTGTGGGTAAAACACTGTACTAAGCAATAGGATACAAATTGAAAGATAGGTTAGTCCCTGCTTTCAAGGATCTTACATTCTAATGGGAAATAGAATACAAATATGCATTTTTAGCTGCAAATCAGATGGAAATGTCCACTAGTTTCTTAGGGTGCAGCAGTAAAGCAGAGGATGATGTCTCTTCTTTAATATCATTCCCATTGATAAAAATCATATCAATTTTTTTAGGTTGAACTATTTGACAGTGACACAGACTTGGCTTGCAAGAGCTTTCTTTTCTGGGTTTTTAGTATTTGTGGTTCTAGCACCTGCAAGTAGAAGTAGCCCAGCTGAATCTCTACCTAATTCATTTCTTTCTATCTTTACAAAATGATAGCTATGGACACTGAAGCATTGCTACTCTGTCCATATTTGAAGCATTGCTATTCCCAAGGTTTCTGGATTCAGGACCCTGGGCTGTCTCCAATGGGGTAGGAGGGGAGATGGTGATCAAGGATTTACCTGGCACATGCTGCCTCCTTTGTCCATCAGCTTCCCTTGCTGCTTCAGCTAGAATGACTTGACTGCACATTGGATGTCCTTGGTTGGCAGATGATGATCATGGTTTGCTCCCTTTCCACATAAGTTGCCTTTCCACATTATTATTATGAGGTCTTGATTCTTAGCAGGACTGAAAGTCTGGAGGAGGGGGCAGGTAGCAGGGGATGGAGGTTATTTGTTGGTAGCAACTGGGCAGCATTTGTTTCAGATGGTGATAAGGAAGGTGAGCTCCTTCTACTCAACGATTTCTCCCCATAATGATGGCTACAGGGATTGGAAGAGAAGTAGGTCTGGTGGTTTAGGGGATAGGGGGAACTACTGAAAAACAACAGGGATGCTCTTATAAATCATTAGGGAAGCTCTGATTGCAAACAATATCTATATATGTTGTTCTTAAAGGCAAGAACTATTCAGGTATTTCTTATTATATTATCTCTGGGAAATACTGCTTTTTGTTACTGAGTTACAGAGACCAACAGAATTGTTTGTCATAAAACTAATTGTTGGGGGTGCCAGAGTTATAACCATAGTCTCCTAACCACTAGAGTGGTGTGTATTTCTATTATGCCATACTACTCCCCATCACCTGAATATAGTCTTCTAGTGTTTAGTAGTCTATTCCCCCTTTTAAACATCTGATTTCCATATTTTTTCCTGTTGGAGGAGTGTCGGCTTATCTTATTCTTAAAAGGATAAAATAATTTAATAGATTTCTTTTTAATAAAATTCTAAACTTGACAAACATCAGCAATTGAGCATTTCCACATAGTAAGAAAATAAAAAAGGATTTTATATAAAATGGAAGATCTCTTTTGCATTCAGCTTGGTTTTTTTTAAGTATAACATATTAAACACAGTAGTTCCAAAGCTGTCTCACTTGTAAACAGATATTTAATAAAAATTTATTATGTGTGAGACACAAATATGTAACACTGGTCAAAATATTAGAAACATAAAATTTAATGGGGAAAGGAAGGAAGAGGACAAAGTACATACAGCACCTAAGTCTCTTCCATGGGATTTCAGAAAACTACCCCAGGTCCCAGATCCAATTCTTCCCTAAGTCACAGCTCAAGAACTCCCACTGATTTGTTTACATTTACTTATCAGCTAGAGGACATACTTAGTTCAAAGCAAGTGCATTTAGTGAAATAGCACAGTAATTAAAAAAAAAAGAAAAAGCAGAATATGGATGTCTTAAACATTGAACTCATATTCCCATTCCTCATCAAAATTAGTGAGGGGGGACCCACAGGGATCCCCCTTGTATACTCATGTGAGGAATATATGTGTCCAGGCTACACATCAGCCACAGAACAGCTGGGGTTTTTGCTGGTGTCTCTGAGCTGCTCTCTGATGGACCTGCGCTTGTTGGGTATAGCACTGACTGCCCCCATGGGTTTTCCATCCTTGAAATTCAACATGTCCCACTGTACTTGAGGAGGAAGTGCTGTCCACTGCAGCCGATCTTCTGATATCCAGTTATCTTCATTGTTGGTAAATTTCTCTCTCCTCTAGAGGGGTGACTACAACTCTTTTCAGTCTCCCACTGGATCTTTGCTATATTCTTCAGTTGAGGTACTATCTTCAGGACCATCTGCTACGCTGTCCATGATCCACTGGGTAGTGTGGAGATTAATATGTCTCTGTCTAGCAGGGGCTAGCTCTCTCGGCAATCTCCTTCAGGCAAGGCTTATTAAGTTTTTCTCCCCTGTCAGGCTATTCACTGAAGGTGGCAGATACATAAGGTAAGAACAGGATTACCCTTTGAACTCATCTTTTTTCTACTATCTTCTCTGACTCAGGGTCAGAAATTCATTCTAGTTCCTAATTCTTATCAAGGAGAAACCTGAATGGAGCAAGCAATACCAGGGCTCCCTTCTCCCTTAAATGCAAAAGAAATCAAGCAATTTGTGATGAGCAAATAATCTCTTCCCATCATATTCTTCTTTTCTAGGCAAATTAAAAGTTCTGGGCTGGTTGGAAAAGACTGAAAAGGCTGTTGACCATTGTTCTACTTCCTCCAAAATTAATCACAGCTTGTTTTCTCTCTGGTTTTACTATATGAAGAAGACATTGGTCAAGGTGAAGGCAAAATTTGAAGAAGAAATCATTTGCCCCCAAGGAAAGGGGATTAGGGAAGTTATCACAGAAAAGATAGCATATGATTTGAGCCTTAAAAGAAGGAACTCATTAGGGAGGCAAGAGTAGAAATAAATCTCTTCGACACTCCTCCCCCCCAATATAAATTCATTAATTACTATGGGAAAAAATTTAGTTTCTGTGAAATATAGCAGTTGATGTCATGCAGATGCTCCATAATCAAATGGTCATTAAAACCTCCCTTCGAACTTGAGGCTCTTATGTTTGGCTTTCTTTTAAATTTCAGAAATACCCTTTAGCCCTCCCCACCTCCCCAGTTCTAGTCAACAGATTTTAAAATTTTTTTTCATTTAAGGTAATGGGGTTAAATGACTTGCCCAAGGTCACACAGCTAGGCAATTATTAAGTGTCTGAGGCCGCATTTGAACTCTGGTCCTCCTGACTCCAGGGTCAGTGCTCTATCTACTGTGCCACCTTAACTGCCCTGAGTCAATAGATTTTTTTAAAGAAATTTTATATCAATGATACTCAAATTCTTCCCTTTGAAATGACTTGTATTGATCCCCAATAAACAATCTAGGGATATAAAATGTTTGGATAAATATAATTCAAAATGCAGTTTTATGAGAGTGTGTGTGTTTTTATGAGAGAGAGAGAGAGAGAGAGAGAGAGGAGAAGGAAATGGGAGGAGGGGAAAAGGAGAGGAAGATAGAACTGACTTGAGCTACTTTACAAAAATAAAGAAAAAGAATACTGCTTCAAAGCTTATTAGAAAAGTTAAACTGTTGGGAGATCAGAATTTTACCCTAATCTATTCTACTCAGTCTAAATTATTCATACATCAGAAGAATAGAAAAAAATAATAGTTTGGGGAGAAAACGGGAAGTACGGGAAATATTTAAATATGAAAACAAGGACTTGATTTGGTCTTCAATATATAGCTCCTTCAGAGGAAGGATTTTCTCCTTGTCTTTTAAATTGAAAAAGCAAAGTACAAATTAATTAAATTGGATTGGGATAACATCAACAGGAAACACAAAAACCACATTCAGTGCCTTGGAAATGTCATCCCTTGGCTTTAGAAACTGTAAACTAGGGATGCCTTCCATTTGGCAAGAATAAAGCTCAAAATCTCTCTCCACAAATATACAGAGACATCTCAAAGTTTAAAGAATAGAACAATCCTATTCCCTGGGGTAGAGACTCTTGGGGGTCTATTCTGTGATTCACTACTCCAGGGGAGCAATGAAGAATCATAGCTCTATTTCCCAAAGCTTCTGGGCCTCCTCTGCAAATTGGATGATGCCAGAAATCACAGCAGCTGGCCAAGAAATCCTATCCCCAAGGTTTCTGACTCCAAGATGGAAGGTTAGGTATGTGAGGTCATCTGCAGAGAAGCTCCCACTTTCCTGCTTGTATAAACAGATATTCTCACCACTATGGTATCTAGTTGTTCAGGTTAGGAGTCACTGTAAGGCTCATCAACACAAACCTCTTATTACATAGCTATACCTGTCCAGAAAAGTTATAGAAGACTCATGTCTTAGGTATCATTATTTTAGAAACATAAATGCATACACTTTAACTTTCCTAAGTGTCATGAAAGTTATTTGCTGAACCATTAATTCAATTCAAGAAATTTTTTAAACACCTACTATGCACCAAGAATTATCCTAGATACTGGGAACACAATAATACAACAAAAACCAAAAAGACCTTCTTCCCAATGGATTTTGCATAACCAGTTTAGGGAATATGCTTGGGTAATGTAGAGGAAGAAAGTTAATAGTTCACTTATTTGTGAAGAGAAAAATAGCTTCATTCATATATATTTACACACACATCATATATAATATACATAAATGTATACATGTACATAACTATAAGCACACACATATATACATTTGTGTGTATAAGTGCATACATATGGTTTTAGGCAGTAAAGTGAAATAGTGGATAAAATGCTAGACCTGAAGTTAGAAAGTCCTGAGTTCAAATTCAGCTCAGACTCTTGATAGCTGTGTGATCTTGGTCATTTAACCCTGTTTACTTCAGTTTCCTAATTTGCAAAATGAGTTGGATAAGGAAATGGGGTAGTTGGAGGAGATAGAGAGTATTCCAGGGATGAGCAACAGGCAGAGATGCTCAGGGTCAAACAGTTAGTATGGGTTAGAAACAGGATTGAACCTAGATCTTACTTGCTCCAAAGGTAACTCATCTCCTAAGAGCCACACTGCCTACACATAGATGTAAATCATATGGATACATACATGCACCCTGAGGAATCATAAACACTACCAGTTCCAGCTGACATCTTCCTAGTTCCCAAACTCATCATAGATAGAAAAATTTCCTATAAATAGAAACTCTCCAAATATATCAGTGGAGCACGATACCTAAAAGAATCCTGTGGTTCAGTCCTTTCATACTTAAAGAATCTATGATTTCCCTCTGCTGAGGTTTAGATTCCTATGTCAGTCTTTGTGGACTGTAGCTATGGGTTTCTCAGATGTGGACTTTGAGATATCAGAAGTTCAGTCTATAGATGCTCCAGATAGGAGCCTTGTTCTCTGATGGCATAGACTTCAAGAGACTAGATATATCTAAGCAAGATTTTAGTGGAGATGAGTCATTAAATAATATGAAATCTCCCATTGTTCTAATATTTTATGCCTAAATTTTCATCAATTTTACTAGCTTAAAGATAGTACAAATTCCTGGGTATAATTTCAGTTCTACTTGTATTTCTGTCTTTTTTGTGTGCTTGGCAAATATGAAAGAGTACTTGAAAATGCCTTTCTAATATGAAAACATGATTTTTACACCTGACATGAAAAAGAAAAAATAGATATATGGAAAGTCCTTGCTTATTCTTGCAGGAGAAAAAATGAAGTTCAGAGAAATATTTATCTCCTTACAGAGTTGATGAAAAAAGGAAAACATGGAATGATTAGAAATAGGAGAGGAGAAAAAAAAGGAACTTTCATTTTGCCTTTTTTTGTACTCCATTCCTGCCTACCTGTGTGTGTATATCTTCTGTTCCAATTGTTAAAGTACCTAAATTCTTTTGCAGCTCTGTACACTAAAGGACTTTCTGCTCAAAAATAAAAGGTCAATTCAGAAAATACAAGGAATAAAGCAGCCATGGTAGGAATCTCATAAATAAAAGATCATAACCCATTCTAAATCTCTTAAGAACTCAAAAAACCAAAGTCAGGAACTACAGGGCTGCCATAATTTAACTGTTAGATTATGGACAGGGATATGAGTTGCTTTCTTCCCTGAACCTACAAAGAGCTTTCTCTTTTCTGACCTC
Source organism: Macrotis lagotis (assembly GCF_037893015.1). Taxonomy (NCBI): domain Eukaryota; kingdom Metazoa; phylum Chordata; class Mammalia; order Peramelemorphia; family Peramelidae; genus Macrotis; species Macrotis lagotis. The sequence goes on along the minus strand of NC_133666.1, from coordinate 512,076,332 downwards.
CTCACCTAGAAGGTTTTGCCTACTCCTCTCCCTCCTCTCCATCTGTTGGTATTTCTACCTTTTTTTTTTTTATCAAGATTAGACTCAGTGGCACCTCTTTTATAGGACTTTTCTGAATAGTTCACCCAGCTATAAATGGTTTTCTCCTTCTAAAAATTACTTTGCATTTCCTTATGTATTCTTTGTATTTGCTTGCCAATGATCACCTTGGTCTGCCCAGTAGCTAATAACCTTTTTTAAAAAGGAATACTGTTGGTTTTGTGTTTTGCATTCTTAGTCTTTGGAACTAGCACAGTGCCTTGGTGGGGTATGATCTAATGCTACACCCCCAAGCCTGACTTGAACTGTTTGGGTGCTAAGACCATAGCTACTGCTTCTCCCCCCTCAGGGCTCTAGGTGGAGTGATGGTGGTGATGCTGGTAGGAATAGTTTTACAGTAGGAGGGCTCAGTAGAATTCACTGGTGTGCTTTCCCCCAAGATTATCAGTTGATATAGAATTACTCATTTTGCAAATGATTTCTTCTGGTTTTTCTTTGCAATCAACCTAAAGAGTATTTAAGATCTATTTGTAGAAAATGCCATAGATAGCGATGATAATGTCCCCTCATCTAAAAAGGGCTGAGCATGTTTTGAAAGAGTTTTATGAGCTGGAAACATTTCTATGCAGAGTTTCACTCTAACTGGCCCAATGAAATCATACACCATGCTGGAATTCCATCCTGTTCAACTTGGCAATACTTCCTTCCTCAAGTAATGAGTTCAATTCATGTTTTCATTTCATTTCATACTCAGATACAAATCAGTGTTGTCTCTGCCACAGGCAGGATTTCACCAACTGCTTGAGTGCTCACAGGGGGAGGGAGTTTTAGAGGGAAAAACACACATGCCAGGTTTCTATTCTGAAAGAGGAACTCAGTGGCACCTGGGGGGGGGGAGGGTTCATGCAAAAACCAGTCAGTTCATCTTGGTATTGCTGAATCAGGTATTAGAGGGAGGCTAAGGCTACTATCGCAACACAAGACAGTCTCCTAAGATCCCGCTGTAGTTCTTGACAAAATTTCTACTTATAAGAGTCAGTCCAGGGTAGTAGATAGAGGATCTCACTTGGAGCCAAAAGCATTCAGTTCAAATCCTGCCTCTGACTTGGGAAACTGATTTTTGTGCTTGAACTTTCTAAGATAATAAATTCTTAATGCATTGCTAACTTGAATGATTCTGGGAGTTTCAGCATCTATGTGCTTAAATGTACTTAGATGAAATGTGAATAGATAAACAAAAAGAAGTAAGCATAACTTGCACTGTTAGAGCTGGAGGGGACCTTAGAGGTCATCTGATTCAACTCCCTTATTTTACAGATATGGAAACTGAGGCCAAAAGAGTTGAAGTGACTTTCCCTTGGTCATAAAACTAGTTGGATGAATTTGAGAAATACAAGTTTCTTTGACTTTCAAATCTAGGGTCTCTCAACTACATCATACTGCCCTTTTTTTTAAAAAAGGAAGTTCAAGAACATAGATGTTTATACTTAGAGATTAAGATTTAGTAGGAACTACTAAAATAGTTGTGGGAATTTGGGCAAATCATTTATCTCTTACGGACCCTAATTTCCCCATCAGTCAAATGATGAAGTTAGATTAAGATTCCAATTTCCTCTATTTGATGTCATTCAATTGTTTTCATTCATGTCTGACTCTTTATGACCCTATTTCATTTGAGATTTTCTTGGCAAAGATACTGGTATGGTTTGCCATTTCCTTCTCCAATAGGAAATTGTTATACAAAAGAACTGGTTATTCTACTGGTATTCATCATGGGGGGAGAGATAATTGGGTTATATATATATATATATATATATATATATATATATATATATATATTTCAGGTGAAGATTAGTTTACAGGACATATGCTTTAAATCCAATGCTACAGTCCCCAAACATATCAAATAACCTAAATCTGGATCAATGGCCATTTTAAAATACTTTTTATTCTGATTTATAGAAACACAAACAGTAACAATAGTAACAATAGTAACAATAATACTCAGTGTGTGGCAGGTTCTCTTTCTGCCTATGGGGATTTTGTGCTGATTTGCATTGCCTTTTAATGACTTCCTGCAGGCAAATACCTGGAGACCCTGAAGGTACCATCCTGGACCATCACATTAAGTTTTCATTAAGAGCCCATAGACTCTTCACCCCATCTCTCCCCTCAGTGAAGTTCTCAGACTTGAAATTTAGTATTCTAAATTGAAGGGGAGGTGAAGGGGAGGGTGATTAGGGAGGGGGGCGGTATAAGTAAACACCACCAATTAGGCAGGAATAGAAATATATCAGAAATAGAGGTGTTTTAAGAACATTTTTTTTTGTCCTAGAGTCAATTCCCTTCATTGAAATGATCAGACTTAGCATCTCACATACTTTTCAAGCACTTATCCTTTCAGATCAGGAAGTAAAGCCAAGCTAACCCTGAGTCCTCTACCCTTGGGAGGATAGGTGAGTTTTGAGACTACAGAACTGAAATGGTCCTATATTACATATTAACTTCTAGGTTCATTGTCTGGTTGCTAGTGGAAAAGAATTTATCAAGCTTCCTTGAAGTCAATCAGTCAACATCAAAGATAAATAGTGATATTATATGATAGATAAATAGTGATAAATGTGATAGATAGACAGATGGAAGATAAATAAGAAGGTAGAACATTTATTAGATGCTTACTGTTTATCATTCATTGTACTAAGCGCTAAGGTTACAAATTTCAACAAAAACCATGGCCTCTGCCTTCAAGGAGTTAATATTCTAAAGGGAAGAAAACATGTAACCACACTGTATACGTACAACATAGAAATGTTTTGAAAGAAAATGAATAGGTAGAGGAGCATACTTGACCCTTCAGAAGAGTTCTACACTGGAATGTGGTGTTGGGCTGATCCACCTTGTCTCATCTTTTCCTTGCTAGGCTGACAGTATTATATCCAGGTCACATACCTATTTTTAATTCTTTTCTCACATAAGGGGTTTCTTTTGACCTTTACTACTAGAATGATTAAAATGTGACTATTCAATATTAAAAACAAAATCCATGATTTCATCCCTATCTTTACTCCTGCTATTGAAACAAATGCAAACTGATTCATATTCTATCCTTAATAGAGGTCTTAAGTGATCTTTGCCAGGGAAACTGATCACCTGGTAGCCACCTCTTTAATGATTAGCATATGGACAGCTAGATTGTGTAGTGGGAAAAGCTGGACTTGTCATCAGGAGGACCCGAATTTAAATCTTGCCTCAGACACTAGTAATGTGACCCTGGACAAGTAAACAAGTAACCCTATGTCTTCCTTGGTTTCCTTATCTTTAAAATGAGGATAATAATAACACCTACCTTCTAGGCTTATGGTGAAGATAAAATAAGATTATATTTGTAAAATGTTTTACAAATTTGAAAGGGCTGCATTACTAGAGTGCTAGTATTATTATTCACAAACACAACTAGGCTGTTCCTTGGATAACAGTCATGCAATCTTTCAGCCTGGTAGGATCTGAACGAACTTACATTTCCCTGTTTAACATTCAGAAACTATAAACTTAAAGGATAGTATGTAATAACCAATGAAAACGTTTGAGTTGCCTTCAAATGATTCTACAATTTCCACATAGTCAAAAAGAAAATTTTTTTTGGCTCAGGCTAGATGTTTGTTAACTGCCAAATCATTACTGAAAACCTTATCTCTATTCACTTTACTACTACCCTAATTCAAACTTTTTTTTTTACTTCTTGCCTAGACTCTTGAAATGGCCTTCTGAATGATCTTGATACTATTCTCTCTTTTTCCCTCAAATATTTGTTAAATTACTTTTTGCTAAAGCAAATGTCTTAAAACCTTACTCCAATATCTCCAGTGGCTCCCTATTGCCTCTGGGACAAAAAACAAATTATTCATCCTGGCATTTAAAACATTCCACAATTCAGCTCCATCTTTCTAATTTTTTTCACTACTTGTTTTCATGCACTCTTTATTCTAGATAAACAGTTCTTGCTTCTCTCTGAACTTGAGATTCTATTTCCTACCCACACTCCTTTGTATAGGCTGTCTCCCTTGTATGGAATTGCCTTCCTCATTTTTGCCTTTCAGAACTTCTAGTTTTCTTCAAGAATTAGCTTAGTCCTGGGTCAGGCAGCCCTTTTCTTTTTTTTTTTCTTTTTTTTTTCATTTTAGATTTTTGCAAGGCAAATGGGGTTAAGTGGCTTGCCCAAGGTCACACAGCTGTAATTATTAAGTGTCTAAGACCAGATTTGAACCCAGGTACTGCTGACTCCAGGGCCAGTGCTTTATCCACTGCGCCACCTAGCTACCCGGGCAGCCCTTTTCCATGAAGTCTTTCTGATCCCCACAGTTGTTACTATGATATATAGAACCCAGATTTACTCTCATTCCCCTGCCAGAGGGTCAGGGTTATCATATATCATTTTTTCCCATAGGATTCTCCACTATCTTAGGGGGTTCTCTCATTTTCTGCCATTGTCTAGAATTCCCATTGATTATGATAATAATGATAATAATAATAGCAAATATATAGCATTTACTATATATTGCAGGCACTGTGCTAAGCTCTTTACAACTGTTATCTCATCGGAACTTCATAACACTCTATTATTATCCCTATTTTACATATGAGCAAACTAAGGCAATTACAAGTTAAATGACAACTATTTCCACAACTAATAAGTGTCTGAGCTTGACTTTGAACTCAGAGTTTCCTGATTTCTAAGTACAGTACTCTACTTTATCAGCCATTTCATTTAATTTTAATTTAGATTATCTAAACGCAAAGAAATATTTAAATAATTAATTAATTAAAATATATTTATTTTAAAAATTAGCAAAAAAAAAATATACAAAATTTTCCCCAAAAACTTCCAGAATGTAAATCCCTCCACACCATCATACCAACTTGGGCTCTATATAGGAGAGGAATAATGAAGTTCCACAGTTTGACAGGGTTGCTACATAATCTCAGTCCCACACCCTTTCAGACAAAAGCTCATGCCCTCCCTGGGCTAGCATCCTAGGACCCTGGTTGCTCAGTGTGTTGCCTCCCACATTTCTTAGTTTTCAAGATGTACATGGCTCAAATGTGTTGAAGAATCCCCTTACTGCAAATAGAAATCAAAAAACAACTCAAACAGATCAACACCCCCAATTCACTTAGGGCTAAACAAGACTTAAGGATGGTGCAGGAGTAGCCCTTTAACTCTCTTCCTATCTTGGTTCAGGGAGTCCTTCACTCTGGATACATAAGAAAGCAAGTAATTAATTGTCCTTAAGAAGATAAAAGCAATTACTTTTGACTACATAGCCAATAGTAAGAGCCAATTCCCAACCCCATGGTAGTCAGTGATAGAATGTTCAAACATGCCCTGCCTCTCAGTAACAGGTATCCAGTGCTTCCTAAACAGTAATGACATTTTGGTAGTTTGGTAGGGCATGTCTCAATGAAGCACTTGTTAAAGTACTCTTTACTTCCTGAAATAACTTTGTCTTTATTTATCTCTGTACATGTGTCTTCCAAGAAGAAATATAAGCAACCTGAGAACAGTGCCTTTTATTTTCCTTTCTATTCCTAACCATAGCATAGTGCCTTCCAATTTGTAATTGCTTTAAAAAACATTTGCTGTTGAATAGAATTATAGAATTTGGATTTCTCATTTTTAATCAGAAATATTTTTGACCAAGGTTTTCTCTAATTGGTTAACTCATTTCTTTAATGAATGTCCTTTTTATAAGAGAAAAAACTCCTTAATTTTGTAAAATCTAATTCATCTGCTTTGTCTCCTGTACTTTTCTTTTCCTTCTATGGAATGGGAAATACTTTTCCCTCTCTTAGCAGCAGAAATGTATATATCTTCTTGATTTCTTAAATTTTTTTAAAAAAATTTGTTTGAATGTATACATATGCATTCATGCATCAATTTAAATATGTGAGTATGTATGTAATGGGGGCTTTGGAACATGCCCAGATCACCTAACATGGAGACACTCTGCTTCTAAGAGATGGTATTCCAGGTCTCCCTACCCCTTGGGCAAGAATAGCCTCTTATCCCTGAATGGATAACCAGAACATGTTTCATCTTTAAAACTACCAACTGGGACAGTCTCTATCTCTCTCATGTGAATTCTTTCCAGTAGTGTGGCCAGAGAAGGCAGTAGTCACAAGTACTCCAAACACTTCACAGAATGGGGAGAAGGAGGTAGGGATAGGTTTACTTTTTTTTTTCTCTCTCTTTATATATCATGACCCAAAGAAGTAGGTTTAGACATGTAATTTCATTTCTCCTTCTCAGGAGTACAAGCCATGACAACCTTGGAGCCAGGATTCCAGGAGGGTTGGTGCATAAAGGCTATCAGGGAAGTCCTGAGAAGCCAGGAGTGCTGGGACTGAGCCCAAGAGAGCTCAAGAAAAATTCTATAGGGACAGAACTAATCGATGAACCTAATCCCCTTGTCCTCCCCAGAGCCTGAGATGGCAGGTATATATGCCTGTGACTGGGAGCATTATGTTTATGTGTAGGAGCATATGTCATATTTGTGATTATGTCTTTAAAGTATATATTCCTTTGGAAAAGATAATCCAACCGTTATTGGGTGAATGAAACTGAGATTCAGGAGACCCACCTCTGTAATTGGGGGAATATCATGGATAGGGGCTGGGGTTTACCCAGAAAACCTATATACTTCCAAAACCCTGTGAGGGTATTGTAGAACTCTAGGGAAGGGTGGAATATAAAAGTATAATACACTTGGCTTCTAGGCAATGGGGTAGTCATATTGTATATGTGCACACATTCACACATAACATTATATTATAAATATAAAATGAATGTTATGAATATTATATTATTATACATGTATATGATCTCATGTGTTCTCTATAACACAAAGGTATTTACATGTATGTGATAATAAATGTATATGTAAACATACCTACATACATAATAGATCATCCATCTGCTTCTAACAAAGTATCCATAGAAGAAAAAGAATTGCAGTATTGTGCTGAGGAAGGAAGCTGTGAATCCTGCCTTTGTCTCTTCTTGTATAATGTTGGGCAAGTTCACTATCCTTGCCCTATTCCTATGCCCCAGTTTTCCCATCTGTAAAATTAGACTAGTTGACCACAAAAGACCCTTTCTGGCCTCATTCTATGATATTTGATTATAAGAGCAATATTTGTGAGATAAGTGAGATAAGTGAGAATCAAGGATGTAATACTATTTTTTTAGGTGTGATTTTTAACAGAACTCTTGCACATTTTCTTAAGGGTACTTACTAGAAACAAATTACTAGTTAGTATCAGTCTATCCTTCTCTCAAACCCAACCATAATGAATAGATTTGATTCTGCACAGACAAATTTTTCATTTTTAAAAGAGTTTTAGGCGATTTCATTTTTTGGTTTTTATGTCCCATCTGCATCTGAAGCATAGAGTCCATTTAAATATGCTGAGCTTCATCAAAAGCTTTGAGCCAGTGTGACATCAGGATACCTTTTCCAGTATCCACAGCTGTTGTTTTTTCATTTGTCAAAGAGTTAAACCAACTGCTCCCAGAACCTACAGACTAGCTACCTTTGCCTTTCAGCATGAGGAAGTAGGCCTCCCTGGTCTTGTCCTCCTCCTGGCAATTATACAGAACAGTCCATCTCGATTTGTGAAAATTGTGGCTTCAGAGAGCTACAGGAAGAACCAATTTAAAATTCACCATATGAAGAGAAACTGCACTAATTGCAAAGTTTCCTAGTGTAACCAATGGAAAGCAGGGCCTTGCAGTTTCCCAAGATATGAAGTCAGCAATTTCAAGAAACAAGATGGGAAGAGAAGGGAGAGATAGAGCAGGCTGAGAGCAAGACTGTGGGAGGAAAGCCACAGGAGGGGGGGAAGAGAAAACTATGCCAAGTTGTCAGTTGAAAAGGAGGGAGACACTCTTACAGAGCTAGAGGAGGTCAATAAATCACCACCCTTATCTTGCAAACAGAGCCTGTGACTTCAAAAATTAGCTCATTTATTCTGCACAATTAAATTTATTGAAGTGTGACAGAAAAGTTTAGCAGGCAGTAGAGCAGAAAGGCAGCAACAGCAGTGGCGAGCATCTGAGTGAATGACACAATTAGTTGATTTTCATTTTATTTATCAATATAATTATTGAATTGTATTTATCCTATTTCACAGATTTCTACAATTATTACTACCCAAGCCTCCAGGGAAAGAATTAGTTCAAATTTTTAGTCTAAGTTAATGTGATTATGGAGCATCTAATAAAAGGGAAGTTCTATAAAGTGCTACGTAATCTTGTATTCAATGTCACCCCATCATCAGGGTCTGAAATCCAGTCTTTTTTCATCTGAATGGAGTAAATTGAATATGAATCGTGAATGTGATGAATTCCCCAGGAGGGGATGGAACTGGTGCTGGCCAGTTACTCAGGGATTTGTCTTGCCTTTTAAAATTGGAGATCAAAAAAAAATCAATAGTTTTTTTATAAATTATTTTTTAAAAAATGAAGCCCTCAGGAAAAATTTCCTGAGATCAGTTAGCTATTGGGGGTGGGGGGGAAGCTGATCATTGGGTATGATTTTGGCTATTTAAAAAAAAATCATTTCCTATTTAGCCTTCAGCATTGTACCACACTTCTTTGCAAATGTAATAAGAAATGAAGTAGAGAAAAGAGAAGGGAAGGAAAGAGGAAAACGATGAAGATGGAAGAAAATTTTCTTGCACCTATCCTATGGCTAAATGGATATATTTATCATATAGCTAAATGGAGCAACAACTAGTGCATACAACTGCCTACGTCAGCTTCTCTTCTCAAAGTATATTAAGAAGTCTGTGGGAATGCTAGAAAATGATGTTATTTATTTATTTTGGAAGTATTTTTTAAATTTTATTTATTATTATTTTGAGAGGACAATAGGATTAGATGAGTTGCCCATGGGTCAGACAGAAAGTATTGTGATCAAATTTGAACTCAGATCCTATCTACTAGACCACCTACCTGTCTTCTTACCTCTGCCTGCCATCCCTTCCCTTCATACATACACATTGAAGAAGTCTCATAGTCCCTGCCTATGTGCCCTTGAGTCCTTGCTTCAGTCATCCTTTGCCCTTCTTTACCATTGTCACAACGTGAAAGCTTTCCTGGTCCAGTTCTGGTTAGGTAGGCCTTTCTCATGGAAACTTCCTTTCCTGAATCAGAGAACCACAAGTGATTTCTTCCTTACAAAAATCTTTAAAGTACTTTATAGTTCAATTAAGCATCTTTTTACATACTCCTTTATACATTTAATTTATGCACACTCCTAGATGGTAAGCTCCTTGAGTATAGAAGTTATCTTTTTCTAAATTGCCTTAGCACAGATTGTTTGCCCATAATAGGTACTCAGCGAATATCTTCTAAATAAACTAAAGACTTTAACACATAAAGCAGTCAAAAAGACAGTGGAGAATAGTATCTCTAATCCAGAAAGTTGGTCTAGCCCTATTACTTGACTTTCTCCTCCCAGATCATCCACTTAAGGAGAATAATGAGGTCAACCTCATTTTCCACTTGGACTACATTCCTCTGGAGTACATCATGCCCAGGTAAAGTTACTTCCCCCAGTCTAATTCTCTTCCAGTTTTCTCTTATTGCTTAAACTCATTAGATTGTAAATTACTTGAGGGCAGGACTCTCTTTTGTCTTGCTTTGTATGCCCAAGATTTATCACAGCCTGGCCCATAGTAATGAATAAACAAAACCAAATAAATAGTAGATAATGTTTATTCACTGATTATTAACCAACTATTGACTTTCATTTCCTCCTCTACAAATGAGGTGGGCGAACTCAGTGATCACCACCTTCAAAATTCTATAATTTTTACATGGGTTTTTGACTTTAAGTGGGGAAGCTTTCTGAAAGAGTCAGAAAGCAGCTCAAGGTGAATTGAAGTGATCACTGTAGAGTTTTCTACAATGTGGTCATTCATGTGATTTATTTTGCAATTAAAAGATAGAACTGAAAATATTTGTTCTTTTGTATGAGAAAAGGGGTTACTGAACAATGGTATCAGGATATCTTCTAAGCTTCTAAGTCATGATTTCATAAATATGTCCTTTCCCCTTTGTTAAATGCAGAGACTCCCTATTTTAGCCCCCCCCATACACACACACACACACACACACACACACACACACACACAGACAAACATTCACTCACATACTCCTTGCAAAGAAGAATCTGCATATGTAGTATCTTTGTGTTTTATGCTACTGATTTTTAGTGTGTGTTTGAATTGTTCTCCCACCCCTCCATGTATCATGAGTTTACCTGGCCCAGCCCCATTCTTTCACTTGTACATCTCGTAACCATTAGGTGGCTGACCAGTCTTAAAGTCAGCAATAGAAAATGACAAAATCCCAGAGATGAGAGAGATCACAGAGACCATCTAGCTTAACCTATTACAAAGACCCCTGGAAGAAATGATTCATCAGCCTCCACTTGAGATATGGCCTGTGGCCACTGAACACCAGGATGCCATCTGTCCAATGGAACCAAATTGGTGACAATTAATACTGGGCTCGATCACCTATATTACCTCTTCATGGTTTATTAATAAGCAAATCCCAGGTTCTTACAAGAGGTTTCAGGGGTGACTGGAAACTGTTATTCCTTTCACTTCTCAGTCAGTCAATAATCATTTAGCAAACACTTATTACATGTAAAAACTGAGGATACAAAGAAAGGCAAATGACAATCTCTTGCTCTCAAGGTGCTCACAGTCTATTATGGGAAGCAATGTGCAAACAATAATGTACAAACGAGTTAAATATAGGATAATCTGGAAATAATGAACAGAAGGAAGACACAAGAATACAGAGGACATCACTAGGCTACAGTTAGGAGAGATTTTAGCTAGAATTCAGGCATGGAGGCCGGGTAGCAGAAATGAGGAGAGAGCTTTCCAGGTATGAGGACAGTCAGTGGAAAAGTCTGCAGGGGAAAGAGCAGTGTCTTGTTCAAGGAACAGCCAGCAAGGAAACCAGTGTTACTGGACTTCAGTGTACTGAGGGAACTCGGTCACAGAGTACTGGAGGGGTTAAGTAGGATGGAATTTTAAAAAGCCTGAAGGGGCAGGACATGAAGGGTTTTGAAAGTCAAATATAATCTGATCCTTCTCCCATCTTTCTCCTTTAAAAGGTTTTTATGGTCCTTTCAAGAGAAAGGAAGACTGGACCAGAAAATGTTTTCTAACTCAGTAATTCTGAGCTTCAGTGTCCTCACCTGTAAAATTCGAATAACAACTCCCTTTTAGGGTTATTTTGTAATGTTTCGATTAAGATCGTGCATGTTGCTCTGCAAACTTTAAAGTGCAATTCAAATATACAATAAGTATTATTGTCCTTCAAAACATATTTCCCAAGTAAAACTGACAGTTTGAAAAAGAATTCTTTCAAAATGAAAGAGCTTAGATTGGAATAAGCTATATAGCTTCTGAATTGATCATTCCAGCACCTCCAATTCCATTAGAAGCTGTCATTATATTATCTCACAAAGGGGGTCTTAGGATTTATGCTAGTTTACACATGTACATAAGTGAGTACAAAACTTTCATTCTATAAATCAGAAAATCAACTCTAACAGCAATTCTTTCCAGTTTGTGTAAATTCATAGTTTATACTTCTATGGCAGATATCAAGGACACATAATACTTGGTCACCCTTCTCTTTCAACAAAGGTTATCTATCACTATATATATATATATATATATAGTTATACATTATATAATATATTCAAACACACACACATAAGTGTATTTGAGCAGCTAAGGGGCACAATGAATAGGAAACAAGGTTTGGACTTAAGAAGACAGATTCACTGTGTGACCCTGGACAAGTCAATAAACTCTGGTTGCCTCAGTTTACTCATCTGTAAATGAGTTGGATAAGTAAATGACAGACCATTCCATTATATTTGCCAAGAAAACAAGATTCAAGAAGCCAGACACAATCAAAACAACTGAACAAATTAATGTATTTAGCTATGCATATATACATAATATGTATGAATGTATAGAAATTTCTCAGAGGTTGCTTCTATATATATTACTAGGATGTTTACTGACTTTTACAGATTATTGGGATGTTCACTGACTGACAAATAAGTAAAGGCAATAACAATATCCAATGAATGCAAGATCTTGGTTTGTTCAATAAAACATTAGAAAGGATCAGTGGACAGAGAACTGTTACTAACGGTTACTAACTGTTACTAACTCTTACTAGAGTAAGAAGGACCTGAGTTCAAACTCAGGATCAGATGCAATAGATGCGTCTGATGGACAAGTTATTTCACTCTGCCTCCAAAAAAGGAAATTATAAGACATGGGAAGATTATATAGTTGGCAGAATCCAATACTAATGAGTTGTGTATACAGAAAATAATAACTGTGAGTTGTCCCTAAGGTTTAATGTGAATAGAATAAGTGAAAGTGAAAGCAACATGTGCATCAAATCAAGACAATCACAATTCAATCAGATTAAGACAATCACATTCAGAGTTTGAGGACTTGTAAACTTTTCCTAAGTACATAGCATTTTTTCAGTCATTCTTTGCTATAAGCATGGTAGAAAGGTGAGGAGGGAGGGCACATGGGCACTTGAGGGAGTCCATCTATTACAGAGCCACTGGGCATCAATGGAGAATGCATGTTAAGTGATTTATTGGCAGTCACCTGCTAATAAGTGGCACAGGTGAGACTGGAACCCAGGTATCCTATTTCCTGCCCATAAGGAGGAAAAAATAGAACATATGATAAACTGTTGTCAGGATATCTTGCTATTTCAGTCCTGATTATACCAATAACAAACTGTACAACCTTAGGTAAGTCATTTCCTCTTCTCTGAACTTCAGTTTCATCATTTGTTAAATGAGGGAACTGATTTTTTTATCTCCTGACCAGCTCTAACATGATTTGATTCTATTATTGAAATAAAGTTGGGAGGATAGGTAACTTTTCATTAGATGGTAAACTATAATTACAGAGCAAAATTTGGCATTAGAAGAATTCGTCTTACATCAACAAAAAAAAAAACATTTTATGAGGTGGTTTCACAATCTCCCCAATAAGATTTTCATACATTATGTGTATAAACATGTGATATTATAACATTGGAGATTTCCAAAATAAATGAGAATGTATGAAATGTCTTAATCACCATGAAAGTATAAATAAAACACCGATGATATTACAGCTATTGAGAATAAATTATAATAATAATCTACATAGCAAATTGCCTTACCAGGTCAAACCTTCATTTTTGTGCCCAGAGAACTCTATGGATTCTTTTCTTTTCTTTTTTTTTTTTTATAGACGATTTTAGAAAAGAACTCGCTTGTTCCTTATGTGGAAAAACATTTCTGGGTATATACAATCTTCCTGAGATTCATTTTTTGTCTCTTTTCCTGGCCAACTATAATGTCAAACCATAAATGGCCACAATACTCTTCTAGCTAAAATTAGCTTTATTGCACTATTGTCAGGGCAATGTTGAACTGGGTGTAGCTCAGCTAAAAGAGAATGTGAAGAATACTTGACCAATTCAAACTTGGTCTTCTGAGTAATATGCTTAACCTAATCAGAAGCTACTGGGGAAGAAAAAAAAGACATCAAATGTTCTCTGTTACAATATTCATCCATAGTGAGTTGTTACTAATCAATTCTTATGATAAAATTCTTTTACCTTAGTAGGCATTCTCCTTGACTTCTCTGAAGTCATTGATGCTGTGGATTCCCTTTTGTTATGGAAAAGTTTCTCCTCAGATTTCTTTGATAATATAATTCCCTCATGCTTTTCCTATTTCTTTGATCACTTCTTTTGTTTTTCTCTTTTAAATGGCTACAATTCTTCCTTCCACCTAAGAATATCCCTCTTTAAAATCCTGTAATTGCATTCTCTACCAAATTCATTAATTCCATTAATGAGTCAGGGAAGATTTTTTTTAAGTGCCAGAAGGGGATAGGCAACTAATTCTTATCTTACCAGTCAGTTAACTAAGGATTTTTAGATAACTACTGCATAGTGAAAAGACTATTGGTTTAGTAGCTGTACAGCCTGGAGTTGAACCTTTTTACTCTAAATCAATGATTGTATGAACAGAATATTTGATGAACTGAACTATACTGAAACATAGATTTTTTTTCTCAAGAAAGAAAAAGATGATCAATGAGATCATCAAACACATGAACTTGGAAATTTCTAACTCAAGACATGCAAATCTATCAATAACAATTTCATTGAAGTGAGGTTAAAACATTGACAATAACCCTAAAATGATACTAGGCACAGAGGAATTTTGCAAAAAAAAAAAAAAAGAATAACATTAGAAAACCTCTCCTGAATATGTAAATCATAATTGTACATGTACTACTTTTACCAGATTGTTTGCTGCCATGGGGAGGGGAGAGGGAAGGAAGGATGGTAGAAAAATTGTGGAACTCATAACTTGCAAATCAATGAATGTTGTAAACTACCATTGCATGTAATTGAAAAAATAAATTAAATTTTAAAAAAGAAAACCTCTCCTGGACTTAGTAGGACTTACAATAATGTAGAGTCATAGAGGTTTCATAGTTAACACAGGGGCATGGGAGAAATGGGAAAAAGAGAGCTATGGTGTGGGCATTCATAAGAAACAAAAACAGAGAGAGACTCAGATACAGAGAGCTAGAAGCAGATTCACAGACAGTGACAGAGACAGAGAGAAAGATAGAGGTACAGAGACAGACAGACAGAGATGGGGCACAGAGACAAAGAGAATGAAAGTGACAGAGAGACAAATTCAGACAAAAAGAGAGGGAAAGATGGTGAGAGAATCATCATAAACAAGCATTTATAAAGAATCTATTATGTACAAGGAACCATTGTAAATTCTGGCAAATATAGTCCTGCTTTTGAGGAACTCACAATCTAAAGGGAGAGATAACATAGAAACAATTATATAAAAATAAGATATAGATATAGATTATACCTATCTATCTATACACACACACACACACACACATACACACACACACACACACACACACAAACACACAAAAAATTTAAAGTAATCTCAAAGGGATAGTACTACCTTTAAGAAGAACTGGGAAAGATTTAGCTATGACTTAAAGGAAGTCATAGAAAGTCAGGGAAGTAGAAATGAAGAGGAAGAGAATTTCAGATATGGAGGACAGCCCAAGAAAATGTAGATTCAAAGAAAAGAGAGTCCTGGACAAGGAAGAACAATAAAACCAGTATTACTGGATTATAGAGTGCATTGAAAGGAGTAAGGTAATATAAGACTGCATACAGGGTCCAGCTCTAAAGGGTATAAAGCCGGACAAGATTTTATATCCATGGTAATGGAATGAATCTTGTATATTAACTTTGTCTCTGAGGTCAGAAAGGAAGAAAACATTCACTAAGTTAAAAGATTAAATGGAAGAGAAGGAAGAAAAGGAGGAGGAAGAAAAAGGAAAAGAAGGAGGAAATAGTTTTTAAGAATGTGTTTTCACACTGGCAATAGAATGGAGTAAATGACCTAGTAGTTCTTATCCAACTCTACTTTCTTCAAATAATTTCAGATGGCATCTTTTTGCTAAGCAGTATTAATTCTGTGTATGTAATGTGAGATTCAGTTATGTTTACAGTGTTGAATACTTCAGAGAAATTTCCATGATGCTGGGCCAACTACATCTGCCTTCTTTGTATGACAGTATTTGTTTTATATGCCCTCTCGTTAGTAGTAGTATTGACAGAACTTGTGACCATAAAAAAAAAAATTAAAGGATCATTCAGATCCCTGAAAAGTCTCTAGGGCCTGGGGTGCTATCACACTCTGTTTGGATGTCACCCTAAAGTCTGGTGACATATTTTCTTCAGTTAATTTGTGATAAAAATATCAGACTAAATATAATGACTTCCAATATATAATGACTTCATTACCATAACTACTTTTTGGTGGTTATACAGTTTTGGTCCTTCATGATCTTGGTATAGATATTAAGTTACTTGAGTAGAACTCTGAGTGAGGGGATGGAATGCAACAAAGTGGACAAGGACCCAGGCAAGCTATTTCAGGAGATGATGCTTCTGTAATTCCATTAGTGTAGACCAGGCACAAGTCTTTTCAGCCTAATGCATGTAAAATATACAGCTGCACAAAACATCAGCCCTCTGTGATCTCAGTCCAAACAAAATTAGGCATTTGACCTAAAAGAAATCAAGGTGACTGGGTCTGAAAGGAATTTAATAAATGCAGCCATTTTTTGGAGAGTTACATTTTGTAAAATTCTAAATTGTCAAATGTACACAGATCAAAGTATGTCAGAATTGAGAGTAATCTCTGATCCATGAACCTGAAAGGTACAGTAGGATAAGTACTGCGTTTGGAGTCAGAAAACCTGGGACCAAATCTTAACTCATTCACAAATGGCAGGAAGTTGCTTAATCTCTCTGAATTCTACTTGCCTCATCTGAGTTTGGAACTGACTGAGCTTTAAGGTTCCTTCTAGTTCTAATCCTAAAAATCTATAAAATTCACAATTGAATAGGATTTATTCATTTATTCCTTCCTTCCTTCCTTCCTTCCTTCCTTTTTTCCTTTCTTCTCTTTTATTCTCTCACCTTTCCTTCCTTATTTTCTTCCATTCCTTTCCTTCCTTCCTTCTTTTTCTTTTCTCTCTCTTCCTTCTTTTCTTTTTTCTTCTTTCCTTCCTCCCATCCTCCCATCTCCCTTCTTTCATTCTTTCCTCCTTTCCTCCCTCCCTCCCTTCTTTGTACTTTTCTTTGCTTCTTCCTTCCTTCCTTCCTTCCTTCCTTCCTTTCTTTCTTTCTTTCTTTCTTTCTTTCTTTCTTTCTTTCTTTCTTTCTTTCTTTCTTTCTTTCTTTCTTTCATCTATCTCTCTCCCTCTTTCCCCCTCCCTCTTTACTCTTCTTTCTTTATTGCTTAGTTTCC
The DNA here is from genome assembly GCF_037893015.1 of Macrotis lagotis. Classification (NCBI taxonomy): domain Eukaryota; kingdom Metazoa; phylum Chordata; class Mammalia; order Peramelemorphia; family Peramelidae; genus Macrotis; species Macrotis lagotis. The sequence continues at coordinate 512,059,299 of NC_133666.1, read as the reverse complement.
ACATCTGAGGTTGGGCTAAATAATCTGAAATACTCCTTCTGGCTCTGACATCCAATGGTACTGTCATCTACACTGACTAGCTATTATGAACAAAATCAATCAAATTTAAGATGCTTTGTTTAATATTGCCTAAGTGCTGATGTTTCATTTAGCACAGCAGGAATTAGAAGGAATTTCAGTGAAAAGTGTTGAATATGGTTAATTTGGCTTGAGAGTGAAAATGACAAATGCAGGAAGGGCCAATAGACATCCTTGAAGCTTGTGAAAAAACTATTATTTTGGGCATTGAGATCCCTTGCTTTATAAAAGGACTTCCCAGCAAAATGTTATGCTCAATGATAGCAATGAATGTTGACATATAAACTGATGATTATGCGCATTTGTAAGCTCAGAAAGCAAGAATGAAGACCTATTCAATATCCTCTATTTATTGCCCCCAACCATTCACTCTCTAAATCCAGATTATGTCTCAAACCTAGTGATTTTGCAACATGTGAGAGATGCTGTTCTGGTAAAGGAAAGGACTAGGAGAAATTTAACACCTACTATGAGCATCAACTTTAAAAATCAAATCTCAGTTACTACAGATGTGAGCAAATTTCTTTGCATCACCATCTCTTTGCATCTTCTTTGCAATCACTATTATTGAGGAAACTCAGAAAAACAAATAAGCAACTTGTCCACAACATATGACTAATAAGTGTCTGAGGTTGTCTTTGAACTCAGGACTTCTTGACTCTAATTCCAGTGTTCTGTCCACTGTGTCACATCCTAACTATGTCATTGCATCTGAAAGTGCTTTGAAAATCAACCCCCCGAGCATTATTAAGAGTGTACTCTGTCGATTATGCATTCATTGAATGTCATATTTCTCTCCTACCAATTTGATCTGCTGCCACATTCCCATGCTAACCAAATCTAATTCTCCAAATAAAATCGCATTACATCTGAACCTGAGAACAGGACATCCTCTCACACATCAGTGTTCTAGGCAAAATACCCCCAAGGACTGAAATCAAGAGTCTCTTGAGACCTACAACATTATTACCACAATTGCAACTCCCACCAGTTCCTAATTTTACACCTAGACACATTTAATTCTCAGAGTAATTTTTGATTTGCATTTCTAAACTCATCATCAGGAAGGCTCATACTCAGTTTAATTGTTACACAAGGACAGAGATTTCACTACTTTTTAGAAGTGCTACATCAGTTTTTCTGGAAAAACTTTTAAAATAACATGCTGAATTTCATATGTTAAATGTTTTTGGTCATACCAAGCTTTGTTTACAGATAGTTTCAAGGTTAGGTTGTTGATGAAATTCTTAATTAAGACATGTAGCATACAGGTCTTTCTAATGCCTTCATAGTCCAACTAAGAGGGATGGAGAAAGATAGCTACCAAGCCTGAAAACATGCCCAGAAGAAGGGAAAATCAAATTAGCATTCAGAGGAGATATTTCCCTTTGGAATTTCTATACAATCAGTTTTAACCCTGCTCCTTCAAAACACTGGTTTTACAAAGCAGAGTTCTGTGGCATTGTACTATGGTTTAAAGAGCTCTGCATTCAGAATGATTAGATTATAAAAATTATTGCTTTAGACCTACAAAGGAACTTAAAGACCATGTAGTGCAATCATGATTTTACAGATGGAGCAACTGAGGACTAGAGTTGTCATTTAACTTGCCCCTGCCACATAGATATAAATTCAACAATCAGTTCTCTCTCACACTGTTCTTTTCCTCTGTTTTATCTGTGAAATAATCTTATTAGATCTCCTAAGCTTCTTTCTTGCAGTCAGGTTCAAACCCCAACTTTTCAACTATTTCATGTCCCCCATTGCTACTGAAATTGTGCCTCCATTCAGATTTGAGAGATTGTAGCCTTTCTAGATTGAAACTTCCTTCCTTAACCATTATTCCCTATTGCTTTATAGCTGTCTATTGCCTGTGCCCCTGTTCTACTCTGCCCTTTCCTTTTATTGAAACCTTTATACATCTTTCATCTTATATTTGTATCCCCTCCTGCACTTGACTTGTATATATTTTATAATTGCTAATGGGTATAAATGATTATTTTTCCTTACCAGAATGTAAGCTCCTCAAGGGCAGGGATTGTTTTGTTTTGACTGTATAAAAACAGAATCCAGCTCAGTGAAGAGCACCTTTGGAGTTTTTCAGTTATTTTCCAGTTGTTTCCTCACTCTCCATCATGTTTTTTTGGGCAGTTTTCTTTGGCAAAGATATTGGAATGATTTGCTATTTCTCTCTCCAGCTTATTTTACAAATGAAGAAATGGAGGTGAAGAGTCTTAAGTGACTTGCCCAGAGTCACATAGCTAGTAAGGCCCAGTTTGAATTCAGGAAGACAAATCTTCCTGACTCTACATTTGGTGCTCTATCCATCCTAGTTACCCATAGAAGGCATTTAATTACCATTTGTTAAAGTGAATTTAATTGAATAATCATTTATGAAATATGACCTTGATTTTCACAGAGGATGAGGTGGTTTCTATTTTGAGAAAAAAGAATACAACAAATTAGCCTTTTAACATCATTAGCCCAAATGTCCTAAAGGAGTAGTGTAGGAGCTGGCTGTCTCTATTGAGTCCCTCTCTGCCAATGCCTGAACCTTATAATCACATCTCTCCTTTGCTTATAAGTCTGTGGCAAGAGTTACAAATCCAGTAAAGGGGCTAAAGGGGATGAGGCACAGGATTTCTGTTCTACTTTCTTGAAGATCACTTTCTTTTTGTCTGAAACATCTCCAAATAGTGAAGCACTAAGCAAAACCACAAGTTTAAAGTTGGCATGTGCCTAATAGAATTCCAGATAACATTTTTTCCTTGTATGTGCTTGAGGCCTCTCTGAGTTAGAACATTATTTCCTAATCAGAAAAATGAATACCTACCACTGCAGCTCTGTGTTCTCTTAAACAAAGACACAGAAAAATAGAAATGGGGAATTATTTGGGGCCTAAAGTAAAAATCCAAAAGGAGTCACATCATTTGTGGATTATTTCAAATAGAAAAAAAGAAATTGAAATGACTCCACTGATCATATAGAAACAAAGAGGACTTTTAAAACTGGAAGAGACCCAAAAGATCATCTAATCTGACTCCCTCATATTACAGATGAGGAAATAAATAATGTCTAGAGAGAAGTAACTTTCCCAAATTCATGCAACTAATAAAAAGCATATTTTCCTGCTTCATCTTTTTTTCTGGAATTTCCTAGTCTCCATCAAGATACAACACACAAGCAGCACCATCTATATGAGGCATTTTTTTATTCTTCCCAGTTGCTATTTGTCTTCTCTCTTGTTGAATCACTTGGACTATTTTGTATATCTTATGTATTATAGCATTGTCTCCTCTGATATAATTATATATGTTTATATATGTCTGTGTTTATGCATATATTTATACTCATACACATGATCAATACACATATGCACATCATACATGCATGTGAATATACATATATGTAATGCAGACTATATTGTACACACATGCACAAATTTCTTGAGGTCAGGGACTGTCAGTGCTTTGCACAATGAATGATTGTCAATACTTTATAAATACCTGTGACTGAAGAGAACTCAGTTCTCTTCTTTCCTAGTTCAATTCTTTCTACATCTTCCAAAAGTTCCATGAACAAAGCCATGATGGCATGTCTTTTTTTCACCTGATGGCAAGAACTAGTCACAGAGAAGCATCAGTAAGGGGAATGGATATCTCATATATCTGGAATGTTGTTACTCCAAACTTTGGCTTCCCAGATGCCATCAAGACTCAGTTTACTTTCTTTGGAAGACCATTGGCACCACCTTTCCCTCTCCCAGATTCCCACAAAGCCTTCTCCTTGAGATTGCCTTTCACTGACAATGCCGGATCTTGGGTGTACATATTAATTTGAATGTTGCCTTCCCAATTAGAATACTACTTCCTCAAGGGAAATGACTGTTTTTGTCTTTCTTTATATCTCTAGAACTTAACATAATAGCTGGCAAAATCAGGAACTTAATAAAAATTGGTTGACTGACTGATTTCAGGAAATATTGCACTCTACCCTTTCATCAGGAAAGCCTGTACCAAAGCCATTCCAAACAAATGGGTGATTAATTTTTTTTAAGTATATACAGAAAAAAAGATTAAGCAAGTTCTTGTTTGAGAGCTTCACCACTCTTAAAGGATTTCCTGGAAATACTTTCTTATATTTAATATAAAAACCTACTCCCTAGTGACATTTTAATTTGCATTATATTAGTCTCAGTTAAAAGAAAGCATATTGTATCATTCTCTTTCATAGCATAATTCTTAAGTTATTTTAATTTCTAGCTTATACTGGTCTAGGCCAAAAGTAGTATGGCATAAATTGGGCATAAACCAATATTTTATACCATTTACTAATATAAGGTCATCACAGATGTAGATATGTATAGATGTAGATATAGAGGGATATTGCAAAAAAATTTGAAAAACATAATATATATTAATTATGATAGCACTTAAACTTTACAAAGCTCTTTCATCACAACAACCCTGTGAGGTAGATAGTACAAATATTATTATCCCTTTTTATATAGGAGGAAATTGAGGTTTAATGAAGTGAAGTGACTTACTAATTATACAGCCAGTAAATAACAAAGTCACTTTCACACCAAAGTCTTCTCACTTAGGTCCTATGTTTTTGTTCACCACTATGTTACTTTTATAAATAATGAAAGATTACTTTTAATAACAGAACAAGGGTTTTGGTTTTGTATTGAGGGTGTCTAAATTCCTTTAATGCTTTTTCATTATTTGGTATGGCACTGTAGTAACATACAGTAGCAATTATTGTCAGTGAACCAATTTTATGAGATGCATCCTCCATCTAAAAACAGGCTCTCTTTATCTTTATCTCTTTTTCTGTCTCTGTCTTTCTTAAGTTAGGCATTCTCACTATACTTAGGGAAAACATGCCCTTGGATCCCACTAATGGAGATGAGTTAAATAAGTCTTATTAGTACACATAAATAATCTTTAGTTCTCTCTTTCTTCCCTACTTCCTGACTCTGTTAGCTTTTCATACATAGTTATCTGTCTGTCTGGAGATCAGACAGGTTTAAACTATCTTCCTTTGAGGGAGGCACTCATTTTCATGGATGAAAAAGATTTTAAATTGTAAGAAGGGCTTTTAGAAAAGGATGCTGGGTCATGAGGCACTTGTAGGAAGAACTGGACTTCCATAATAGCAGGAGAGATTTCAGTAGAGCAGGAGAAAGGACTTTTACTGTCAGAATGATAAAATACTGAATTAGACCACCAAGGGGGAGGCTGTACAGTGTTTGTCCCTGGAGTTTTTCAAGAAGAGAATAGATTACCTTCTCCCCTGCCTGGCTTAGAGATGTTCCTGTCTCTAGGCGGGGACTGGACCAGATGCTCTTTTTTAAACAATGATTCTATAGATAAAAATTGTTCAGAATGATAAGAACACAACAAATTTACACTCAACAAATAGTCAACTGTGCTCAAGAAACAAATCATTTATCTATCATTCACATGTCAGACTATGTACTAATAAAGCAAAGATGACTTCCACTCTTTGACCGTGTTTAAAATACAGAGCCTTAAGCAACTATGGGCAAGGAACTGGATAGAGCTCAGGACCTCAGTTCAAGGAGACTCATCTTCCTGAGTTCAAATCAGGTCTCAGATACTTGCTCAGTGACCTAGACAAGTCATTTAATCACATTTGCTTCAGTTGCTTTAATTGTAAAATGAGCTGGAGAAGGAAATGGCAAATCATTGAAATATATTTCCCAGAAAATTCCAAAATGGAGTCATAAAGACTTGAAGATGACTGAAAAATAACTGAATAAAAAGAAAATATTTGGAGAAGATGCCCTTCCCCCCCAAAAAAGTGCATCTCCCCTCCCTTCCTCCCTCCTTCCCTCAGTCACTTCTCCATTATTAGACTAAAGATAAAGACTATCTGATCTGGAAATGTACAAGGTATAGAGATTTAAAGTTTTAAAGCTAAAGTACCAATTACTTATATTAACTTGGTGGTCTATAAGCAAGTAGTAATAATAGTTCCCAGAACAGAACAATGCAGCCAAGATCTTTCTTTATAACTCTGGGAGAGAGACAAGCGAACTATTGCCATCTTTGCTCTTTTATAAGACTGGAAGCTAAAACTCAGAAAGCTGAAGTGGTTTTCTTGTCACGTAGTTAGTAAGAATAAGAGTTGAGCCACCCCCTCCTATCTTTCTCAAAGAGCTGTGGTACCTATTCCACAAGGGTACAGTAGATAGAGCACTGGCTCTGGAGTCAGGAGGACCTGAGTTCAAATTCAACCTCAGATATTTAATAATTACTTAGCTGTGTCTCTTAAGTACCTAATCTACAAATTGCAAGTGTACACTATGTAAAGTACTATGCTACTTTCAAGAATAAATAGGTAACTACGAAAATAGACTTTCAAATATCATTTTAAAAAATCCAAAGCCTCATGTACTTGAATCCTCTCATTTGACAGAGAAGGAAACTAAAGCTCAAGGAAGTTAAATAATTTTTCCAATGTCAGGGAGATAGAATCAGAAATCATATTGGAAAAGATATATATATATATATGTGTGTGTGTGTGTGTGTGTGTGTGTGTGTGTGTATGTGTGAAAAAATGAAAAATATTTAAACCTATGTTGTTTCTCCTTCATTTGTTTTTGTGAGGCAATGGGGTTAAGTTACTTGCCCAAGGCCACACAGCTAGGTAATTATTAAGTGTTTGAGGCCAGATTTGAACTCAGGTATTCCTGACTGCAGGGCCAGTGCTCTATTCACTGCACCACCTGGCCACCCCTTTTTCTCTTTCATTTTGAGGAGTATCATTGACATCATGGTGATAATATCTTAACTCTTGCATGAATTCGATTTAAGAGAGGCAGAATTGAATAAAGTCATCAGTCTCACTCTGTCTTCTAGAGTCACAGAAGTCCAGTCACAAGACATAAGTCAGGACAGATGGTGATGAATTAGGATGCAGTTGATGACCTTGGCATCTTTGATGTCCACTCTAAAGTGCCTGCTTCTACTGCCTTCTTGCAGTTCTCATCTACCCATGCCACCAGGGGAAGTCTTCACATGCTTGGGGTAGACTCATCAACAGGTTTGAGACCTGTTATTTGATGAATAATCCATTTCCCTCTGAACTCCAGTCTCAATTACAGGCCCAACATTTTTCAATGAGATTTAAATCTTTTCTTGGAGTCACATATGAGAGCTGGCTGAAGGTGGGCACCAAAGGTGGATGAACAGACCTGAAAGAACTTGATACATCCTCACACCAGAGAGGTCTGACTATTCCTCTGAATATTCCACATACTTCTTTAAGCATATAGAGAATATGAAAATATATAATATACCATGAGTATCCAGATAGTAAAAATTCAGAGAAGGAAGGTAATGTTTGAAATGGACTGATTTGGGAAGGGTCTGAGAAAGAATTAGGACTTACTGGATAATAATGACAACAACAACAACATCAACAAATATGGATTTAACATTTTGCTAAGGGTTTTACAATTATTATCTTATTCAAACTTCTCAACAACCTGGAAAGTAGGTGCTCTTATTATTTCCATATTACAGATGATAAAAACTGAAGCAAACAAGATTTAAGTAATTTGCCCGGGGTTATACATCTGATAGGTATCTGAGACCAGATTTGAAATCATGAATCTTTATTGATTCCAAGCAACATGTTCTTTACCAGGATCACTTGTTTTCTTGTTTTATACAGTGTAACAATGAATTTACAAGATTTTGTCACACAAACTTAATTCATCACAAAATCACATATCACATTAAAGTTTTTTTTTGTTTTGTTTTTTTTTAGTTTTTGCAAGGCAATGGGGTTAAGTGGCTTGCCCAAGGCTACATAGCTAGGAAATAAGTGTCTGAGGCTGGATTTGAACTCCTGGCTCCAGGGCCTGTGCTCTATCCACTGAACCACCTAGCCACCCCTCAGATTAAAGTTTTGAAGCATACCTTTGATTAACTATCCATTTTTCCCCCTCAATTCCAGCCTCAACTAATAGCCCACCATATTTCAATGAAATTTAAATCAGGCAAGTTTGTAGGCCATTGAAGGATATTTATGACCATCTCTTGTATACGTGTTTTAAAATTTCTTGAAAAATGTCATGGCACAAAGTTGGGTTGCAGTATTCTATCTCAATTTGACAAATTTGATAATTCTGGAATTTATTCTGCTTCTTAATTTATCAATATATTTATTAGAATTTATTATTCCCTCTGGGTGGACAAGACAAGAGAAAAACATCTCCAAAACATTTTGGTAGGATGTGACTCACCTATCAGATTTCTGCTAATAATAGTTTTGGTATAAACTTGAAGGAAAAAGTGTCACCAGTAAAAAAATACTTTATAAAAGTATCAGTATTTCAATCATTTTATTGTCTTTATCCTCAGGAAGAATTTTCCCCCTTTATTACAAGACTAATTATTTTAAGCCTGGTCTTCTCATTGTTCTTTGAATTTCAAGAAGTCTGTCCTTTAATGTGAAAGAATCAGTAACAACTCCTCAACTTGCTAGGTTTCTCTGGAGATTTTGTTTTCTGATGATTAGCCCAATTTTTAGCAATAATATATCAGATGTTCTTGGAATTCATTTCACTTTTGACCACACCTTTCTTTGTGCTTTAGTGTGACTGATCATGCTTCATTTTCAGTTTGAATGGTCCTGAAATACTTGACTTCTCCACACCAAAAGATGCTGCAGTATTTCTAATAATCATTGAAATTTTCTCTTGAAGAGCTATAACTTTTTCATGTTACCTTGGAATAATATCCATTCTTAAAAATTACAGAATTAATAACAACAAAAGAATAATGAAGCTCATGCATATGATATGAAATTCATCATCAGGCTGACAAAAAACTAAGTATATGTGGAGAAATCAGTTTATTACTGTCTTATTTAGTCAAGGTCAACCATTCTATTATATTCTGTCAGTAAAAGTACATGCATGTATATGTCCATTGTTTTCACAAAATAAAGGAAACTCAAATTTACAGCTTTTTTGCCCATTAATTTGCACATTCCAGTAGAGCTTCTTCATAGATGTGAGTGGTAGTCAGGTTTGGGGTTAACATAAAAAAAAATTCTATTAGAACTGTCTATCAGTGGAGCAGATTGTTTCATGAAAACAGGAAATCTTATTGAATTAAAAGAAATATAAGAGAAAAATGCTATGCCAAATATTATTTCCTTTTGTGATAGCCTTGTATATATCTTATGACCATCTGATTACATCTCATTATTATCTAGATAGATAGTTCCTATTGTGGGTCCCCAGCAAACTACACACCCAAAACTATCCCACTAGAAGAAGACTGAGAGATATAAATATCCCAACTCCTTTGAGATGTAAACCCACTGAGATAGTGGGAATACCTTAAGCCCTTCCCCACCTCTCTTTTACCCCTTTTCCAGCATATATATACCTAACCTGTTCTCCTAGAGAAACCTTGTTTGCTACTCTTTCTATATTGTCCTTACTGCTTGATGGCTGATGGCTGCTATTATCAACTCAGTTTCAAGCATGGTCTTGCAATTGTCCCTAATTCCTCTTTATTTTGCTCTCTCTCTCTCTCTCTCTCTCTCTCTCTCTCTCTCTCTCTCTCTCTCTCTCTCTCTCTCTCCTACTTATCCAGTGATGAGGCTTATGGCTCTTGCTAATCCCCTCAAGGAATCAAGTCACTTCCAACTACCTTTACTACTTTTATTTTCTCTCTCCCTTAGCTTCTGCTAATCACAGTAATATGTAATAAACCTTTAAATACTTAAATACTTCTTGGTCAAGAGTCAGTCTTTCATGAATTTGCTCATACATTCTCTAACCCAAAATTAAACCACACCTTATTATTGTTTCCCTTCATGAAAATTATTTCTATCAGAGGTGATACCATTTTTCAGAATTGCTGAAGCAGAGATTTCTATAATAGGCTGCAAGTTCAATTTAATTCCAGTAATATTTCTTGAGTCATCATGGGCATCATACCCGCTCTAGTACAATTTGCTAGTTCTGCTGGAGGTACATGGCAGCTAGATGGCACCATGAATAGAGCACTGGTCTTGGAGTCAGGAAGAGTTTGAATCCAGCCTCAGACACTTGACACTTATTAACTGAGAGAGGAGACCATGGGCAAGTAAGCCTCTTAACCCTGATTCTTATCTGGTCATGGACCCAGATGACTCTGGAGGAAAAAGTAAGGCTAATGACTTTGCATAACACCTGTCACTCAAATCCAGTAGACATACATGTCATAGCATCACTTCCCTGATGTGGTCTTCTTGGAGAATGAAGGAAAAACATTCATTGGAGGTCCAAAAGAAGTGTAAGGCATAGCTTTGCCCACAGAGAACTTACAAGCTAGTTTAATGGCGTAGGAAATCACTTCCCGGAGATGAAGGAATGTTTTAAACAAACCATTTGTTAAAACCAGGGATTGCTCAAATTTCTGAACTTTAAATTCAGTGACAAGTTGCCCAGTTCTTCCTAAGTATACGAAGTTAAATAAAAAAGCATAGATTCCCTTCAACTGTAAGTGTCCTCCCCTGATTCTAGGTACTCAGTGTAACCTTTTGGATCTTTGTCACTGAGGACATGGACTTCCAGTTTCCTCTGCTAATCTGGCTCAGTAAATAGATTATGCTGGACAAGATGGTTTGAAAGGAAGATTATAAGGAAGACAAAGTAACTACAGTTTGCCTTTAGATTTCTAAAGGGCTTGGGGCTAAAAGGAGGAGATAATCCTGCCCACACATTTTCCATAAATTTGAAAGACTGAGTCATTCATTGTCTTCTATTGGAATGCCAAGAACCCTCAGTTGCTGAGTGATGATAGCAATAAAAACTAAACATGGTCCATATCCCTGAATGACCTCAATTTTACCTGAGAAGAGAAAACTATTCCAAATTCTTTATACTGAATGTATATTATTTTGTATGAGTGTGATGTGCTCATCATGGAGCACTTTTTTTTCACTTCTTGTTTTCACAAGCTATGAACAAATGATCTCACAGTCTCTCAAGGATATTTTGGGTCTCTGTTGTCAGATGAAAAATATGTATTGTTAAACAAAACAAAACACATAGAATGATGAACAAATTTCATATGCTAAAAGCTAAAAGACAAAAATTTTTTAATAGTACCACAGAATTTTGGTATTGGATGGCATCTATTCCTACACAGTAATGTTGGGGCTCAGTGTAATTAAGAAACTCTGGTTAAGTTTCTGCGTGGTTGTTGTTGTTGTTGTTCAGTTGTATCAGTCATGTCTGACATTTTGTGACCCTATTTGGAGTTTTCTTGGCAAAGATATTGGATTTGCCATTTCCTTCTTGAATTCATTTTACATATGAGGAAACTAAGGTAAACAGGGGTAAGTGATTTGTCCAAGGTTTGATTTGAATTCAGGTCTTCCAGACACCGTGCCCCATGATCTAACCATTGTGCCCTTAGCTGAATCAATTATGCACATTAAAAGCCAACACAAAAAGTTTCAATCAAATGTTTCCTCCCTGTCATATTCAATAAGGAGGAGAACAAGGAGAAGAAGAAAATGGAGTTAAGGGTAGAAAGAGAGGAAAAATAGGAGCAGGAGAAGATAAAGATGGTTCATGATCAGACAATAGACTAGTGAACAATAACCACCTGGTTACATAAAGAAAAAAAGTTTTGCCTACTACTTATACAACAAGTTACCCTGAGTTTCATATAAATTAATTGAAAATGCCATTATTTTGACATTTGTAGAATCTGAGAACTCACCATGACCTCACAAAAGAATAATCTTCTGCCTGGGGACAGAAATCCACCCCTGCCAATCTGAAGCAACCTAATCTAACCTAAACCTAAGCAAGTAAGAGATAAACTAACTCCATGACTGCTTTCTTTGACAATCCATTTAAGCATCTAAGGAACCCTTTATGTGTAGGAGTTGTTTCTTGTGTCTAAAATATCTTTTTGCCAGATTCTAACTCCATTGTATATAGTGCTGTGTTCACAGAAGACAGGCAGCAATTAGATTATTGTCAAACAACTCAAAGTATTTAAGAACATATGGCGAGGTAAAGGCCAGGAATGTTGGAGATCAAGTACTTTTCTCTTTTTCTTTAAGCTCTACTCCAAAGAAGAGTAACTTGAATCTAAGACAAATTTCCCACTTCTGATTTTACTTCTCTGAAGAATAAAATAAAAAAGAATCAGTAGTTCCTTAATGTTTCTTTTCCTGTGGAATTATCTGCCCCAAGCAATTATCCAAAGAAACACAGTGACTTTATTTGTAATGGGTCTTTGAGCTTATATTTGTCACCTTAATGTAGATGTGCAAGCTTGTTAAGATAATAAATAAAATTCATATGGCCCTTTAAAGTGTGCAAAGTGCTTTACAAATAATTTCTCATTTAATTCTCACTCAACTCTATATGATAGATGCTATCCTTATTCCCATTTTACAGATGAGGAAACAAGTTTGAGGTCTTGCCTGAGGCAGGATTTAGTCTTCTTGACTAAGTCTGAGACTCTATTATGCATATAGTTACTGAAAGATTTTTATTTGTGTCTTTTGCTTTCCTATCATCAATCATTTTTGGAAGTGTCCCTCCCTTTCTCCTCTGTCTAAATCTTCCCCCACCTCCCCAATTTAATCCTTTCTTGGTAGAATTAGCTTCTTTTTAAAAACCTAAATATGCACTTTCCATACATTAGAAGCCAGGTGAAATGTGTTCAAATCCCAAATCTTTCATCAACTAGTTGCATGATCTTGGGTAAAGTCATTTAAGTTTTCTGTACTTCATTTGTAAAATAAAAAAGTAAAGAATACTAATTTGGAATTAAGACCTGGGTTAAAATCCTTACACTGCTTTTTACTATCTTTGGGAATTTACTTTTTCTCTGGGCTCAGTTTCCCCATTTTTTGAAGGTGTCTTCTAATTCTCAATCTATTTTGCTTTGACTTCATATTCCTTCCCAACTCTAATGTCCTTTCAATCTCCTGTGAATTTAAACATTGCTTCTCCCGCCCCCAAATAACCTAGTTTCCCCTAATTGACAAGTATGTTTGGAATACTTTATAGGGAAAAATCCAAAACAAGCAAATCAAAAAAACCTAGGATGGCCATAGTTTTGACTCAAGATCCTCTTGCAAATCAGAGTGGAGAAAAAGAAAACAGTTCTGCTGATGAAAGACCCTCTAGATCAGAATACATGACATTCCTGTCCTTCATTGCACTTTGCAAATTTTCTGCTCTCCATTATGCCACCTTCATGATATGGTCTGAAATATGGAAGAATTTAATCAACAATATGTCACTTATTTATGTAAGTTCATCTCTTTAACACATATTTATTGATTCCCCCCCACACACACATACACACATTTCTCTTGCTCGCTTGAATTTTAAAATCTGTCTGCTTCTTTCCTTTGTGATCTTCTTGCATTGTACTTTCCCTCTTGTCCCTTCATATATGAGGTACTTTTCGCTATAATTCTCATGTGAAAAAACAATTACTATTAACCTCCATTCCTTCCCATATCTTATTTTGCTCAATTTGGAATTGGTGAACAATGGATTGGAGGGTAGGGAGTGGGAAACAGCAGGGGTTCTTGGAATATTCTGAGACCAATAATGAAACAAAAAAAAATTAAAATTGCATTGGCAATTAATATACATTTTTTTTCCTTCAGAAAAAGACTCTTTTTTGTCATTTTATTTTTAGAACACTAAAAAAGCCAGCAAAGCTTAAGGTTTCAAGTACTTCCCTGCTGTGCTGGTGACTTAATTTATTTCTTTAATTTGTTATAACCCTACAAAAAATGTTATTCTATGGAGAGCCCACTAGCCTGAGTTTTGCATGTATTATTTGTTGTAAGAGATTAATGAGGTAGCAGAAGCAATTTCTAAATGGATTCCCTTGGTTTTCTTTGCTTTTTTTTTCCCCTTCAAACTTGGATGCCAATCCAGGTCTATGAATCTGCTAAGTGTTCTTGGCATGTTTGACGAGGAGTGGGAAGGGAGAGTAGTAAGTAGATAATGAAACTGAAATTTCGCCTCCATGACCTCTCCCTCCCACTCCTTGGCCCTGCACCTTAAAGAGATAAAGCAGAAGCTGAGCCATTCATTTCCACAGCTGAAGCAGGTATGCCTAAAATCTATAGGGAAACCCTTGACATCTGCAGATTTGAACATTGGAGGTTCATGCCCCTGACCTCATGCACCCTGGTGCTACTGTTATCATGATACACATGAATTTAGCAGACCACATCTTCCACTTTTTTCCCCTACTGTGTGACCTGTTCTGGTTGAATTTTAGATACTTCTCTATCTACAGGCTGAAGCCAAGAGACATGGGAGGGGTAGAGAACTGGGGAAAATCATGAACTGGATCATGTGAAAGATGGAGTCAGTGTCTAAGACTGTGGGATGATGAAGGGAAAAGCAGTGAATCAATAACAGGATGAAAGCAGAGTTTAGAATGGAGAAGAGGTTAGATTGAAGGGTTTCATACAATTATAAGATTAGCTCAGATCTTACAAATATAATGAAAAGGACCCAAAACTGAAAATGCCCCGTAGCCACCCATCCAAAAGTGACCTTGGAAATCATGAAGTTAACCTCATGGGCAGATGAGACAACTAGGGTCCAGAGAATTTAAGTGACTTATGTAAGGTCACCAAAGGAATCTATTCTTATACATATTATATGTTATAGATGCAGTATTCAAATCTAAAACTTTAAAGCCAACACCAGAATGCATTCCCTGTTTTACAAGGGTGTATCAGTTCCCAATACTGAAAGCACCTAAGTGCTTTCTACAAATGTTTTCATGAAATACTGTAGAGGTATGAGTTATATGACTATTATTATACCCAGCTGTGCTAGGCAGGCCTTCCAACCTTCACTAAATTAATTGTAGCTGGACAGCTCCTGCTGGTGGTAGCAACTTCACTGTCTAAGTAAATGACTATTTCCAAGTGGCAGTGGACAAATCATGGTACCTAAAAGACAAGCATAGAATAGTGGAAAAACAATTAGCCAGAAAAAGAAATGTCTTTATTATTGGTTTGATACACTATTCCCAAATTTCTCTCTTTGGAAGTCCTCTAGATTGGAACCCTATGAAGACCAAAGAAGATCTTATGAAACACAAATATCATAATATCAAAGGATGAGAGAATTATAACTTCCAGCAGGATTAGGCCCATATCCTTATTGAAGAAAATGCTAAACTAGTACTATTGCAATTCATTTTATAATACTTAACTTGCAAATTCTACAACTTTTATGACATACAATGCATTATATGATGTATTACATTCTAATTATTATTAATTAATAATTATTATAACATAATGGTAATTATATAACTGGTTAATTCATAATAATTATATAATGTTATATAGTGATATATAATATTTAATATATACACTTATGAATGTCCTGATGTCTTAGAGTTTAGTGAACTTCAAAGGTCCATTTTTTCTCAAGAATGAAAATGAATTGATATTGCTTATTATGGAATGCATAATTGCAAATAAATTTATACACAGTAATAATTGTATATTTATACTTAGCCATATACATATAAACAATTGAATGAAGGAGAAATCATTTAAGTGTTTACTGCAATAAAATACTACTCTAAGCCCTGAGAAAACAAATAAAAAAGCAAGATGGTCCCTGTCCCCCTTCCTACACCTCCCACCCACCTCAGTTGAGGTTTTCTTTCTTTAATAATCTCGTTATGCATTAAAAGTTTATTTCTTCCAACACTATGAAATTTGAGTTGGTATTTTTACCTGAAGAATCTGAAAGGGAATAAGTCAGAAGCACTCCAGTAAGGCCTTGCTTCTTGCTTTAGAGATTCTCTTTCTTAAGAGAATCAGCAGAAGCTAACAAGAGGGAGCCATACTCAGAAACATTCAGTACCATAATAATTAGCTAAGATTTTATCGGTGTGACCATAATTGAACCCTGCACATCTTCTGAGTTTTCTGGAACCACCTCTAAGAATCAAGAGGATTATGCCTAAAGTATCTGTTTCAAAAATAATTCTGAAGGATAAGTCTGAATTCAAATCTGCCTCCTGGTAGCCTCTAGGAACAAACATAATCACTCTGTGCCCTTGAGTAGAATCAGGGGGTTTGTTGTTACACCGTAATGGTATAAAGCAGCTTTTAGAAATTCTCATCGATGATTTATTGTTTTAAGTTGATCACTATGCAATAATGGTGTCTTCCATGATGATCTCCCTGATATTTTGAAGCTTATTTCCAGATAGAAAAATAAAGGTACCAGGAAGGTAAATCATCTATCCATTAACACACAAAATAGTAAGGATGAAATCAGAAGAAGCTAAAAGACTTTGTAAATCAGATGAGGAAAATGAGACAAATAAAGGTTAATTGACTCACCTAGGATCACAAAGCTAGTAAGTGCCTTAGGTGGCATTTGAATTAACCTTCCTAACTCTGGGTTCAGTGTTCTATCTTCTATATCACTTGGTTATAACTATGCATCTACATATAACTCTTGTATATGTTGTTTTACCTCCACTCACATTAACTACCACCTTTGTATAGGTCTTCATTCCCTCTCATCTGGACAATTTGGATAGTTGTCTATTAGTTCTCCTCCCTCAAATTTCTCCTTATTCCAATCTAGTATCTACTTAGCTACCAAAGTAATTTTCTTAAAGTATAGGTCTGTTCTATTTGGAAAAAATATTTATAGAAGCTCTTGGTGGCTAAGAATTGGAAGCTAAACAAGCTGTAGTAGGACTGTGATGGAATATTGTTGTTCTATAAGTTCTATAAGAACTTACAAGCAAGATGATTTCAGGAAAACTGGAAAGACTTAAATAACTTAAATAACTGATAAATAAACTGATAAAAATTGAATTGAGCAGAATCAGAAGTACACTGTATACAATAACAGCAATGTTGTAAGATGAATAATTGAATGATTTAGTTACTCTCAGCAATACAATGATCCAAGACAATCACAAAGGGCTTATGATGAAGCATGTTTCCATCTCCAGAGAAAGAACTGATACTGTCTGAATTCAGACCAAGGCATGTTATCTTTCCTTTCCTTTCCTTTCCTTTCCTTTCCTTTCCTTTCCTTTCCTTTCCTTTCCTTTCCTTTCCTTTCCTTTCCTTTCCTTTCCTTTCCTTTCTTTCTTTCCTTTCCTTTCCTTTCCTTTCCTTTCCTTTCCTTTCCTTTCCTTTCCCTTTCCTTTCCTTTTCCTTTCCTTTCCTTTCCTTTCCTTTCCTTTCCTTTCCTTTCCTTTCCTTCTTTCCTTTCCTTTCCTTTCCTTTCCTTTTTCCTTTCCTTTCCTTTCCTTTCCTTTCCTTTCCTTTCCTTTCCTTTCCCCTTTTTCCTTTCCTTTCCCTTTCCTTTCCTTTCCTTTCCTTTCCTTTCCTTTCATTTCCTTTCCTTCCTTCCTTCCTTCTTTCTCTTTCTTTCTTTCTTTCTTTCTTTCTTTCTTTCTTTCTTTCTTTCTTTCTTTCTTTCTTCCTTCCTTCCTTCCTTCCTTCCTTCCTTCCTTCCTTTCTTTCTTTCTTTCTTTCTTTCTTTCTTTCTTTCTTTCTTTCTTTCTATTTTTATTCTTTTTTAAAAAAAAAACTTTAAGTCCTCTCAAACCAAATGACTAATGTGGGAATGTTTTATATGATTGCACATGTATAAACTATATTGGGTTGCTTACCATATTAAGGAGGGGATAGGGGAGGCTGGAAGAGAAGAATAGAATTTGGACTTCAAAACTTTTTAAAAAATGTTTTAAAATATAATTTGGGAGAAATATTATCTAAACCATAAAATATAGGTCTGAGTATATCACCACCACCATTATCCTCTCCCTCAATAGATTCCATTGGAGCTCTCCAGGATCAAATATGTCTGTTTGGCATTTAAATCTCTTAACCACCTGACTATTCCATTTTTTTTGCATTGTCTCCCCATGACCCTGGGTGATGCAACTACACAGTCCTACTTGCTATTCTCCACTCAAAACACTGTATTTCTCACCATTCTGGTAACTTTGTATTGGCTATTTTTTGGTTTGTTGGTTTGTTTTTGCAAGACAATAGGGTTAAGTGACTTGCCCAAGATCACATAGCTAGGTAATTATTAAGTGTCTGAGGTCAGTTTTGAACTCAAGTTTTCCTTACTCCAGGGCTGGTGCTCTATCCACTGTGCCACCTAGTTGCCCTGCAATGGCTATTCTTATGCTTAAACGTGTTCCCTCCCAACTTCCAACTCTTAGAATCCTTGGCTTCCTTGAAGACTCAGCTCAAGTACTGCCCGATTCAGGAAATCCTTCCCTGACCTTCCCTTTTCATCCTTCCCAGCTATTCATGCTATCCCTAAAGTGACCTTCCTCAACATCTTATTTATTCTATTATCTTATATGTGCTGATTTATGTATGTTGTCTCTCCAGTTAGAAGCAAATTCTTTGTATCTAGCATAGGGTAATACATAGGCTATGCCCTTAGCAATGCTGGCTGATAAGTGTTTGAGTCAGCACATGGAAAAGAACAATTAGAGTGACCTTAGTAATAATGTAGTCCAACCACACCTCACTTTAGAGATTAGGTAACATGGGTATACAGAGTTTGGGTCATAAGTCTTACCCAAAGGCATGCGGCAAGTTAGCATCAGAGGCAGGGCATCACTCAGATCTTCCAACTTAAAAATGAAAATTCTATTACCCTATTACATTACTTCATTTCTGTGTCTCTTGTCACTTTGGCTATTGATGAGAGGAAAAAGTCAGAAACCTAGGGATAATATGAAGTAGAAATGAGCAAAACAATCTCAAACACAGAGGAAGGCAAAACTTAAATTTAACAAAAGTTATGATTTAGTCCAATATCAGAACACATCATTGCCAAAAGTAATGGAATGTAGTATTGGAAAAAGGAAGTGGAAGATGGGCTAGGCCCCTGTTTTATTCACTTACTTAATGCTTGACATTGACCAAGTCACCTAACATCCTTTTCTCTTCATTCATTTCCTTTTCTATGAAGGATAATAATGCTTATACCACTCACTTCACCTGGTTATTTTGGGGGGAGTCAAACAAAAACAAGTCTTTATTAGATGCCTATCATATGACAAAGAAGAAATTTGCAAACTCTAAAGTAGTATATATAAATGTAAGCTATTGCTATTCTCTGGCATTTGATTCTTAGGATAATGAAAGGAAGACAACTTTCTCAAATAATTGAGAAATATAAGAGAAGAAAGAAGGTGAGTACATTACTTTTGCAATTGTAAAAATTTAAAATCCAGAGTCAGTCATTAGTTTGCATGTGGTGTGTGTTTAAGCTTTGTTTTATAATAACTGTGATTGCTGTTTTTCCTTTGGAGATGTATTTTAGATGGCTTCTGTTTGGTGGAGTTAATTAAATAGCAAAGAAATAGGTTTACTGCTACAAGTTCCACATGCTTACAAGGGATTTGTCACTGACTCTGGTCCAACCAGTACACCTTTAGAAACATAGACACACTTAGCTGCACTTGAGAAAAGCTTAATGAGTCATTAGCACATCAATATTGCTATTTTCCCCTTCCCCCAATATCCTTGCCTCACCCACTCACCCATTTTGTGTATATATATATATATACATATATATATATATATGTATATATATATATATATACATATATATATTTAAGAAAAAGAAATCCAACTTGCAAATTTGGGCACTCAGAAATTAATTCCTAGATGTTTCTTAAAATACATTTCTCTAAATATTTCCAGTAAGTAAAACAGCTCAAGTAAGTCTGCTCTAGTTTAAGCATGTGTGCTCTCATCCAAGTGCAGCAGAAGAAACACCACACACCCGACTTGGAGTAGAAATGGGATTTTTCTATTCACATTAGACTCAGAATGTTTTATAAAAATAATTTTTCACTGGTGAAAAATTTTCCCCTCTGTTGATGACTTCAATGGCATGGACCCAATAAAATTATAGGCATCAGAATAGCAGCTGCAAAATAACAGACCCATCCTTCTAAGCAGCAGAACGCTCTTTGTGACTTTGTAAAATCAAAAGTTTAGAAGGGACCTCTCAATAGAGTATACCAGATCCTTGCTTTTTTAAAAAAAATTTTTTCAGACCCTTGTTTTTTCACGAGTTTATCATTATGTTTTGAGTTGTAAAGCTACTCATATTTTGTTCCACCTTAATCCCATCTAATTTCACAAATATTTATGGATACCATAGATATTATCACCAAAAATGATGATGATGATGATAATGGTAATTGAGAAGACTACATAGCTAATATATTCATATACTTTCACAAAATATTAATGAAAATTATCTATACCTGTTTGTGCCTTTCTTTCTAGTACTGGCTGCACCTACTTCCCAGAGGTGTCCTGAGAATTAAATGAGATAATATTTGGAAAACCCTTATCACTGTCTGACATATTAGCTATTGTTTTATTATTATTAAGCTCCCTCCCCAACTAATTTCTCTGTTACTATAGAGGGTAACACTATGCTCCTGGTCTCTCAGACTTGCAACTTTGGTATCATTTAGATGCAGAAAATTATGAATATGGGAAAGTAATAATTAGAGACAAATTCTGTAATCTTTTATGCTGATAAATTTTGTTAATTGTGGAAGGCTATTTGCTCCTGAGATATAAACTGACCCCTATTGTTTCATTGCCAAATGTAAAATTTGTACCCTCTCCTTAATCTTCCTTCACCCAGCTTCCAATTTAACTTAGAGGTCATGCACTTTGGGACAGGAAGAACCAGTATATAGCTTGCCATTGGAGGAAGTGTATTTAAGAATAATGCCATCCCTTTTTGATGCTTCTTGACTCTCTACCTTCCACCTTGCAAAATGATTTTCTCTCATTCTTTCTTAGGCCAACTTAGGCCCTCTGGAGCTCCATTGCCACCACCCCCCATGCCATGTGGCCAGCCTAAGCCAGCCCTCATGGCTGCCTGTTCTCTCTCTCTCTCTCTCTCTCTCTCTCTCTCTCTCAAACTTTGCATAACCTGTCCTCAAAGTGCTTATGGCGTTTTTTAGGAGTTTTAACCCTATACTTTGTAATAATATGTAATAAATCTTGAGTAGTTTTAATGATCTCAGGGATCATGTGAATTTCTTTGTTTTTCAGTTACCTTCTATCTCTATCTTTATTTGGTTACACCCAAATCTTACCTATGCAATTTTGCTATCCCTTTCTACCCCTAAATCCAATTGGTTGCCAAGGCCTGCCAATTTCACTTTTGTAGTATCTTCTCAATATATACCCCCTTCTGCCTCTCTTTACTACCATTCTGGTCAGGTCCTCATCATCTGCCTAGAATGCTTGTGTTTCTTCTTGCTTTCCCTACCCCTAGCTGCCAGTCAGCAAAGTGATTTCTTTTCCCCTAAAATATATATCCAATCATGTTACTCAACAATTTCCAATGGCTCCCTATCAGAACCCCAAGATCAAATACAAAAACATCTATTTGGCATTTAAAGCCTTCCTAACCTCTCCGGTCTTCTTTTACCTTATTTTCTGCCACATATTCTTCAATCCAGGGACACTGAACTCTTTGCTATTCCACAAACAAGACAATCAGACTCTGATCTCTGTGCATTTTCTCTGGTTATTCCCTTTACCTGGAATGATCTCTCCCCTCATCTCAATCTCCTAACTTTAAGTCTCAATTAAATCTTCTACAAGAAGCCTTTCATAACCCATCTTAATTTTAGTGCCTTCTCTCTAATTATTTATTTTTCTTGTATATATATAATTCATTTATAAATATTTATTTGTTGGTTTTCTCCCCTCTTTAGATTGTGAGCTCATAACTGTGAGGGTCATAACTGGGATCTGGGCATTTTCCTTGACTGTTCCTTATGCCTGGAACCCTCTCTTTCTCAACTCTGCCTACTGATTTGCCTGGCTCCCTTTAAGATCTAACATCTCATATTTGTCTGGAAGGCCTTCCCAACCTCTCTTAATTCTACAATCATCCTTCATTTAATTATTTGCTATTTATCCTACATATGGTTTCTTTTATTTATAGACTGTAAATTTCTTAAAGGCATTTTGCCTCTTTTTGTATGTCAGGCACTTGGCATAGTGTAGACACTTAATAAATGTTTATTAGTTAATCAAACTTACTCAACTATAACTTTTCACCTTTCTCTTCTCTATCATTGCATTGACTCTCTCATATCAGTTTTCCCTCTCACATCTGCCTCTTCACTTTTCAGGCTGACTTCAAAATTTGGCTTAGATCTTATCTTCTACAGGGATCTTCTTAGATGATAATTCCTTTCCTTCTTAAGTATCTATATTTATTCTCTCTTGGTCTTCCTTCCTTCCTTCCTTCCTTCCTTCCTTCCTTCCTTCCTTCCTTCCTTCCTTCCTTCCTTCCTTTGCTCTTTCTTCATACAACATCTTGAATATTCTTATCTGTAACTTCCTGTGCTGGTTAATAGATATTTTTTACTAAAAAAATCTTTACTTGTCACTAGAAAGGTGGCAGGAAGAGCAAAGTTCCACTTCTGTCACAGAAATTGCTAGTTTTGTGACATGGACAAATCACTTAACCTCTTTCAGTTTCCTTATCTGTAAATTTCAGTTTCCTTATCTGTAAAATGGGCATAATAATCACAACTACTTTGCAGGATTCATGTGGGGATCAAATGAAATAATATAGATATAGTGCTCTGTAAACCTTAAAGTGTTATATGTTAGTTATCAAAGATATTCCATGAGGCATAGGTCTCTCCATAGATCAGAAAACACATCATACAGGAATTGTGAAGGCTATTAGTAAGAGCCCATATACCTAGGACACTTAAAGTTTTCTAAATTTTTCCTTCATAAACAATCCTTTGAGGGTAATAATTAAGCATCTATTATGTGCCACAGACACTATGTTAAGCATGGGGGGGATAAAAAAAAGGAAAAATAAAATTTCTTTTTCATAAGGACTTCAGAGCTAATAGGACTAGTTTTTGCAAGTTTAATTTATTATCACCATTTTGTAGATGAGAAAACTGAGACTTAGATTAAATGAATTACACAGAGTTGAACAGTTTTTTTTCCATGGTTTTCTCTGGTTGTCAGATTCAGGAAGGATTTATAGTATGTTTTAGAGTTAGGTACCCAGATTTTTTGACTCTTAAAAACTAGTGCTCTCTCTCTCTCTCTCTCTCTCTCTCTCTCTCTCTCTCTCTCTCTCTCTCTCTCTCTCTCTCCCTCCCATAAAATCCTACAAAAGTTCAATCAATTATCATCTCTTTGTAAATAATTCTTATATCTATTTGCTAAACCCTAACCTATCTCCTGACTTCCAGGCTAATCTCCAATTGCCCATTGGATAGCTCATAGATATCTTGAGCTCAACATATTCAAAACTGATCTCTTTATTTTTCCCCTCCCCCTCTCATCCTTCTCTTCCTAACTTCCTTTTAACTGTGGAGGGAACCACCATCATCCTAGTTATCCAGGCTCACAATCTTGGTGTTGTATTCAACTCTTCACTTCATTCAGCATATCCAATGAGTTGCCAAACTTATGGATTTTTATCTTGACAGTATCTCTCATTTATGTCTCTTTCTCTCTTTAGACATTGCCACTATCCTGGTAAAGAATTTCATAATGTCTTTTCTGGTTTGATTCAATAGCCTGCTAATTGGTGTCCCATCCTCAAGTCTTTGCCCTTCCCAGTTCAGCCTCCTCTCATATAATACATTGATTCCCCTAAAGCTCAGGTTATGACTATGTCATCCCTCTAGTTAGTAAAGTTCAGTGACTCTAAACTTCTTATAATTTCTTCCATGTATTACAGAATTCAATGACACTGGATTCCTTGCTATTCCTTTGTATCCCAAAACATATTTAATAACTTCCTGATTTGACAGGATAAAATCATAAAGGGGACTAATAACTGGATTTGTTAAGGAGACCTAGTTTTGGAACTCAACTCTAATAGTTGTGCCACCTTTTGGCCTTTGTTTCCTCATCTGTTGAATGAGTTTTTTAAGACTCTCTATCTCTAAATATCATGACTCTTTAAATGTACAGTCTTAGAATTAACTCAAGAATTGAATTCAGGAGATATTCATTAAAAGATTAATACCAAGATAACAAAATGAGGCTATAGGGGAAATTATAAAATGATTCAGATGTTATCAAGATTTCTCCTATATCTACCTCTACAAAATCTTTGCTTCCCTCTCCTTCCCTCCCCTCATCTCTGACATTTTAATAGAAACAGAGCAAACAGCCTCAGAGCAAAAAAATCTGTTCAAATAGTTTCAATTTTTGATAATGTAATATGATAACATAGCAATTAGCTCTATGATATATACCCAAGGTATATCAAATAAATTTGTCATTTGACTAATATCTAGGAAGAATGTCCAAGAAAGATCTTTCCTCAGCTAAATTGGGAGGGAGGAATGTTAGAAGTTATTTTAGAAACTAGTCTGAGGTAAGTGTTTATCCCTCATCATATCTTTTAGCCTAAAGGAAAGGCAAAGGATAAAGGCATTAGGTCACCAGGTTTTCTTGACCTAAGTCACTGGTAGCTATGATGTGGATATGATTGCTTATGTGTGTGGTGGTAGTTAAGTATAATGACTGCTGAGGTGACAGATTCCATCCAGAGACTGGAAAGCAGTTCTGGGAGATTTGTGCTCTTGGCCAATTCTCATTCATTGCATCTCTTTTTGTTAGAGTTCCTTTCATTCCTGAGTCTCATCATTTTTCTCTCCCTTGACAGTCTTCATCATGGGGTGGTGGTAGAGGGGGGTGAGGCAAAGACCTAGCAGAATTACAAAGTACCTTCCATTCTTTCAATTATCAGGAGATGTGGTGCCACTTTATTCTTACTTCCCACACATTCAACAATTTGAAATGACTGTGCCACTCTTTCCTCATGAGCTAATGAGGTTGTGTGGAGGGAGGGTTAAGACGGCCAGCCAATTAAAAGGATGATATGAAGGTGATCCGAATGGTCCAGCCTGCTGAGTTACTGTAATTTCCAGAATTATAGCCAGTGCAATCATCACTAATGAGCTCAGCTTGGACAGATTCTGTAACCTTTCCATGACACATACTAGTGGTTGGAATTCAGCTTGAATACTGTGTTTTGTTGCATGGTCTTTGCTTTTTTGTTTGTTTGGTTTGATTCCCTTTTTCAAATAGGAAACCACTGCTTAGATTTAAAAAAAAACTTCCTAGTGAGATGGCAAGTACCTGTGCAATAAAAAAAATGGATGAAGGAAAGGAATTTTGCTCAAAAAATGCAACTCTGAATACAACCCAACAATGCTATTTCAAATATGGATGTAAATGAGTGATGGCTATGAACAGAATATCAACATGCAAATGCATAAAATGGAAGAAAACTATGACAAATACTTCAAGTGAAGGTGGCACATTATAGGTATCAATTTATTCACCCCTAGCTCAGTAGATATAAAGGTTGAGTATTTGATATCTTCCAAATTTCCTAAATTTCATGAAATACACAATATATGGAGCAGCCTAACATAAATATGTTCATTTGGAAGGTACAAGATTATGAGTCATCAAAGATTCTGAGTGATAAGAATTTTCAGAGCTAGAATAGAAGAAAGAAACATGAAATAACCAGCAAATAACAAAAAGGTGAAAAAAAAAAGAGCAGCTGGGGGATGGTGAAGAATTTAATCAGAGCATTCTGGGCCTTCATTTCCTGAGATGCAGCATTTTCCAGTACCAGCATTCCCACCTTCCATTTAAAACCTTACTGAAAATGTCAATGATGTGACCCAAGGCTTCATGTTCAACTGGATACCATACCTTGAAATCCAATACATCCAAATATGGCTGCAGTTTCTGCTCTATTATTCTACCTGCCACACTAATTTAAGAATATGGGATGGGAACATGAACTCTCAACCTTTCATCTATCTAGGTAAAAAAGATTTTTTTTTCTGAGAAATAAGTGACAAGAGTATTTATTATAATTTTCTAATGATGTATCTTACATTTATTATTAATATATTATGGATATGTATAACAGGTCTATTGAGATTTTGAAAAGAAACAAAGACTCATGAATAAAAACACAAACTTCAAATAGGTCCCAGATCCTTTAGATGAACATTTACAGCTGTTGCACATACATTATTTTATTTAGCAGTTTCATCTCCCAAGACACACTCCATTTCTCGACTCCATGTGTTTTTGCTGACTGTCTTCCATGTCAGGTATTTTCTTCTTCTTCTTTGTTTCTGCCTCTTGGCTTCTCTAGATTCATTCAAATCTCAGCTAAAAATCCCTGCTTTTGGAAGAAATCTTTCCCAGTCCTCCTTAATGCTAGTGTTTTCTGTTTGAGATTAACTTCATTTTGTCCTTTATGAACCTTGTTTTTACTGTAGTTTTTTTTTGTAGTCTCCTTTGTTAAGATTGTGAGATCCTTTGTAAGCAAAATTCTTTTTTTATCTCCAATGCACAGTATAGTGCCTCACTAAGTAAATGTTTGATAACTGCTTGTTGATTTCATTTGACTTATTTAACTAATAACCATCAACAAAAATTTATTAAATGTCTTCCATGAGCCACATACTATGCAAAGTGCTAGAGCTATAAAAAGAGGCAAAAGATGATCCCTGCCTTCCAGGAGCTTAAAATTCAATGGATTGTAGACAAAAATCACAGTCCCTTTATGTCCCAGTAATATTATCAGGAGAAATTGTATTTTCTTCCCACTCTCCATCATCAAGCTTACACACCCTCTCCTAAATAAAAAATAAACAAAACTTTAAACCTCTGGTGATGAAGTTGACAAACTTTGTCAAGTTGATTCTCAAACATTATTTGCACTCTAAGGCTGGGTCTGTACTTGCTTGTGCAACTTGGTGGGACTACAGAGCTACAAGAACCCAGAGGCACATCTGTTCTTAAAAGAAGCATTTAGTGAGGTCCTACCTTTAGTGAAGAACAAACAAGCAACACATAGCCATGTTATAGTGATTGTGCTATACATATATATATGTATATATATATACATATATATATGTATATATGTATATATGTGTGTGTGTGAACTTCATGGTCACTCCCTAAACTTTTATCTTTTGTGACTTGATTTGTTCATAGAAACAAATGGGTTGCATTCTTTACTTATCTGTTTTATTTAAAGAACAGAAGAAGAGAAAGAAAATTTTAAAAATAGCAAAGAAAATCTTCCACTATCCTGACTCTTTACTATACAACCAACATGTGGCTTGGGGAAAATGTTAACTTGAATCAACACTAAATTCTCTGAATAACTGAATATTTGCTTTTTTTTTCTAAATTTCTTCATTTTCTACTTTCAAATAAAAGATTTGAGGTCATATATAAAGATAAATAACATCAGGAAAGGTTAAATAAAATATAAATGGACCAACATTCCTTAAAATAAAAAAATTATCTGAACAAATTATTAGGCAGAGCCATGAATCAATTAATCAATCAGTATTTATGTGCCTAAACACTGAGAAGTCAGAGACAAAAGAGTCTCTACTTTTAAAGAACCTACAATCTAATGAAGGAAATATTATATATTCATTTAAATAGACACTATGTTTACATGATGAATATGATGTGATTTTGATGGCAAAAGTAAGAGAATCTGGGGACCGGGTTTGAAAAGAACACATGGCAGGTGATGCTTATGCTGAACCTTAAAGAGAATCTAAGAGGGAGATGAGAAATGAATTCATTTCAGGGATGGAAGGTAGCTTGTGGAAATATGTAGAGATGGAAGATGGAATGTCATTTATGTGTGAAGAAAAGCAGGTAGACCAAAATGAGTGAGGAGAATAAATATTACAAATAAATCTAGAAAGGTAGTCTGGAGTCAAATCGTGAAGAACTTCAAAAGCCAAACAAAAGTTTTTGTTTAATCTTAAAAAAGGGAGTTCCTTTGAGCTTCTTCTAGTAGGGGAGAGACCCCAACCCTTTAGGAATGCTCTCCTTGATACTTGTCTTCTCTAGGTTTTCAGGACACTTTCCTCCTCTACCATATTAGACCACTCCTTCTAAGTCTCCTTTGTGTGATTCTCATGCAATTTGTGTATAGTCAATACTTGATACTACAGGAAGTGATATGATCACTGAAAGTGTAAAAAGATGAGAGAAGAGCACTTAAGTCAATAGTATAAGCTATACCTAAAGTCACTAGATAGGTCAAAGATAATGATCTATTATATGGAGTTAAGAAAGAGAAGTCAAGTAGGAGGATTAAGAGAAATAAGCTATCAAAAACTCTGTACCCAGAGAAGGTGAATTGTTAAGAGTATTAAAACTGCTGAGAATTTCTAAAATACACTGAGAAATTGTACTTGTAAATTATAACTCATTGTTTGCTTTAAAGAAATAAGATTCAGTTGAGTGATAATATGGTCAAAAGATAGATTTCAAGGTCTTGAGTACTGAGTGATAGGAAAGTGGAGGTAGCAACAAGTGCAGAAAACTTTTATCTAAGAGTTTATGCATGAAAGGGAACCGAGATTTTAGGAAGGTTTTCTTTTTTTTGAGGAGATGGAATGGCCAAGTGAATGTTTCTGAAGGGGAGACCTGGTTATATTTGTAAGCAACAAGAAATGAGTTAGTAATATAGAGAGGATAAATATTGCAAAGAAAAAGAAATGGTTATTGGTTTATTCTAAGGGAGGAGGTGGGAGGGAGGAGATGTGGCAGGGGTTTGTGTTGGATTGGAGAAGCAGCATATCCATCAGAAATCTGGAGTAAAAAGTGAAAGATAATGGATATTATCAAGGAGTTTTGAGATGTTAAAAAAGGGGGAAAGAAGAAGCTAATGGTAAATGACTATTCTATCAGTAAAATATGAACTGAAGTCCTTTGCTGAGATGATGAGGGGAAGAAATGAGCAGACTTTTTGCCACAATGTAGACTTTTTTTCCAATTCTACCTCATAAGCACTTATGCATACCATCTGGGTATTTTGCAAACTTTATTCTACTTGTGTAAAGACACTGATGGGGTACACTATATGTTTAATTGACATAGCCAAGTTTTAAGGAGAAGGAAAATATCTTCCACCTTGCCAAATTTTAATGTTTAGCATCCATAGAGCTATATGTACACAACTAAGTGTGCACATGCAAGATAGAACCTGCCAAGGTGAATGTTGCTTCAAAGGAAGAAAAGATATTTGAATTGGGATATATGGAATTGTTTCATGGAACTAACCTTTGAAGAATGTGTAGGAACTGTACAGCTCTAGTTAGAGGAAGCAGCATCCAAGATGGACAAACACAAGCAAAGTTATTATTTAGTATTCCAGGTCTGTAGGTATAGATTTTTTTTTTTATATTACACATTTGATTCAAGTACTGAAATATTCAAGATCTGGAATATGTCATCTTCTTTTTCTCACTAATCTTACTATTACATTAACTCTCTTTTGATGATCTTTGTGTCTGTCATTCATTTCCCTCATATGAAAATAAGAATAACTACTTACATTTACTCAGAATAACTCAATGTAAGTGAGGACAATGGGATTAAGGAGTTTGCTCATTTTCACATGAGAAGGTAATTAGCAGAATTAGCATTCCCACTGAGGCCTCCTAATATTGGGTAACTCCAGTGTTCTTTCAGATAATAAAGGTGTTTTTTAAATCTTTGTGTCTTATATGACTGATCTCATCTACTAATCATTTACTATGTGCAAGGAAGAAAGGCAATGTTGTAGCAAAGTATATGTAGATATAGCAAAGAAGATAACCAGAGTCAAAAGTCCCTGGATTTAAGTCCTGGCTATATGACCCAGGGTAATTCACCTAAGTTTGCCATGGAACACTCTAACCTGGAAAGTTCTAGAGCAGATGCCATTCTAGATTGATAGAACATGTTTCTTCCAAGGTACCTCTCCAAAGCTATGAAATTACAGAACTGATTCAAAAGCAATCAAAAAGAATAAAAAAGAATTATGTCAAGTCCTAGGAAGGCAAAAAACCAACCAACAAACCAACAAAAAAACCATTCAGATCAATTATTATAATGGATTGCACAGGGAAAGGCCAATGTCTTATGATACTTAGTTGTAATATTTGCCTGCACCTCAATTTTTACACATTTCACAGGTTGTGTACTAAAGAACCTCTATCCTGAAGGATCTCATGTTCAATGATCTAAAATCTAATGCATAAGGCAAGACAGCAGCTAGACCCTCAAGCTATATTAAGAGAGAGATTTCAATGGAATGGATCTCTACCCTCCAGAAGGAGCAGCGTATGAGTGTAAGAAGGAGCAGCGTATGAGTGTAAGAAGGAGCAGAGTATGAGACAAACTGTTGGATAGATACTCAATCACATGAATTACTCAAATGGTACTGATCATAATCATAATCTCATACATGTTTCTATAATCCATCTCTCAAAAAGGGACCTTGCAGTTTACACAGACCTGGATTCAATCTTAAAGGTTTATAATTCTCTGAATGGCTTGTGACCTTCCCCAGATAGTTTTTAGAGAATATCATAAATTAGTTCAATTTAGCTGTCAATCAATAAACAAGTAGAGTTTTCTAAGGGTGTACTCTGTGCCACCTGCTAGGGAATACATAGAAAAAAATGATAAAGCTCTGCTTTCAAGGAGTTTTCATTTTATTGAGGGATACATATAAACATAATGACTAAATACAAAATAAAAGCAAGGGGAAATTTGGGGTTTCCAAGACTTTAGTAAATGTAATCACATAATATTTTATTCAAAACAGGGATGAAAAGGGAATGCCTAGTATCCTAACTCCTTTAAGCAAACTATAGGAACTATGCATCACTTCTTTTTTTTCCCTTGGTTGAATCTCACTTTCTAAAGTCTCAAGACACCAATAGGGGAAGCCCCAGAAGCTTTAGTAAACAAAGTTATGGTATACTCATCTGCCCATGACTGTGTTCACAACTATCACTATCTCTGACTGTGACTTCTGTACCACAATCAGAAAATTCTGTGACTCTTGGTTCATTCTTAGGTATTTCTGCCACTCATCCTCTCATCCCTTTTGTTCCCATATGCAGAAAATATTGTCCTGTGGTTTTTTCAATCAGCCTTATTCTCTTAGTAATCCCTGCATTTTATTTTCTACCATGTCCCTCAGAATTATGGGAAAGCATTTTTTTTATATTCATCAATTCTCTTATTAAGATAACTTTTCCCTTAATTGTCTGTATGTGAAATAATCTTAACTGATTTTTTTGTACATTATTATTAGGTTTGAAAAATATTTCACATACAATATCTCATTTGAGTCTTTTAATAATTCTATAAAGTAGGATTCACAGGGTTTTTTTTTGATAAATATTTGAAGATTGTGAAACTGGTGCTCAGAGAAATTGATAGATTTCTATGATAACACAGCCTGAAGCTTCCAGATGAATAAGTCTTCCATGGATTACATTTGCAGTGCTAATGGAATGGTGCTCTTCTGTCATTTTTTTTTAGGTTTTTGCAAGGCAAATGGGGTTAAGTGGCTTGCCCAAGGCCACACAGCTAGGTAATTTTTAAATGTCTGAGACCGGATTTGAACCCAGGTACTCCTGACTCCAGGGCCGGTGCTTTATCCACTGTGCCACCTAGTCGCCCCTCTTCTGTCATTTTTGAACAGTTCTTTTCTTCTAATCTTTTTTTCACATCTCTTGAGTCTTGTATTTGAAAATCAAATTTTCTGTTTACTTCTGGTCTTTTTATCAGTTATGTTTGAAAGTCCTCTATTTCATTGACAAACCAGATATCTTTCCCCCTGAAAGAATATGCTGAATTTTACAGGGTAGTTGATTTTTTTTTTATTATAAACCAAGTTCCCTTGCTCTCCAAAATATCATATTCCAGGTCCTCTGATCCTTTAATGTTGAAACTAATAAAACCTGAGTAATCCTGATTGTGGTTCCCTGGTATTTAAATTGCTTCCTTTTGGGGCAGCTAGGTGGCACAGTAGATAAAGCACCGGCCCTGGAGTCAGGAATACCTGGGTTCAAATCCGGTCTCAGACACTTAATAAATACCTAGCTGTGTGGCCTTGGGCAAGCCACTTAACCCCATTTGCCTTGCAAAAACCTAAAAAATACCCCAAACCTAAATTGCTTCCTTTTGGCTGCTTGCAATATATTCTTCTTTAGATTAGGATTCTGAAATTTCACTACAATATTCCTTTGAGTTCATTTTTAATTTGGGATCTCTTTCTGGGCAAGAAATGATTATTTTATCTTCTTTTTTTTCCAGAATATTAGGGCAGTTTTCCTGGATGATATTATCTAGGGTCTTTTTCTGATTATAGCTTTCATAATTCATGGATTTATTCTCCAGGTTGTTTGTTTTTCTTAAGAGATATTTTACATTTTCTTCTATTTTTTTCAGCCTTTTAGTTTTGTTTGATGGAATCTTGGTGTTGCATGGAGTCATTCATTTCCATTTGTCCAATTTTAGTCTTTAAGGTTTTATTTTCTCCAATTAGTTTTTCGATTTGGCTAATTTTATTTTTCCACTGGTCAAACTTTTAAAATTATTTTCTTCATTTAATTTTTCATAATTTTCCTGCATAGCTCATTTATTTTTTCCATTTTTCTTCTTCCACTCTTCCTTGGTTTCGTTTTTTTTTTCCTTTCAGCTATTTTTCAAGGCAATGGGGTTAAGTGGCTTGCCCAAAGCCACTCAGCTAGGTAATTATTAAGTGTCTGAGGTTGAATTTGAACCCAGGTACTCCTGACTCCAAGGCCGGTGCTCTATCCACTGCATCACCTAGCCATCCTTCTTCCTTGGTTTCCAAAATCTTTTTTGAGTTCTTCTAAAATATCTTTTTGGATGAGACCAATTCATAAAACCTTAGAGATTTCATGTATAAGCATTTTGCTATTACTTTACTCTTCTGAGATGGCATTTTTTATCACCCCAACAGAATAGTAGCTGTAAATGGTTAGCAGTTTTTTTTTATTTTTCTGGTTATTTTGTCAACTGAGCTCTGTTCCTATAGTATAGGGTAGAACTGTCCAACCCTAGGTCATCTTAGTGCCACATTAAAATATAATAATTATTTGAGGGCCACACCCAGAGTAAAAAAATATAGTACACCTATATAATAATTTGTAGTCTTATCTTAGGTATAGCAAAAGCTATAAAAAGTCACAGTACTTTTAACTTCTCAGAAAGTGGGGGAATGCTTGTCATCAATGCAACAGGTAAAAGCAAGAAGCGCAAAAACAAACACAAAGTGATAACACATCTATATAAAGGTAGTTGCATCATACAGATGGATCACATCCCACAGATCTATTGAAAATTCCATGTGATATGTTGTGTTCATAACACTGCTTAAAACACTAAAGAAAATTAACATCAACAAGATTATTTGTGATGGATTAAAAAATCTAATATACATTCCATGCAAATTATTATTTTATTTTTTCACTCATGAAATTAAAAGCCATAGAAAGGCCACATAAAATCACGTGGCATGTGGCCTTTGGGCCATATTTTAGATATCCCTGGTATAGGAATATATGGATATATGTATGTGTATGTGTATATATATATATATATATATATATATATATATATATATATATTTATATATTTATATATACATGTTTGTTAGTTTATTTGTTTGTTTGTTTATTTATTTATTGCTGAGGCCAGGTTCTGGTCCTGGCTTTCCACTCTAGCGTTTCTGGTGCTCTCAGTTTGCTCCCTGAGATAGAATAGCCCAACATCTCACTAGGTCCCCAAGATTTGAAACCTTGCTTTCTGAGGTGGAGTTGGGATCCTTACTGCTGACAGAGTTGCACCAGTACCATAGCTGTGCTGTGGCTAAAAACCTCTTGCTGGATTCCCAGCTCTCCTGCCTACATTGGGCCATACTCCTCTTTTTCCCATGCAACAGACCTTTTCCTGAAGTTCCAAGATTTCCCACTGAAGAGTTTTTTTCACTTTTTTTTTGGGGGGGGGGTTCTGTCATTTTAGGATCTGTTTAGAAGTTTCAATCAAAGTTGCTTCAGGAAAAGTTCCAGGGACATCTTAGTTTCACACCATCTTGGCTCCCTGTTTTTTCCCCTATATGTTGCATCTTTATATTGTCTGTCTCCCTTCTCTCACCCATTACAAAGGGGACAAGGAGGAAGAGGAAAATTTCAAGGGATTTCACCAGGTTCTTCTTGTTCATCTTTCATATTTTACACTGTGATATTATGGATTGAATCTTATGCAATATTGTAAGAAGTGTTAAGCAATTAGAAAAATGAACATAATGTAGACTATAACTATTGAGAACTTCAATTCATAAAGATGGAGTTTAAGATGTACAGAGTATAGTTAGATACAAATAAGAGATGCTGACATTACAGATAGAAAGGTCACAAAAGGACTACTGTATAATGTAGTATATAGGAGGAAAGTAAGCATAATACGGTTGGAGATTAGGAGGGCATCAATCTAACTAGAAAGGAAGGATCAGGAGATTAGATGAATTGATGCTGGAATGAACTTTAAAAACCTATAGAAGGAATTCTATTCCATGATTAGAGTGTTTTAAAAAGAATATTTAAATATCTATATTTCAATATAACATATTTCCTTTGAAATCAAATGTTTTTTCTTTTTTCTTTTTTTCTTTTTGTAGTGTTTTTGCAAGGCAATGGGGTTAAGTGGCTTGCCCAAGGCCACACAGCTAGGTAATTATTAAGTGCCTGAGGTCGGATTTGAACTTAGGTCCTCCTGACTCCAGGGCCAGTGCTCTATCCACTGCCTCACCTAGCTGCCCCCTGTATTTTTCTCTTAAAACAAATTAAAAAAATAAAAACATGATTCTAAGAAGAGATTCATAGATTTTATCAGACTGCCAAAAGGATACGGGGGGGGGGGGAAGCTAAGAAACCCTGACCTAGAGAGTTGTAATAACCTATTTTCCTCAGTTGAGGAAACTGAGAGTCAAAAGTCAGACTATGATGTAATTCATTGTTCCAGAGGCTAGAACTAGGAGTAAGAGATAGAAGCTGCAAAGAGGCAAAATTTAAGCTTGATATAAGAAAAGAACTCCTTACAATTAAAACTTTCAAAAGTGGAATGGGCTGTTTTCAGGAGTAGTTATAAAGTAATTATCTGACAAGTAGTTAGGAAGTCTTTTTTCTGAAGACTCCCAATGAGGCAGAATCTGCTACATGGGCCAGATGATAGTATACTTTTTATATTGGGCTAGTTGGCCACTGTGGTCCTCTTCCAACTCTGAAATATCTATAATTCCATAAAAGGTACTAATTAAGTTGGATAGATAAGTTGGAGTTTGGCCTTAACAGCTGGGGAGAGAAATTCAGACTTGATGAGGTTGCTAATAGGAAGCCAAAACAATAATAATACACAAAACAATAATAATACATGAGAAGAAACATACTGAAATAGGGAGAAATATCCAGTAAAGTGATATATATATATATATATATATATATATATATATATATAGTAATAAATGACCAGTTGTTCTATGGTCTAACAGCTGTCAATAGATGCTGTTGAGTCTATTATAATAGCACAAAACTTACTTGGCTTTCTATTAGCATTCATTTGATTTTTGAAGGGAAGGTTTCAACTTAGAAATAATTGATGTTGATAAAATTATCATTATTGGTGCTACCAAGCAAATTAACACATAGTCAGATTCATAATACTTAAAATATATCAGGAAAAATGAAAAGAAACACAAAAAGGAAAACTAAAAGAAGCTGATAAAGTTTTGCTTCTTTTAATTAATTTTTTATGAAACTAATTATATATTACCTGTTCATGGGGAAAAACTGAAGTGAGGAAGGGAAGAGGGAAAAACATGGATTTGAATACAGTCTGCTTTTAAATGCCAATTCTGATATTTTGCATCTACAGTAACTGCAGACTTTACTTGTCTTGTCCCAGCTTCTTTCACTCATAAGAAATATGAGTGTGGCCAAGAGAGAAAGGATAAAAGAACTTAGAGTATGAAGGAGAAAAATTAGTACAACCAAAACTTTCATTTTGCATATGTGGGGCCATAGAATTCTAGAAAAGTTATTTGCCCAAAGTCACAGAAAAAAGAGTGCAGCCAGGTGCTTAGATTTGAGATTCTGCCTTCTTTTTCTTAATACTTAATAATACTTAATAATGTTTTCAGTCCTCCACTCTTTCTAGCCTGTTATCAAGATGGTTTTAATGTATTTCTTGAAATTACAATATGAGGTCAAAATACCTTAAACAAATATTTTACTTCCATGGAAATATTTTGGGAAGAAGAAAAGTATGTTAGGAGTTTCATTATTAACATATTAAGCTTGTAATGGAGGGAGGTCAGAGTTGTATCACATTGCATATCTCTGTTAGGCTAGATAAGAAGTTGGGTCATTCTATAAATCTGTGAATATTATAATGATCAGAGACCATTGTAATGTGTAGTAAAGTGATGTTTCACTATAAATTGCTTGGAGCACATCTATCTAGTGTTTATCACTTGATAGAAATGTAAATGCCAAAAGTACAGTTTGAATTTTGATGGGTAATAATGATTGAATCTGAATAATTAAGCATATCTTTTCTTGGTGATCATTTAACCCAGTAATTATTACCTACAAAATTAAATTGTACTCAAAATTCAGAGTTTCTCTCTGGTGAGGAGAACATGTCAATTTCCTTCTATTAATAATCATTTCTTACATTCAAAAGTAGGTAGAAAGTAACTGACTGGGGGTAATAAGGAGCTATGACAATGTATATAGATATTAAGGTTACAAGACAGAAATCTAATGGATAGAAGATTGATCATTGAGTCAGCAAGACTAGTCCAA
This sequence comes from Macrotis lagotis, assembly GCF_037893015.1. Lineage (NCBI taxonomy): Eukaryota > Metazoa > Chordata > Mammalia > Peramelemorphia > Peramelidae > Macrotis > Macrotis lagotis. Next base: position 512,022,385 of record NC_133666.1, on the reverse strand, counting down.
CCTCTGATATATACTGTCTTGTCACCAAACACAAGTCACTCAACCTCTCAGTGATATAGGCAACCATTTTAAAATTATATTTTATTTCTTCTAATAAGATGCAAATTTTCAAAATTCAATTAAAATTTTTTTTCCAAGTTTTCTCCCTCACTCCCCTCTCACTAAGATGGTAATCAAACTAATATACATTAAATATGTCCAATTATATAAAACATAATTCCATATCAGTCATTTTGTGAAAGAAGAAAAAGTTCTAAATTTGGGAAAAAACATTAAAAAATCAAGTGAAAAGTAGAATGCTTTGATCTACATGCAGTATCCATCACTTCTTTCTTGTGGATATAAATAGCAGTTTTTATCATCAGTCGTTTGAAATTTTCTTGGATCATTGTATTGCTGAGAATAACTAAGTCATTCATAACTAGTTGATCCTCATACAATATTGTTATCACAGTGCACAATTCTCACTTCACTTTAAATTGGTTTGTGGAGATCTTTCCAGGTTTTTCTGAAATCAGTCTGCTTATCATTTCTTATAGAACAGCAGTATTCCATTCTTATCATATCACAACTTGCTTAACCATTCCCCAATTAACAGACATTTCCTCAATTCTAATTCTTAGTAACCACAGAAAAGAACTGCTATAAACTTTTTCAAACAAATAGATATTTTTCCCTTTATAAAAATCACTTTGGGATAAAGAGCTACTAGTGCTATTACTGGTTCAAAGGGTATGCATAGTTTGATTGCCTTTGAGCATAGACCCAAACTGCCCTCAGGAATGATTGGATGAGTTCACAGTTCCACTAAAAATTGCACTAATACCTCAATTTTCCCCACATCCTTTCTAACATTTATCATTTTCTGTTTCTGTCATATTAGCCAATCTGTTAGGTAAAAAGTAGTACCTCAGAGTTGTTTTAATTTGCATTTCTCTAATCAAAAGTGATTTAGAGCACTTCTTTATATCCCTATAGATAACTTTGATTTCTTCATCTAAAAACTGCCTATTCATATCCTTTGACCACTTATCTATTGGGAAATGACTTGTATTCTTATGAATTTGACTCAGTTCCTATATATTTGATAAATGAGGCCTTTATCAAAGACACTGGCTATAAAAATTGTTTCCAGCTTGCTAGGCAAATTTAAAAAATTATAACTGAACTAAGGAACCAATCTATGTTGACAGGGAGCTTCCTTATCAATAAATCATCAGAGGGCTTACAATTTAAAATTTACAGAAAGCTTACAGCACTCTTTTTGTAATTGCTTAAAACTTCAATACATTTTTCAAATGATCTGCAATTAAGGCAATTTGAGTTCTACTCCCACAAAAACTTTTATTTAGTCCGTTATCTTTCATGTGAGCTAAAAAAAGTCCCTTCCCCTCTCAATCACATATTCTGATGTTAGAAAAGACTCATAGTCTATCACTGGGTCCCATTCAAAGCTATTTCAATATGGGAGGATGTTTTAAATATGTTGACCTCTTAACAAGGGTATAAAATAGCCCAGATCACTTCGATCCTATGATGAGATGTCAGAGGTAGTCAAAGGTGTGAGCTCTAGATTTACTTTCTCATTATCCAAGGCCAAAAAAAAAAACCCTCCTTCATTATGCAAGGTCAATGATTATTACAAGAAAGAAAAAAAAAGATGAATTGAAGAGAAAGAAAAGAACTGTAGTTGAATTAGAAGGAGGTTTCAAGAAAATGGAAAAGAATGTTCTGAGAGAAAGAGAAGGATTTGCAGCAGTGGGAGGAAAACCTGAGAAGGGTTAGTAATTCACGATGAATGATAACAACAGAATGGTATTGAGATAGGAAAATAATTTAGTAAGATGAATGAAAAGAAGTTAGATGTGACTGTAAAGTTGCTAAAAAGGCAAGGATGATAGTGACAGTTCTTGAAGTGAAGACTGTTCAGAAGCAGTTCACCCAGATTTTTGACAAGGGAACTATGATAAAGAAACAAAAAAATGACTAAAGTTCTCATTCCTGTGTAGTATGAACAATAGGTACATTTTGCAGTTTTATACTCAGATGTGTGGTCTGTATTTTAGCTGTAGCTAAATAACAGTTTCTTATCGTCAACTGAGGGATCAGCCAGGTGACATGGTTGGTAGACTTGCTGGGTCTGTTGTCAGGAAGTCTCATCTTTCTCAGTTCAAAAATTACTTGTTAGTTGTGTGACCTTGAGTAAGTCACTTGACATCATTTGCCTCAGTTTCCTTATCTGTAAAATGAACTGGAGAAGGAAATGGCAAACTTTTGAAATAATCATATCATTTCTGATAAGTTTGTTATTGTTATGGTCAATCATGCTGACAGTTTTCCTAGTATTGCACCAACCCTGTATTTATGGTGTAAATTCTACTTGATCTAGTGATCTGAAATAGATCACTTTATTTTTTTTTTGCAAGGCAAACAGGGTTAAGTGGCTTGCCCAAGGCCACACAGCTAGTTAATTATTAAGTGTCTGAGACTGGATTTGAACCCAGGTACTCCTGACTCCAGAGCCGGTGCTTTATCCTCTATGCCGCCTAGCCACCCCAATAGATTACTTCTAAGAAGAAAGCAGTAACTTCTCTAAGGAAAGTTGATTTGGACACATAAATGCTCTTATAATTGAGAGAGTTACAATGGGGGTTGATTACTTCCTTCAAAGAACAGGAAGCAGGTCACTTTTGTTCTTACTTTTTTTTTTTACTGTTGAAAGCAACTGTTAAATAATATGATAGCAACAACAGAGACGTCCTGTCTTCCAATATCGGATATCTGCTCAAAATGTAACAGAGAACCTCACCAAACTGGTCCAATCAGATGACTATTCTCCACTTCTGGTGATTGATATGGATGCAAATCATACTTCCAGAAGGAATCTAGAAACCATTAGGAAAGATTATTTGGTTTTGACAAGAAACTACAGACCTTAGGAGTATATTTTCATACCAACTGCCAATCAAATGCAAGCAGTTCAGAAGAGAAAGGAGAAGAGGCAAATGAAATGATAATTCAGAAAATGATATCCAATAATATTGAATTTTGAAACATAGTTTAAAATATAGGCATAAAATTTTCCTGGGTAAACTAGGCACTCCTACTAAAGAGGTCCAATAGACAAGTATTTTCCTGAAATCTGACAAATCTAATCAAAATTGCTTTGAATTGAAAAGAAGGAAGAAGACTTAAGTTGTTGCTATTGCTTAGTCAAGTTCAACTCTTCAAAACTCTATTTGTGGTTTTTTTAGCAAAAATATTTGAGTGGTTTGCCATTTCCTTCTCTAGTTCATTTAACAGATGAGAAAACTTAGGCAAAAGAGGCTTAAGTGACTTACCTAGAGTCACACAGCTAGAAAGTATTTGGGGTCAGAGTTGAACTGAGGCTCCCTTGATTCCAAACCCAGCTCTATCCATAGCGAAAGCAAGCTGTCCTGGAAGATACAGAGAATATTTGTGACATAGGGAAAATGCCAGAGATGTCCTACTGCTTCTATGCACTCTATTTCCAGGATTCAGTTGACTTCTGACTCTGGAACTTTCTTCACCCTGGAGGACCTTCTCACTCTGAAATATCCCCTCATCATTTCAACCTATCTTTGCCTCCTTTCTGTGTCTCCATTTTGGACCCACCCAAGTCAGCCATGCTTCATTTCCTTCTTGCCTGTGTTTCTACGCCACTAGGTCCTCATGGGATACTTTTTTCTCAAACTTCAAATGTCCTCTTTTTAGCATTTTCCCCCATTGTTTTTCTCACTAAAATGTTAGCTCCTTGCAAATAGAAACTGTCTTTCATACTTATATTTGTATACTTAAAGGGTCTGGAATACAGGAAGCACTCAATAATTGCTTTATACCCTCTTCTCCAAAGGAAGGAGGAGAGGGTACAGTTACTGGGTTCTAGCCCTCTTTATCCATTGACTAAATGATACTTTCATCCTGGGAATTGTTTATTAAAAACTCATCACGACAGGTTGTTTATATGCCAACCATTTTAGTGCTAGAGACTTGAAACATCAAAGTAATACTGTCTCAAATAATTGAAAAAAATTGAGGGGAGGAAAATGAAGGAATATAACAGGGAATATTGATAAGGTTCCTATATTGGTCAAACACTTTTTTAGAACTACTGTCTGAAAAAACAAAGGGGGGAAAAAAAGGAATGTTGAATTTGGCTTCCACAATGTAATGAGCAGCTGGAGTGTTTCTGCATGATTTAACTTAATGTAACAAGATTGGAATTCTTAAGTTTCCAGAAAAAAAAAATGAAATGAAGTTCATGTTAGTTTTCCATTTTCTGTGTAACAGTTACCCTTTGACATCTAGGAGCCCTTAACCTGAATGTCTCGATAATAAATTAATAACAAACCAAAAGAAGAGTCAGCTCCATGGTGCAGGGCATTAACATTCCCACCTAAAAGCCACTTTACCCAGGGAGAAGGGTCCCTTTTGTGTGTGAAGGGTATATCTTCGCTCTCCTTGCCATAGCCTATGGCTCTGCATCAATATTGTACCAGCATTTCAATGAGTAAAGCAAGTCACTAGAGACCTTTCTCCAAACACTGAGATGCTGGTCTGTTCGTGTGCCTGCCCTTCGGCTTCTAGACACCACTGCTTTGGTAGGGATGTGACAGATGTGTTGTTGAACTGTGAACATCTGGAGAGCTTATTGATCTGGGACAGGATATGCTCTATGGGCAACAGTGACCCCCATTAGTGCCTGATGGGGACACATCTTGAATCTATTTTAGGTGTGGTGGACATGCTGCAACTTCATCTGGCTAGCCTTCCAACTATCCCAGATAATTGTGCGTGATCATATTTAAAGTCACATAAGAAATAGAGAAAGAAAAAAAAATTGGACAGGGAATTGGCAAAAAAGGAGGATAATTTGGCCCTTGTTTCAATGCCCAAATGAAACACATTCATATACACTGGGTGAGGGGGCAAAGAGGGTGTTATTCTATCCAATCAAGTAACTAAATAGCAGCAATTCCCCTAGGTTAGAAGTGCAAATGACTCTGCCAGCAAGATGGGGCTTAGAGCAAATCCAAACTAATCTTTGTGGAACTCTGCTTCAAATGAATAGTGTTAACAAACATTTACAAAGACAGTTGCATTATTTTCTTTCCTTGGGGTTTCAGAGCCTAGAAAACTCCTGTCTTTTTTTTTTCCTTCCTATTTCACCATTTGTTTGGAATATTTTTTTGTTCTTCTTGAAGGAATCTTCACATAGAGCATATAGACCTAGATCCATCTTTCAAATGTCAGCCATGGAATGTCCTCAACCTAACCAAATTTTAATATTCAACAGGTGACAAGATACACTGGTAACCCAACTCTAGGCCCTGCATGGAATCCACAACTAATTCTGGTTTAGCCAAGAGAATTTTTATTCTGAAAATAACAACTTTCTAAAAAGTTTGGGGCAAATATAGAATAATGCCACAGTACACAATTATATTCTTTGCATTAAATGCTAATGAAATTCAACTCTGTAACCTATAAACCATTTGGAAAGAAGACAAGGGGAAGTTATGATAAACATCTTTGAGTGTCTATGGTAGGAAAGTCAAATAACTGTGAAATTCAAAGGTAAGACAAAACTGAGATATAAGTAGAAATGCAGACACTTGGTTCTGGAAACCTATGACTCTTTCTAGGTCTTTCTCTCCATCCAACTGACCTCTTCTTAATCCCAGCTCATTAAAACCTGTCTTCATACTATTTATAATTTGTTTAACAGATTTAGCCCTACCAGGCATATCTGCTTTCTAAGACATCAGTGTTCTAAATTACTGGCTCTCTGACATAAATTTTCAGTCTTTTCCCAGAAATGAAGGAGTACCCAAAGATTTAGGAGTTTTTCTGTCCTCTTGAAACAATCTCATGGAGGTGCTGACCTCATGTGACTGCATCACAAGACTAGATCAATAAAAGAGAAGGGCTTTTTGATAAGAAAAGACAATTCTCCCCACTCCCAATCTCCTAGTTTTAAGACAGGCAAAAATACAGTTCCAATATAGCCCACTTGCCTCATTGCTTTTCCCAGTTGACTGAGTCATATTCATCTGTTCCTTAGGGTTTGCTTCATTTCCTTTTGATTCAATTTTCAGCTTATTCAGCACTTCCCTTCTTTTCACTAATCATGATTATTGCTTAAAGAAAAGATGTGAAACTTGAAAATTTACCTGTCTTCCTACATACCAGTTTTATGTTAAAAGAAACCCAGAATTCCTCTCTTTAACATCAAATATGACTTTCCTGCAGCAGCTCTGTGACTTGGAATCTCATAATATAACTTAAAAATTAATTTTCAAGACTCATTATAAGGGGCACAGTCTAGGTCACCATAATATATAACTAATGAAAAAGTTATTCAGTTGCATTAAATGCAAGGGTGAAATGATTAAAGTATCCAAAAACAGATCTTTGATTACCTGATGTTTTCACTTCAGAGTAGTTGTTTAGTACTTGTTAAATAGCCTTAGATAATCAAAAGTTTGGTAAATACAAGATAGGAAATAGAGATTGAATTAACCATTTGTGGGTCTTAGGAAAAGCAAGTTTTTTTATGCTTAATATGTTCCTTGAATGTGAGGAAAATTTCATAATTTAGTACCTTAAAAAGCATCGGAATAAATAAATAGAAGGGGGATAGACTTGCTTTATTTCCAATTGTTCTGTAAAGCTAAATTCAACAGTAGGAAAAGTTCCCGACTGTATCCCCTTGTATCTATTTTGATCTTCTCTAACTCTTGGCTTCATTTTATGTGTTCCCAGGAGAATGGGGAATTGGAAATTTAAGTATCTTTTCTTAATTTTCATCCCATTTAAATACATTTATTTTTCTTATCTACTGCAAAATGATTAGACTCAACTGCTGGTTTTGCCATGGTTCTATTTATGCAATTTAGAGCAAATCACATTGCCTCCAATGGTCTAATTTTCTTTATTTGTAACATTTATCCCAACAATGTTATGGTTTGGTGCATCATCTCATTTATAGTATAGTCAGTTTTCAAATAGAATGCCAGCATTAAAAAAAAGCAGAATGAGTTGTATATAGAGTAATGGAATTGGCACAAGGAAATCCTGAACTCAAATCCTGACCACGATAATTATTAGTTGTGCAACTATGGACTAGTTTCTAAAATTTTATCTATATATAATCTATTGTTAATTAAATTCTAAAATATATCATAATACTCATGATAACTAAGTCACAGAATCAAGAGGCTCAAATGAGACAGTGCACTTCACAAGCTTAAAGCTAGTATCTAGATTTCATCTATAATTTATTCCATGCTATCATAATTGATTCGGAAGGGAATATCTAATTCAACTTCTTTTTTAATAAATGAGGAAGCTGAGATCCAGATAAGTTAATATTTTGAAAAAGGTCCAACAGAGCTGGGATTCAAATTCAAGGCTTATGACTACAAGTTCAGCACTTTCTACTATATAGCATATTGCTCCTTTTTTTTCTTCTCTCTCTCTCATCTTTTGCCCATTTCTCTATTCAGGACTACAGTCTAAAGACAAGCAAATTGAAAAGATCTGGACCTTCCTTGTTCAGAGTTCTGGCAGAGAGATCTAAGTTTAGAGAAATTTTGTAGATTTCACATAGGCATATTATGCTCAGCAATCCTTCTTTCAGACAACTTAGAATCGGCCATATCTCAACACATTCAACCATCTTGGAGTTGACATAAAAATTTTATCCCTGTGTGATCACTACAGCAAGCAATCTACTTCTGGGAATGCTCCACAAGTAAGACCATTGTGCTTAGAGAGAATTCTACATTTCCATAGTTCTTTGTTTCCTTATCCACTTCTAATAAAAGGGTGGCTGTCTCTTTTTAATTTTTAAATCAAGCCTTGGGTTTTGTGGCATCCACTAATAGGTGGCCAAGCAGTCAAATATAGACACTGCTAATACAAGATCAGTTCTGCTGCAACTACAAACACCTTTTCTGCTGCAAACAGAGCAAGAAGCAATCATATTCATGGTGTTGCAGAGTGATTTGCTTGTGTACAAAAGGAGCAAGTAAAAATCACACCACAGTGAAAATCGTATTACACACATGAGTGAGGCAATTTAACAGTCTGTGCACAAGTAATGGTCAGGTATAAGACAAAGTTGATTTGAGTTTTTTACAAAAGCACAGGTCAATTTATGCTCAAATTTTGTAATAAAAATGTATTTCTATGGCATGGAAAGCTTTTCTATCATTTTTAGGATAATTATTATTGTAACTTTAATCAAGAGGGACACTTGAATAATTAATATCTGATGTTTGTTCACCCAGTTTGGACACACTATTAAAAGAAAAAAAAATAGTTGAGCGTAATATACCTATATGAAATCTACAAAACCTCTCTAAATTTAGTTTGAAAATTTTCCCTCACAGACCTTTCTGTCAGAACTCTGTACTTATCTTTGAGAGGAAAAATGGATGACAATGTAAAGCTTGCCTTTGACCAATGCACATTGCTCTGTTGTCTAGAGAAAGCTCAAGAAAGCCTACTGCTTTCTCAAGTGAAAACCCAGTCTTTCCCTTCTCCCTGCTGACCAAATATAAAGTATGAGGGTTTCCCCATCATGGATTTAAAATTTTACTAATGAAAACCAATTAATTGTGCAAGAAATTTACATTGTTTTAATTTTTAAGAAGAATTTGGAAAAAACATGCTTTTATCTTATCTAAAGATAAAGAGCTAATTTAAAACACAAATTCTTCTCTTTGTTACCTTTTTTGAAGGGTGGAAACATGTTTTATTTTTTTTTTCAAGAAAATAGATTGTGAAAATAGGGGAAAATATTCTCATTGATCATGCCAATTCCACTAGAGATATGTATGATAGGTAATATGATGCAGTAGAAATTGTATTCAATGTAGTCAGAAGACCCAGGTTAAATATTAGCAGTTAACTATTCCCCTTTGCCACCATCACTCAATCATCATCTTAGCCTCTTTTGAAGTTAATGCCACTTACTTTTAAGATATACTTGAGATACTTGTTGATGTGGCCTATTGACTTTCCAGGAAATTTTCCTTATTTCTCAGGAATTCTTTATCTTGCTTTCAGTCTAAATCCATCCTTTTACCAATATTTGGAGAATTTACTATACATACTGATGTTCTTTTTACCATTCTAATTTCCCAATTCATCAACGCCATCAACTCCCAAAACTCTATCTCAATCATTCACAGATATTACTGTATCCTAGATCTTACCATCACTCTCATTTACCTCAGAAATTCTCACTTTTTTTCACAATAACCTGTCCTTCCCTTTTACTCTATCCTCCTTACTCTACTAAAATATTTTTTTCCATTCTTCTTACAACTTCTAGTAACTCTTTTCTTATTCCCCCAATTCACCACACCCACTATGAACTCATTTTTCTTCTTTCACTCTCTTATTCAACCCATATGATATCTTCCACCTATGCCTACCTTAATCACCTGGTCTACTAGTATTCCTGCACTGAAAATTTAATCAATACCACCATCAAATTTCTTTGACTATTCCCCAAAAATGCTGAATGTGAACTAGAGGAAATCATAGCACCATGCTGGTATAGTCACTACAAATCTAGGTAAGATAAATATGACTAAGACTTTATTGATGCACAGCAAAACTTTTATTATTTGTTGATGATTACTCATATTATCTTCCCAATTTTTACAAATATCTCCTCTTCAAGCCCTTAAGGCCTATTCCAGCACATCTTTTAGCAAATGCCCTTGCTTTTTTATTTTACTGAGAAAGGGAGACTACTCTATTTGCAGAGTACATGATAGTTTGCTTAGAAAAGTTCAATAAATCAGTGCCTAACCTATGAAATGATTAATAGTATAAACAATTTAGTAATATTCAAATTGAATGCACCAAATAGTCTTTCTACAGAGCAATAATAGAAATGAAAAACAGAAAGAAATGATGAGAAGAATTCTATTCAAAATAATTACAAAATGTATCAAATATATAGGAATCAATGTACCAAGACACTTAACATATAAATACAATTATAAATCAGTCTTTAAAGAAGTAAAGAATGATTAAAGAATTGAAAGGATATTCATTGCTCATGGTTGAGCTATCTCAATAAATTAAAATGGTGATACTACCTAAGTTAATGTGCAGATTTATTGTTGTAGCAAATCAAGCTACCAAAGGTTTAAGAACAAATCAAACTAATAGAAAGATTAATTTGAAGGAACAAAACATCTAAAATATAAAGGAATACATTAAAAAGGAGAGGATGTCAGAGAATTGCAACTCTAAAACAACCATATTATAAAACCATAATCATCAACATTTTTTGGTACTGGTTAAAAATAGAAAAAGTGGAACAATGAAAAAGACTAATCAGGCAAAAACCAGAAACAAATTCAGTAGTACAATATTCAATAATGTGAGGAACATTATTTATTTGGGAATTTTCCATTTGACAAGAACTATTAAGAAACTAGTATGCAGTTTAGCAGAAAATAGGTTTAGACGAGCATGTTACAACAAATATTACAATAAAATCTATATGTAATCACAAAGCCTATAAAAAAGCCCATATCAAAAAAAAATTGGAGGACAATAAAAAGGATACCTTTAATAAAAGGAATAAAAGAAAAATGTGTAGAATCTTTAACCAACAAGAAATAAAAGACTACTAAAACAGAAAATAGGTATATTTATACTCCATAGAAATTAAAAGTTTTTACAAGAAGAAAATCAAGGTAGCTAGGATCATATGGAAGACTTGTCAATCAGAATAAATAATTTCGTACCAAAAACTATGTGAGGAAAGTTTAAAGTCTGATAGGAAATAAAAATAAATATATAAGATCAAGAGTCATAAATATATAAGACCAAGAAGAATTGGTAATAGGATACAAATAATTTTAACCAAAAAATTGCAAATAATGAAATATTTCTTAAAAGTACTAAGAATAGGGGTGGCTAGGTGGCAGTGGATAAAGCACTGGCCCTGGAGTCAGGAGTACCTGGATTCAAATCTGGTCTCAGACACTTAATAATTACCTAGCTATGTGGCCTGGGGCAAGCCACTTAACCCCATTTGCCTTGCAAAAACCTAAAAAAAAAGTACTAAGAATAAGAGGAATACAAATTAAAACCTAAAACAAATCATACTCAATGAAATAACTAATGATGGAGCAATTACAGGAAGGGAAACATATTAATATTCATTTGAAGGAGGTATGAATCTCAAAAAATTTGTTAACTACATAGGAAAAATTGTTAAATGGTTCATACAATTTGACCAAGAAATATGGCCTGACTTTCCACTATCTAGTCATTTGATAAGCCATCCCTATCTTCATCCAACCTCTCCATCTTTACTCTTTTCCCTGAAGAAAAAGCTCTTCAAGCAAATGTTCTACCTATATCTCCTCCAATTTTCTCCATCAGTATTTACTTACTCATCTTTAATCTTAATTCAATTTATTGTCTCTTTCCCTGTTTCCTACAAGCATTCATTTATCTATGAGAGCTAGAGGGAGAGAGAGAGAGAGAGAGAGAGAGAGAGAGAGAGAGAGAGAGAGAGAGAGAAGTTAACAGAGACAGAGAGAGAGAGAGACAGATAGAAAGAGCAGATATAAAGTATTCATTAGGTACTAGCCATGTTAAATTCTGGAGATACAAATGCAAACACAGATTTCTTAATCTCAAGGTGAATACAATATAATGGGGAACTAGAAAAGTGGAGCTGGTAAATGTGTGGGACTTGGAGGTCTGATTACTAAAAGAGGTTGGCTTTCCAGAGGCAAAGTTCAAGGTTCTAATTGGAAGAAGATGAGCATTATTAGAGAAGAAAGCAGGCATGGGTATAGGAGAATTAGCAGGTTTCATTTGACATTTCCAATCCCTTAAAGTTGGTTAAATAATAGTTCTCTTCATTTTCACTGCCATAGTAGTAGTAAAAAAAAATCATCTACACTCGTCACCTCTGCTTCTTCAGACAGTAAGCAAGTATTTATTTTTATGAGTTTTCAGGGAGGACTAGGCCTTCTGAAATGAGGTTGTGTGGTGCTCTTTTCACAACTGCCCATCCACCATTGGTGATCACCTTTCACCAGCTCTCACCTGTGACTCTAAGAAGTGGCTAAACCCCTATAAAACTATCTCTGCAGTGGAGTTAAACCAGGTTGAGAGTCTCAAACACATCAGAGATTTATATGGATATGGGAGGATGAGAGCAATTTGTTCCAATAACCATGAAAACAGCTGAAGCAGGCTTTGTGGAGTGCTTTGATCTTTATATCTTTGATGTTTGATCAAGTTCTCAGCTTAAGGTTTAAGTCATCCTGACTTTTGTCTTACCATTGGACTTTGATGACACTGGAGGAGAAACTCAGGCTGACAACTCTTTGCAATTCTGCCTTCCTTAAATCCAATTCACACCTAAGTCAACGTCACCATATGTCACTGATCCTCTCTTTGTTCAATTAATGTGAAGACAATTTTTAGCATTCATTTTTTACAAATTTTGAGTTCCAACTTTTTCTCTCTTCTTCCCTTACCCCTTCCAAAAATGGTAGGCAATTTGATATGTTATATGTGTGCTATCATGCAAAACATATTTTCATATTAGCCATAGTTGTAAAAGAAGAAACAGATCAAAAGGAAAAATGTAAAAAAGAATAAAATAAGTGGAAAATGTGTGTTGATCTGCATTCAGAAATCATCAGTTCTTTATCAAGATATGCATAGTGTTTTCCTTTGGAAGTCCTTTGTATTTGTCTTGGATCATTGCTGTTGCATGTCTTAAGAAGAACTGAGTCATTCATAGTTGATCATACTTTGTATAATGCTTTCCAGTTCTTCTCATTTCATTTTGTATCAGTTCGTACATCTTTCCAGTTTTTTCTGAAATCTTCTTGTTCATCATTTTTTATAATTTATAAAATTTCATTGCATTCATAAACCATAGTTTGTTCAGACATTCCCCAATTGTTGGACATCTTCTCAATTTCCAATATTTTACCACCATGGAAAGAGTTACTGTAAATATATCTGCACTTGTAGGTCCTTTCCCCTTTTTAATGATCTTTTTGGGATATAGACCCTAGGAGCAATATTGCTATTATAAAAGAGTATGTAGTATGGCTGCCCTTGGGTTTAGTTCCAAATTATTCTCCAAAATTGTTGGATCAGTTCATAATTACACCAATACACATTAATGTCCCAATTTTCTCATATCATTTCCAACATTTATTATTTTCCATTTTATTCATATTATCTAGCCTGATAGTTGTGAGGTGATACCTCAGTGTTGTTTTAATTTGCATTTCTCTAATCAAAAGTGATTTAGTGCACTTCTAACATGCCTATAACTTTCTTCATCTGAAAACTGCCTATTCATATCCTTTGACTATCAATCAGGGAATGACTTGCATTCTTACAAATTTGACTCAGTTTTCTATATATTTGAGAAATGAGGCCTTTATCAGAGACCCTTGCTATAGAGATTGTTCCCTAACTTTCTGCTTTTTCTTCTGTTCTTGGTTCTATTGTTTATGCAAACACTTGCTAATTTTCTTAATTACTTTTTTAATTTTACAATTCCCCCCAATCTTTCTTTCCTCCCCCACCCCCAGAAGGCAGTTTGATAGTCATTGTTTCCATGCTATATACATTGATCAAAATTGAAAGAAACACTTGTTGATTTCATATAATCAAATATAATGTAGTTAAAGTTACTTATTTTATATTTTAAGATGGTCTCTCTTGCTCATGAACAATTTGGATGCTTATAACACTTGATGCATAAATGTTAACTATTGATATAACTTCTATGAAACGTTTAGCAAAATATAGTTTTCTTCTTTATCTCTTTTAATTAGGTTTATTATTGCTTTTACTTTGTCATGAATCAGAATTGCCATCCCTGCTTTTTTTTTAAACTTCAATTAAGATATAATCAGTTCTTTTCCCCTTACCTTTTATAGTACAGCTAGAAGGAACATACATAGGCAGAGGGTATGGGTATAAGATGAATTTAAGGAAATGACATAAAAAATAATTAAGGTACAAGAAAGAGGAATACAATGGGTGCAAAAGGAAGAGAGGCCATAGAATGGATTCCTTAACTCCTTTCCTCCCTTATCTTTAGTCTCTCTCTCTCTCTCTCTCTCTCTCTCTCTCTCTCTCTCTCTCTCTCTCTTTCTGTGTGTGTGTCTGCTTCAAGTGTGTTTCTTGTAAATAACATATAGTAGGATTTTTGGGTTTTTTTAATTCACTCTACTCTCTGTGGCTGTTTTATGGGAGGTCTTCCCCTTCACATTCACAGTTATGATTACTACCATACCATTTTTTCCTCCTGTTTATCCTCTCTCTCCTTTCACCCTTTCTTCTTCTCAGAAGTATTTTGCTTCTGTCTATTATCAACCCAGGTCTATCCTTTTGTTCATCAGTCCATTTCCTTTCCCTTAATTTCATCCCCTCCTAATTTCCTCTTTGGTAAAATAGATCTCCATATTGAACTGATTGTGTATATTATTCCCTCTTTAAACTTATACTGATGAGAGTATGGTTTAAGTGATGCCTATTTCCCACCCTCTCATCTTTCCCTTTTCTGTGATAGGTTTTTTATGCCTCTTCATGTGAAATAATTTAACCCATTCTATCTCTCTCTTCCTTCTTCACCCATTGTATTCCTCTTTCTTGTCCCTTAGTTATTTTTATGTCATTCCTTCAAATTCATCTTATACCCATACCGTCTGCCTATGTAGATTCCTTCTAGCTGTATACTATAAATGGTACAATTTTTAAGAATTACAAGTAACATCTTACCACTTAGGGATGTAAACCATTCAGTTCAGTTGAATATCTTGCATTTTCTTTTCCCTTTTTTTACATTTTTTAGGTTTCTCTTCAATCTTTATTAGAGATTCAATATTTTGTTCACTTCTGGTTTTCTCTTTAGGAAGGCTTGAAATTATTCTCTTTCATTGAATTACTATTTTCCCTCCTGAATTATTATCTTTAATTTCATCAGGTAGAGTGATTCTTGGTTGTAGTTTTAACTCCTTTTCATTTCAGAATATCATTTTCCATGATCTTTGATTCTTCAATACTGCAGTTGCTAAGTCCTTTATTATCCATTTGTGGTTTCCCAATATCTGAATTGTTTCTGGTCAATGAATATTTTTTTCCTCGAACTGATAGATCAGAAATTTTGCTATAATGTCCTTGGAGTTTTCACTTTGACAACTCTTTCCTGAAGTGATTGGTGGTTTCTTTCAATGCCTATTTTGCCCTTTTGTTTTAAGGTATCAAAATTCAAAGAATTTTGATAATTTTTTCCTTTCCTTTTGGTTTATTTATTTTATATCATTACAATAGTCTTGTTATAAGAGCAAACATAACCCCCCCCCCCCACCAAGGAAATGAGAAACCTCAAGAATAGTGAGAAAGAGAAAACAATGTACTTCAGTCCGTGTTCATATTCTAATGTCTCTGTCTCTGGAGTAACTTGCCTTCTTTATCATAAGTCCATCAGAGAAGTTGCTTCAATATTTTTCCCACAGCTGCTATTACTAGCTATATTCTCTGTACTCTATCCCTCTCCACTCTCATTTATTCTATTCTCTCTCTCTCTCTCTCTCTCTCTCTCTCTCTCTCTCTCTCTCTCTCTCTCTCTCCTTTCATCCTGGCCCTGTCCAAAACTGTGTTGTATCTGCAAATCCTCTCTCACAATCTTCCCTCTCTTTTATCACCTATCCCCCCCTTCAGTCCCCCCATCACCCCCTATCTCATACCTTTTTTTTTAAAATTTGTTCTCCACGGTAAGATAGATTTCTATACCCTATTAAGTGTGTATGCTTTTTCCTCTCTGAGCCATTTCTGATGAGAATGAAGGCCCACTCATTCCCCTTTGCCTTCCCCTGTTCCACTCCATTGAAAAAACCTTTTCTTGACTCTTATGTGAAAAATCTTAGTCCCTTCTTCCTCTCCTTTCTCTTCCTCTCAGTACTTTCCTTTATCACCCATTGACTCCATCTTTTTACTATATTATACCATTATATTCTGCTCCTTCCTGTCTGTATGTACTCCTTCTAACAGCTCTTATAAATGAGAAAGTTCATATGAGTCATCAGTATCTTCTTCCCATGCAGGAATGCAGACAGTTCAACATCATCAAGCTCCTCATAGTTAGTCCTTCTCATCCACCCCTTCTATGGTTCACCAGAGCCTGGTACTTGAAGATCAAACTTTCTGTTCAGCTCTGCTTGTTTCAGTAGGAAAATGTGAAAGTCCCCTGCTTCACTGAAAGTCCATCTTTTCCCTGAAAAAGGATGTTCAGTTTTTCTGTGTATCTGAATCTCGGTTGTAAACTAAGATTTTTTTTGCCTTCTGGAATATCATATTCCAATCCCTACAAACCCTTAATGTAGATACTGACAGATCCTGTGTAATTCTGATTATAGAGCCACGATAGTCAAATTGTTTCTGGCAGCTTCTTTTATTTTCTCTTTGACTTGGGAGTTTTGGAATTTGGCTTTAATATTCCTATAAGTTTTTCTTTTGGGATCTTTCAGGAGGTGATATGTGAATCCCCTCAATTTCTATTTTTCCCTCTGCTTCTAGGATCTCAGGAAATTTTGCTGTATTATTTCTTGAAATTTGAAGTCTAGGCTTTTTTCCTGGTCATGACTTTTAAGTAGCTGAATAATTTTAAGTTATTTCTTCTAGATCTGTTTTTGAGGTCAGTTATTTTTTCAATGAGATATTTCACATTCTGTTCTAATTTTTGACTTTTTTTGGAAGAGTTTTATTTTTTTTCTGATTTCCCATAAAGTCATCAGCTTCCTTTAGTTCCATTCTGCATTTGAAGGAATTATTTTCTTGAGCTTTTTCATATCCTTTGCTAACTGGCCAATTCTGCTTTTTTAAGGCATTCTTCTCATTTGCCTTTTGTGTTGCTTTTTCCATTTGGCCTAAATTGGTTTTTAACATATTTTCTTCAGAATTTTTTTTTGTATTTCTTTCACCAAGTTGCTGATTTGGTTTTCATGATTTATCTGCATCACTCTCATTTCTCCTTCCAATTTTTCCTCCACATCTCTTAATTACTTTTCAAAATCTTTTTTTGAGCTCATCCATAGCCTGAGCCCATTTTCTATTTCTCTTAGAGGCTTTGGATACAGAAACTTCAAATTTGTCACCTTCTGAATCTTCCATAGAACCAAAATAATTTTCTATGCTCAGATTCTTCTTTTTCTTCTGTTTGCTCATTTCCTCAGCCTAAGACTAATTTACTGGCACTTGCAAGGCTTTGGGTTCTTTTTTGGGACACCCCACTGGGACCTATATTCCTCCTAGGTCTTATGCTCTCTTACCTGTGCTATGATAGATAGATGACCACAGTTGCTCCCCTTTGCCCTGGAGCTGTGAGGAGGGTCCCTGCTCTGCTGGCTTAGTATGGAAGCCCAAGCAGCAACCTGGATCTGAGTGTGGGCAAACAACTAAGTCTTGCCCCAGGGAGAGCAGAGAGATTTCTGCAGTCTCCTTTGACCCCCTTACCATCTGTGGGCTGTGCTCTGGAGATGCAGGCTGCCTTCCCTGAATCCTGCTGCAGGTTCTCCATGCAGGGATGTTCTGAGGCTGGTGCTCCTCACTTTGCACTCATTCTGGTGAAGTAGAATTCTCTCATCACCACTTCAAGCTGTTCCTGGTGATACCTGAGCTGTGCTGCAGCCTCATCTTTTTCCAGGCCCTGGTCCTGGTGAAACACACCTTTCCTGTGGCACTCCTAAGTTATCTTGGACTGGGAAATTGTATCACTCAGTCTTTCTGTGGGTTCTGCCCCCTCTAAATTTTGGCTAGAGTTACAATTTGTTGGCTTCTGGAGTATTTATGGAAAGGAGTTTCCCGGAAATTCTGCTACCTTGGCTATTATCTTGGCTCCACCTCAATTTTGATAATTTTTTGAAAAATGTTGTCCAGGTCCTCCTTTTGATTCTGCATTTGAGTAGTCTAATGATTCTAACATTGTCTCTTCTGGATCTATTTTACAAGTCAATTGCTTTTTCAATGAGGCATTTTATATTTTCTTCTATTTTTTTTTCATTCTTTTGAATTTGTTTAAATGATTCTTCATGTCTCAAAGAGTCATTAGCTTTTACTTCCCTAATTCTAACTTCTAAGGATTTGTTTTCCTCAGTTACCTTTTGTATTTCCTTTCCATTAGACCAAATGCACTTTTCAAGGAGCTGGTTTTTGCAGTGGATTTTTATATCTTCTTTTCCATTTAGCCAATTCTACTTTGTAAGCAATTGTTTTCTTTTTCCAAGTTGTTGACTCTTTTTTCATAATTCTCTATTTGCTCAGGGTTATGCTGAAGCATATGGTGAGTCTTATAGCTAAAGTTTGCCTATTCCTCCTATTATACTAAGGCACATGGGAGGTCCTAATGTTGGAGTTTGCCTGCTCTGCCATACTGGGTCTCAGCATCTCCCACTGATTTTCTGAGATTTGCTGCTGGCTTCTGGGGATGCTTCCTGTCACAGACTCTGTTCCCTATTTACCCAAGTTAGAAAAACTTTCTTGCCAATCTTCCAAGTTTCTTGGGCTAAATGATTGTTTCAATCTGTCCTTTTCTTAGTTCAACTATTCCAGGATTTGTCTTGGCATTATCCTATGTTTGGAGGTGAATATGGGAAAATTATGGCAATTTACTGTTATTCCACAATATTGGCTCTTGGTCATTGGTCCCTTTCAAAAGGAAAGATAAACAACTCTATGTGATAAGTATTATGCTAAGTGCTGGAAATACAAAGAAACAAAGAAATAAACAGAAACTCATCCCAGGTTTACCCTCAAGAAGATCACATTCTAATAGGGAAAGACAATATACAAATAAATATGTCAAAAGAAGATAAATACAGTCTATTAAAGAGGGTGAAGATACTTGCATGGGGGAGGGGTTATGGGTTAGATAAGGAAACCTAGAAAGGCCTGCCAGAGAAGGTGGGAGATGAACTGAGTCTTGATGGTACTGCTTCCTCTATTCTTGTATATTTCTTACTATATTTAAGTAGGTTTTTGTCCCTTTGTTCCTTTGAGACAAAGATTCTTTCACTTTTAACTTTCTCTACATAGTACTTAAAGACTTTGAAATAGTAGAAACAATGTTTGTTTAATTGAATGGGACAATTAATACAGTTTAAGACAGGTATTAAAAGATCAGTTGAGACTTTTTAGGGAGATTTCTAATCTCTTTCTTGGTCTTTCCATCCAGAAAACTTGCCTCTCTTTTGACAGATCAAATGAGATAATATTTTTAAAAAGCACTTACTATAGGTGCCTGACATATACTATATAATATAAATTACTATTCCCTTCCCTTTCTTTGACAGATTGAAAAATCTCTCTTCCCCTTGGTCCTCACCCATTCTTCAATTTCCATGTTATTGTTGTTCAATCACTTCAGTTGTGTCTGTAACCAATTTATGGGGATTTCTTGATAAAGATGCTCAAGAAATTTGCCATTGTCACCACTCTGCAAATTATACTCCACTTTGTCTACAGTATTGATTGTCTGTTGCTAACATCCTCGTCATTTTAGAGATGAGTAAACTGAGGCAAGCAGGCTTAAGAGATGTACCCAGGGTTATAAAGCTAATAAGTGTCTGAGGCAGAAATTGAAGTCAGGAAAATGCATCTTTCTGACTCCAGTGTTAACCTATGTGGAATTAGAGATTTACTTAGCTCCTTTTTTTTCTTCTTCCTTCACACATAATAGATTGAACCATCCTAATATCAAAGTAATTTTGCATTTAATGTCACCACTCTATAAATTATACTCCACTTTGTCTACAGTATTGATTGTCTATTGCTAAGATCCTAGTCATTTTCAGGGCATAGTTATTATGGCAGAATTTAATAATAATAATAATAATAATAGGCATATTTTCACTGACTCAGGTTATATGCTTTGGGAGTAGAGAAGTTCTCCACTAGATGGATCAAAAACATACATCTTGTTTTGTGTTTATTTCACATCAAACTATGTATAATTATCCAGGACACTTTTTGCTCTATTATACACCACCTTAGTCATAACTTTAGTGTCAATTATAATTAATTAATTTTAATAAAGAAATCAATTTCTAGAAACCTTTGAGAAGTTCCATCCTACCAGTGTTCAATATTTGGACCAAATTTGGTCTAAATTTGGTCCAAAATTTAAAAAAATCAAATCAAAACAAAACTTCCCCAAGCCCATTAAGCCAGAACTTAATAGAAGCAGGAATATTTGGGATGGAGAATAATGTGTGTTTTATAATTTCACAACTTTCATCAATCTGTATTTTTGGTCGCTCTGAAAAAGACGTAATTTGGGGGCAGACTGGGATTCAGAATATCTGATTTCTAGTCTCAGTTCCACTACTTCACAGCTATGTGCATGTTAGACCAGAATACCTCAGATCTTTCAAGAAACAGAGAGTAGAAGCTAGATGATGAGAGTGAGGAACTGTGAATTGCGGGGAGTTGCCAACAGTTCTTCATGATTACTAAACTTCATGGCTGTCTATGGTCAAAGTTTTTTATCCTTGGAGGATACATGTTTGTTGGGAGTATATGTCCCTGATTTTCTGAAATATAACATTTCTGAAGTGGAGGGGGTGGGAGGGAGAATGAATAAGAGAGAAGTGTTTTTAACTAGGCTTTGCAAAAGAAATATTTTTTTGTTAGACCATGAACCCTGATTTTTGGTTTGAAAATTATCTATCCATTTTGATTCTTGGAAGCATACAGTCCCTTCTCTCTCATTTGTCAGTGTGTGTATGGGAGGGGGAGAGGGGTGTAAATGTGTGTGTTCTCTTTATGTGAATAAATGATTAAGATTTCATTAAACCCATTTTACCATTTTCTGATAGATTGTCCAATTTTTTTTCCTGTTCTAATATTTTTTGGAGGTAATCAATATATATAAATGTATATGTGTGTATGTGTATTATACATATTATATATATCTATATATATATATGTATGATAGATAGATTTTAGATTTAAAAAAACTCCTCTCCTATTTTAAAGGGGAGGAAAAAGTACCTTCTTTTGTCCCTAGCACATATTGGGTCAACCACTACATGCTAGACTGTCTTATATAAATGCTTCACAACCTTTAAATAGGTATTTTGTTCAAAGAAGGCAACTGTTTGCTTAATTGAATTAACCTGATAAGTACTTCATTGATTGAATGATGGATGGTCTCTTTCCTATTTCTATACCCCTCTATCATCCCAAGTCATGCCTACATGATCAAAATCAATGTTTTGATTGCCTGCTTATGTATATCAGCCAAATGGAAGTTAAATTTCCTATCAGATAATTGGGGATTGCCATGTTGCAATGTTGCTATTTGAACCATGCTTCATCATCACCTATCCATCAGAAGAGAGGATAAAATCTGCCCCTATCTATTTTAGCCTGATTTTTAATAATTCTCTATCTTTATGAATGACAAAAGAACCAAATGACAGAGCAGAAATCAGATATTATCAATCCTAGGGAAAGTCACAGTTTCTATAATAAAATCAATCAAAATCACATTGTAGATAAGCCTGGACCCCTGATTACATACACCCCTTGGGAGATAGAGCAGACGCAAAAGAGACTATTTTATATATTCTTGGGACTTTTCTGAACCAAAAAAAAAATGGGAAGGTGCTCCAGCCATGTTTTTTTTTAAATTTTTCTCCACCATGTCTTCAGACTACTTCTTTCCTCTATCCAAAATGTAAAATGAAATAAGGAATAAAAAAAGAAGAGAATTAACCAAGGCATTACTGAATGTCTAATATGCTTTTCAGGTACACTAGAAAGGCAGGGGATTAAGTTCTATTGTTTCCTTTACTCACTTTCCATTTTTTTTATTGCTTTGTGTGCGTGTGTGTTATAGAACTGAAGAGCTCCATGAGACAGAAAGCTTGGCAGCCTTCCCACAATCCTCAGCATGTGGGAATAGCAAGTAACAAAGTGTTAACACCTGCCAACTGGTGGTTAGGTGTAAATGTCTCTGTTAACAACAAACACTGCTGCTAGCAGTCATCAGAGCAAAACAGCAAAGCTGCTCCTTCCTTCGATGTGGAAAACACCACTAGGATTAAAAAAAAGTCACCTAATTACTTGATTAAGATGTATCAATCCTGGAAATTGTTGATCTAGAACACTGAGTCCCTGACATTCAGTTCATTCTTCATTAAACAGAATAGTTGAAATCCTCCTCTTGTGTACTGCCTCAGAGCAGTTTACCATCCAGAGAGCTGCAATAGTGAAACTTTTTTATAGATGGAGGGAAAAAAGGCAATTTGATGCTAATTTTTTTCAGCCCTAACTTTTTCATCAATACACTTCTGTAGCAATTATGGGAAAAGATTGGCCACCTTAGTTAGATTGGTTAGGTTCCTTCATAAATAATTTTACAATTTTGGGGAATGTTTATAGTTTGGACTTTTTGTTCTTCTTGACATTCCAGTTTCTTTATTTTGCTAAAGAAAGGCATATTTTTTCCCAATCTGGTCTTAGAAAGAGGTGCTTGTTTAAATTTGGCATTTGGGCAAAATGTGCTTGCTTTCTTCCCTTGGAATATGGTGCCCAGGACTTTTCCATTGTCCTCCTCTTGGATGCAGATAACTGCTTAGATTCAGACAATATCCATTTGGGGTTACCATTGATATTGACCTACTTTACCATTTAGCCACTATTCTAGGCCCTTACTTCAAGATAACCAAAAATTATTTGAGGAACTGAGATTTCTTTGTGTGTGTATGTGGGGGGGGGGAGGGCTGAGGAAGACTGCAGAGAATGAAGACCTTTCATTTGCTTTGATCTTCCCTTGGTCTTTACCCCAGTAAACTTTCAATTTCATATTCATCTTCAATCTCTTGCTCACTCTGGACTCCTCCCCACCTGTCATCAAACATATTTAGGTGTCCTCATCTCTGTAGAACTTTTTTCTTACATTTTATTACCTTTTTAGGTATTCATAGAATTTAGTTGAAATCAGTAAAATATATTGGAATGGGCACAGAATTTGGAGGCAGGAAGATCTGGATTCATACCACTTCAGACATACTACTAGTGTGCCTCTGGATAAGTTAATCACTCTGTATTTCATTTTCCTCATCTGTAAAATGGGAGAGTTAACTTTATTGTTCTCTCTCTTCCCTTCCAGCTATAGATCTAAGGACTTATGATTATATTACTTTGTCATTTTCATTGTTTCTATACTTTCAGATCTCTCATTCACCCTCTTGATTCCATCAATGACCTTAGTTTCTCAACTTTTCTCATGATCCTATTCCCTATCATTCTCACATTGCTGATCTCTTTAATATCCTAACATACAAACCCTCAGTCTCTTCAATTGTAATGGCCTCCAACTACTCCCACTTCAATCTATGGAGCAGATGAACCTCAGACATAATCTCACACACTAATAGTAATAACTCATTTGTTTAGAACATAACAGTTTCCAAAACCTATCTCTCAGTTAAGTAGGTAAGACAAAAATTACCATTCCCATTTGCAGATGATGGAACTCTGACCCAGCGAGGTTAAGAGGATTCAATTTTGGAATCTCTCTAGAGATTAGAATTTATAATTTGCTTAACTCTAGGTAAGTTTCTCTAATTTTTAATTCATCTAAATTAAAATGTATTAATTGAAATTTTATTTATGTATTTATTTATTGCATTTGGGTAGTGCAAAAAAGAGATGCCAGGCCTGAGATCAGGAAGACATGAGTTCAAATCCAACCTCAGAAGTGTAATAGGCATGTGACTCTGGATGAGTTACTTAAATGCTCTTAGTCTCAGTTTCCTCATCTATAAAACGGAAATAATCATAGCACTTGCCTCCAAGATTTGCAAAAAAACTTAACACAATGTTCAACATATAGTAAGCACTATAAAAATTTTAGTTATTATTATTTATCCATGCCCAATATCACAAAGGTAATGTCAGGGCAAGGATGTGAATCCAAGCAGTCACCACTATGGATAACTTAAAATTAGAAATGTTATGCCATGCTTATCCACTTATTCTTTCTCCTTTTCTACTCTTTCCTTCATTCTAAGCCTGCTCTTTCTCTTGAACCATGCCCTGTTGCCTTTTGACCTCTCCTTATGAATCTAGGCTAACATTTCCTTTTTGACTTCCTTGATTCTACAATTAGTCTTGGTGCCAAAGTTTGCCTCCTCAACAATTCCCTAGACTGTTTTATTCCCTCCCTAGAATCCTTTATTCCCTTTATTTTTCCATTGGTCCCACACTGCTAATCCTTATTCCAGGTATCCTTCATCATCAAATTCCTTTGACTCAGCTTCTGGATTTTGGCCTGATGTTAGAGGAAAAAAAAATCAGGAAATTGTGATCTTCAAGATTTGAACAGCACCACCTGTCCCAACCCTTATAATATATGATATAACTTTTTTTTTAGAAAAACTGATGCCATCTTATCACATTTTTCCTTCACTCTTCAGAATTTTTTAGTTGCATTATTCATTCTTTCGTCCTCTATCTCAATTATGCCAGCTGAGTTTTCAATACTCCTTCCTTAAATTTAATCCCTCAGCTCTTAAAGCTGAGCCCTTGGGTTGATATCTGCTCTGACTTTCTCTTGGTCTTTACTCCAGCAGTTATTCTACCTCTTGTTCATCTTCAATCTCTTGCTCACTCTGGACTTCTTCCCACCCCATCCCCATAAACCTTGTCCTCAATCCAGCTTCAACCAGCTACCATCCTACCAATATTCATCCATTCATAGTCTTTTTAGGTAATGACCCTGGCCAATTACACCTACTCCTTCCCAAACCCCTTATTATTTGAATTCTTTCCCTGTAATTCTATAAAAAATTCTCTCTCAATTGACTTCATTATCACAAAATTCAATTGCTTTCCTCCTCATTCTCCCTAACATCTCTACTTGATACTTGACAATATTGATAACTTGTTCTAGAAGAACTGAGCCCAAGGGATACAAAACAAAAATGACCCATCCCTAGTTCCTTGAGCCATAAATGAAGATAAGAATTCTGAGAGACATGTGAACTTTGAGGAATGAAGAACAAATTGTGAAGGGTTTTAAATTCTACATTGAAAGTGTACATTTTATCCTAGAGGGAAGGGTGAACCTTTGAAGGTTTTTAATCAGAAGTGATAAGATCTGACCTTTCCCAGGTCCTTTAGAAATACTATTTTGGTTTTGGTAAGAACAGATTAGAGAAGAGAGACTGGATGTAAGGAAAATGAATGAGAGGTTTGTACTGTAAACTCTTTAGCTTAAGTAAACCATTGTCTAAACTAGGGTAATAACAAGGCTAGTTGATTCTTGACCTTTAGTATTGAAGAAGGCCCAAATGACTTCAATATGTTTGAGACAAATTGCAGTGTGTCTGACTGAGGATGATCAGACCAATATGAGCTTGGAATACCACAGTTTGGGCACAAATAGTCCATGTGAACACCTGAGGTGGGACTCTAAACTTATGTATGTTACATTTCTTTTGAACTGCTCTCACAGCATTCTAACAAAGTTCCTAGCTTCTTCTCTCCCACACTTTCTTTCAAAGCCTCCCAAATACTTAGCTAGCTCTGGAAATTTGTGTGTCAACCTCATTGTCAATGTGAACCTCCCTGGAAAGGACACTGTTAAGATAAATGAACTTGTCCACAGTACTCAAAACCTCTTTTTGCTGTAACCAATGATTCCTTATATGGATGGTGTGGTGCTGATTGATGGAACATCTTTATTTTCTTGGGGATAACAGTTAGACCAAAATTAGCACAAGCAGCACATAATCAATCCATTACTTTGTTTCATCTCAGCTTCAGAGGCTGCATTGTATACAGAATCATCTGCAAACAGAGGATTGTGTACCAACACTCCTTCCACATTGATCTTGGCTTCTAGCCTTTTCAAGTTGAAGAATTTGCCATCAGTGTGGTAGCTGACCTTTACACTGTGTTCATCCCCACCGAATGGGTCTGATAACAGGCTGAAAACATCATGCTAAAAAATATGGGAGCAATGACACATCTTTGTTTCACTCCATTGGTAACTGGGAAATCTCAAGGGCATCATCCACCATCCAGACCCTGGACATTCACACCATCATGAAATTGGTATACAATATTGATGATCTTCTCCAGGCAGCCACATTTTGACATAATTTTCCATTAACCCTAACAACTGACATCATCAAAGGCCTTGGTCATATCTGCAAATGTTATATGCAGACCTCTGTTCTGTTCCTGGTATTTTTCCTGAAGTTGTTGGGTAGCAAACACCATATAGACTGTTCCTCAACCCATTCTGAAACCATACTGGCTTTAGGGAGGTGACCAACTTCCAGGTGAAAAGAGAAATGGAGACAGATATGAAACATGTGATGGAGGTAGAATCTACAGAATAAGCAAATATAATAATAGAATGGAATTGTGAGGGTGTAATGCAGAAAAAGAGTTGAAGTTGACACTAAGGTCTTAAGCCTGGTAAACTGAGAAAATGATGAAGCCATTAATGAATTAGATAAGTTGGGAAATGGGGGAATTTCTAAAGGGGGAAGATAATCAGTTCTGTTTGGGATATATTGTATTTGAGATGTTGATAAATTATCCAGGAGATATGTATTAAGTGAAAATGTGAGACTAATGTTCATAAGTCAGAGGTTACTGCTGGATATGTAGCTTTGGGAGATATCAGTGAAGCGATGACATCTGAATTCTCTTGAGGGTGACTTTGTAGGTAATTGAGAAGGTATAGAGAGGGCAGGGAAAGGGCCTGAATAGGGATTTAAGGGGCATCTAAGTTAAGCAGGATCACAAAGGGTGATTCAGCACAAGAGATTAAGGAGTAATCAGGTAGGAGGAGAATAAGGAGATCACACCATCACAAAAGTCAAGGAGATATTATCTAACAGGAGGGAAAGATAAACAATATCAAAATTACAGAAAAATCAATCATAAAGGGTGAGGACCAGGAACAGGACAAGATCTTTTTATAACTCTCCTACTTGTCTTTCCACTTCCTTGGTTTCTCAGTTCTTTCCCCATTCTCTTAAGATGGGTGTTATATAAGATTAAGTTTCATCCTTTTTCTTTCTATTTTCTTTCTTATTCATTTCAACCATTTCATGACTTCATTTACCATTGCTATTTAAATGACTCCTCCACCTACATCTCTAACCTGGATCTCTTTCCCAAATTTAACCCTTGTATCTCTAACTGTCTATAGGGTATCTTGACCTGAATATCTGGTAGGCAAGTCAAATTTAAAGTTTCCCAAAGAAAATATTATCTTCCCACAAAACTGCAATACCTACATTTGTCAATAGTATCCTATCACCTAATCTAAAATATTAGTTCCCAGTGTCCCCACCCTAATTAGCATAGGCCCTCATTACCACCAACCTGTACAATCATTTCTCAATCACTCTTCCCACTTCTAGCTTTTTCCTCCCTCTAATCCATCTTCATACCCTGGCAAGTATCTATAATCTTCTTTATACAAAGCTCTTGGTCATGTCAATCTTATAATCTTGGCCTATCAATTTCTCCTTATTGCCTAAATAAATTCAGACTTCTTTGGAATTTTAAGCCCACTATTATCAGGTACCACCCTACTTCTCTGATCTGAGTTCATTCCTTTTTCTTCACATATCTCTTATTTTGACAAAACTGGACTCATTTGCTCCCTGAGTATTTTCTGTACTTTCCCCATCTCTACCTTTGGTGATGATATGCAATATTCCTATGAATTCCTACTGTGTACCATCACCATCCCTATATCCACCCATACAACCATGCTGAAATTCTGTCAATCTTTTCAAAACTGGCTCAAGTGTTACTTTCTCCCTGAAGTCTTCCAAAATCTCCTCAGTCAACAATGTTTTTTCTCTCCTTCCTCATGCAGACTTTGTCTACACCTCTCTGATATATTTATTATCATTATTAACTTGCATCATAACTAGATAGCATGCATTCCCTCTAGCTTCTACCTACTTTTAGTTTCATAAGGAACCACTACACATGGCTTACCTAAACTTGTTATTCATAAATATTTGCCTAAATACTCACAAAATAGAAGGATGTGCCCACTTTAGGGCTTACATCTACATTTTCAATGCTGTAAGGAGATTTAGTGAGGAAATTCTCCTACCAGTGTAGATCATCATCTCAAATTTTAAGTTTTGAATGCCATGAACAAAGAATAACAAGTGTAATGGTATTGCTAGCTCATAGATGACATAGAGTATTCATATGTAAGAACCTTGAAAAGTTTGGAAAGGGCATTGTGAAGGTCTTTGAAAACTAAACAAAATACTTTATATTTGATCCTTAATGTTACAGGAAACCACTGAAGTTCACTGAGCAAAGAGGCAAGTGGCATGGTATAGTCAAACCCATGCTTTAGGAAATTTACTTTGTCAGACAAATGGAGGTTGGACTAGATTGGGAAAAGACTTGAATCAGGGAAACTAAGTAGAAGACTATTTCACTAGTCTTAGTGAGAGGAGATGAGGACTTATACAAGGGTGGAGGTTGTATAAATGGAGATAAGGAAACATACAAGAAAAATATTGCTCAAATAGAAAAGACAAGATTTGCTAACTCATTATATACACTTTGTTGTCATTGAGTCATGTTAGTCATTTGTGAACCTCTTTATGAACCCATTTAGGTTTTCTTAGCAAAGATAATGGAGTGTTTTGCTATTTCCTTCTCCAGCTCATTTTACAGATGATGAAACTGAGGAAAACAGGGTAAAGTGACTTAGCCTGGTCACACAGCTAGAAAGTATCTGAGGCCAGATTTGAATTCAGGAAGATGACTCTTCCTGACTCCAGATTCTACACTCTATCCACTGAGTCACCTAGCTAGCCATCATATAGATAGAATTTAAAATACTATCTCTTTTGAAAGATAAAAGAACTCTTTGGTTACTCCCTAACAAACCCCTTTCTTCTTTCAAATAGAAGAATAGCAACGGAGATTCCAATGACTTGTGATAGTCAAGCAGAGTTACTCGACATAATTCCCAGATGGCTTCCTCAAATGAGCACCTGATACTATAACATATGCAAAAAACCCAAATAAATAAAAATGATAGATGTTTAGTATGATCCAACTTATGGTCTAATGCTCAAGTTTAGCAAAATGAACCAACCAACAGAATTAGTTTCAAATGACTTTCCTCCTCACCCCCCAATTAGGTTTAATGTTGATAACTCCACAATCAAGAGTAGCTGATGAAACCTCAGGTTAGGATGCAATGAATAGAGCACTGTCCTTGGAGTCAGGAGGACAGGAGTTCAAATCTGTCCTCAGACACTTGACTCTTACTAGTTGTGTGACCTTGGGCAAGTCACTAACCCTGATTGCCTCACATCCAGAGTCATCTCCAGCTTTCTTGATTTGCATCTGGTCACTGGACCCAGATGTCTCTGGAGAAGAAAGAGACTGGTGATTTAGCACTACACCCCTTCACTCAAATGCAATTCATGTGCTTATCATGGTATCATGACCTCCCTGATACTGTGCTCTTCCTTGAAAATGAAAGAAAAACAAATGAATTCAATCCCTTTGGTAGTAATCTAGATTTAAAAATAGAAGCCAATACCAAGAGAACAATGTACACATAAACAACATTATGACATGAACAACCTTGATGGAAGCATCTCCTTTTAGCAGTCCAGAGAGCTAGGACAACTGTATTAGACTGGCTATGGATTATATTATTCCCATCCAGAGGAAGAAAAACAACACTAAACAAAACACAGGCATACACACACACACACACACACACACACACACACACACACACCCTTCAGAATCTGATGAACACTTTATAAAAATTATCTTTTATGTATCTCTTTCCCTTAATCTTGATTCCTCAATGAAAATTACTAATCTGTAAACATGTTATCAAAATATGTATGTACAATGCTAACCCAACTATTCATCGCTGAGCGGAGGGGGTGGCAAAGGAACATGGAAGGAAATTTTGTAACTTAAAAATATATATGTGCATATGGATGAAAAAAAGAAACAATAAAAAAGGAACAAAGAAAAAATAGAAGCCAATGACAAAAATGAAATATTGGGATGGTGTGATTTTTTTTTTTTGGAACTTTTTAGAAACACTGGGATAAAAAGATTTTATCTTTGGAAGTAGATACATGAACTTACCAGCAGGTCTTGGACTCTGTACCTAAGTAGTTAGGAAAATTCCCACAATGCAGAAACAACAATCAGAATTTCAGTGGCAATAGGCAACTTCTGTTCCTAACTGAGAAAGTATAATAAGTGCAGATTTCATGGGAAGATCCTGGGAAAATGCCTGATTACATTATGAAGCTATTCAGCTTTGCTCTCCACACAGACACACACACACACACACACACACACACACACACACACACACACATTTAAACATACACATAGACATACACAAACACACACAAACTCTATTCCTACTCATGGTTAGAAACCCAGTTTTGCAAATGGAGTTTTGGGAAGGACTGTGAAATCTTTTTAAAAACCTTCTGGGTGTTAACAGCAGGATGGGGAGGTTAAGGAGGAAAACACGTATGGTTGAGTCTACCTTTGGCCAAGTGAGAGGATTTTCATGAGCTTTAATGCTGTTTCCATCTACTGCCTTTGGCAAAAAATTCCCAGCCAGACCAGTACTTCAGATTGGAATCCTTTGCTTTTGAGTCTTTGCTACTGCCCATAAAATAAGAATGAACTGTCAATTCTAGGCAGAATGCCTGGGAATTTCCTGGATTGTGTTTAGAGACTGAGTTTTCCCCCATATAGTCACTGAAGTTTAGAATTTTCACCATCCAGCAGTGAACACCTTTCTCCTGTTCTTCAGTTATTCTAGCTTTTAGAGACCTGTGGGAAAACAGAAGGAGTTGGGGGGGGGGGATATGCAGAAGGAAGTCCTTACAAATCCATTAGGGAGAATAAATATCTCTGAATCTAATTCATGGTCAATGCACAGCAAGAAGAAACAAAAAAAGAGGTTCTAAGAAAACCTAGTAGTGTCAGAGTAAAGGATCGTTGCAAAGGGGTCTAGATTAGTAGGGAAAATATACACACATACACATTTATAAAAGAGTATAATTAGTGTGGTCCCAAAGTCTTCATATGGTTTTAAATTTAATAGCTTAAAATTGCATAAATTTTGAGACACTGTGAATAGTATATAGGGTATGAGATATATTTTATATAGGGGAATATCCTACAGGTTTTAATTGGAATAGATAATCTATGAGAATCCTTTTGACTCTGAATTTAGGTAATTTCAATGTTCTTTCAGAAAATAGGGGAATATTATTTGTGTGCATGCATACAGATAGTGCGTATGTATAATATATGCATACAGACACATATTTATACATGAACAAATATGCATGATTATGTATCTATATATTCAAGGTTGAAACATTTCTCATAGGTCATCTACTCCAAACCAAACCTGAACAAAAATGAGTTCTACAAGACATTTGACAACAGACTACTTTTGCTTAAGACTTATCATGAAGAGAAATCTACTACTTTTTGAGGTATCTCATTATTATACTTTTGGACAACTTTACCTGTTGAGGAAATTTTTCTTTATGTGAAACCAAAATCTGCCTCTCAGCATCTTCAATATATTGATTCCAGTTTGAACTTCTAGGGACAAGAACTAAAACTGATTCTCATTTGATTTTCTAGATATTGGAATACTTAGCCAATTTTCTATCATATAACTCTCTTCTTCTCCAAATTAAACATTCCAAGGTCCTTCAACCCATTCTCATATGACATAATCTTAAAGTCTTTTGCTGCCATCCTCATGCTTTTCTAGTTACAATGCAGCAAATCAATGTCTACCATAAAACCCGAGGATCCAAACTTGACAAGACAGAGCACAAGAAGACTGGCAATCATGTTTTTTTTTTTTCCCCATGGATATTATATCTCACTTAATATTCTCTAGGATAATATTGGATATCTCAGTTTTACTAATTTTGATCTTGTAGTACACAAAAATCCATTTCACATAAACTATTATCTAAAACCTCCACCTAGACATTTTTATTACAATAAGTTGATCAAAAAAAAACAGGGTGTGAGAAATTAAATATTTCTGTATATATCTCATTAGTTTTTGACCCATAATTCAAGCCTACTGAGATCGCTTTGTATCATGAAACTGTTATCCATTTGTTCCTAAGTTTATTTCAACTACAAATTTAACAAACATATTATCTAAGCCTGAATCTAAAGCATTAAAAAATAGGAATGATAAGCAAAGATATCTGAGTCACTTAGTGCCCTCTTCACGAGTTTCTAGTGAACCATAAACATTTAGGGCTTGATTATTCAATGATTTTTGAATCCATAAAACTATATTATCATCCAGCCTATATCTTTCTATCTGGTTTCTAAGAATTTCATAATAGATTTGGTTGACTTTTTTGTGAAAATCTAGGAAATATGTATTAATAGTCTAATATTTATCACCTTTATTATTGCCCAGTTCAGAATGGAAATGGAAATTAAGTATTGCCATGCTGAAATATTGTTCTCTCTTTTCTAGATCTTCACTAACCACTTTTTTATTTTATTTTTTATATTGTTTTTAGGTTTTTGCAAGGCAATGGGGTTAAGTGGCTTGCTCAAGGCCATACAGCTAGGTAATTATTAAGTGTCTGAGGCTGGATTTGAACTCAGGTACTACTGACTCCAGTCCACTCACAGTGGACTCTATCCACTGTGCCACCTAGCTGCCCCCACTAACCACTTTTTTAATGAGATATTAGGATTTCATTAGGATGAAAGTTAGGTTCAATAACATTTGATTTGCACATTCTTTTCCATTTTTTGGGGAAAAAAAGACACTTCATTTTTCTTTAAAATTTCACTACTGATTTATTATTAGTCAAATTTTTTTCTATCCTTCTAGACCAAAAATCATTCTCTTTGGCAGAGAAAACAAAATATGTGTTGAGTAGTTCTATCTTCTTTGCATTATTCATTATTGTCCACTATACCACAAGCAAAGAGTCTATCTCTTCTTTGATTTTGGTTTTTTCCCCCAAATTAAAGCTACAGAATCTCTTTAAATTTTTGTTATTCTCTTGAGAATTCCTTGTCAATGTCAGCTCAGTGCTGACTTCTCACCATATGTATAATAGCAATCCACACTATTGAATTTATCCTCTTTTACTTGTTCTTGCTTTGAACAGATCTACAATTCTATGAAATGTTCTCTCAATATCTCAGTAAGGTTAATATTGGTGCTATGTACATTGATGGAATATATTAAAATTCTAAGGCAATTATGAAGTGAAAGTCAATTTCTCCTATGGTCTATGGATATTTTAGTACAAATCAAAAAATAATCAATTTGCTATTACTGACTCAGAAGTCAGATATGACCTGTTCTAACAAAATACATGACTCAAGACTGAAAGAAGTATATGAGGTAAGCAGAAGGAAACCATTAAGTCACCCCAAGATTTTCCATCAGCAAGTCTAAAGAAAATATATTAATAATTCATATTTATGATTACAAATGACTTTCATCACAAGTCCTGTGAAGTAGCTAGTACAAATGTTATGATTATTCTTTAACAGAAGAGGGAACTAAGGGTGAGATCATAATGAACCTACTCATGTAACACTCTTTCCAATATACTTCAATGACCTAAGATCTGAATTCCTCTTAGACAATTAAACATAGTATAGGAGATCTTTGAATGATTTTCCCAAGTCTGAATGGCATTATACTAAAATAGGAATACTAATTAGTGATTATAATAGTGAAAATTATTCTGATTCTTTTTATTTCACTGGTATGGAACAATAGGCTACTGAAAATGAAGGTTACCCTTTACTTTCCCATTATGTTACTATGAGCTAATCCACCATGCTCTGGTGCAGTGGTTTGGAAGACATGGGCAAAGTGGTACACTTTCTTTTTTTTTTTAATTTTCAATTTTTTTATTCTCATTTCATACAAATGCTTTTTTTTACATTAATAAAATATACTTGTTTACAAGTAAACAAAATACCCCTCCCCCCATGAATATAGATAGACTTGCTTGGGCAAAAAAGTAAAGGGGAGAGAAAAGAAATTAAAATTTAAAAAAAATAATAGTAATAATTGTAGGTATGGCCAGGTGGCACAATAGACGAAGCACCAGCCCTGGAGCCACGAGCACCCGAGTCTATATCCAGTCTTGTAAACCCAATAATCACCCAGCCATGTGACATGCAAGCCACCCGATCCCCACTGCCCTGCAAAAACCAAAAAGAAGAAAGAAAAAAAAAGACCCAAAATAAAATAAAATAGTAATAATAGTAGGGGTGGCTGGCTGGGTGGCAGACAGAGCATTGGCCCTTGAGCCAGGAGCACCTGGGTTTGAATCCGACCTCAGACACCCAAAGATCATTCTGCTATGTGGCTCCAGGCAGGCCACCCAGCCCCACCTGACCTGCACCCTCCCCCAAATAATAATAACAAAAAATGTGCTTCAGTCTTTGTTCAAACACCATCAACTCTGTTGTGAGTGGATCACATTCTTTATGATAAGTCCATCACAAAAGTTACTTCCATATTTTTCCAATGTTGCCATTGCTGATCGCAACTCCCTCCTTTCTTATTTCTCCACTACCATGTACTATATTTTCTCTCTCCTTTCACTCTGACTCTGTTGTAGGGTCGCTGAGTGGCGCAGCAGACAGATCCCTGGTCCTGGGGCCAAGAAGCCCTGAGCCCCCATACCACCCCTTAGACCCAGAATCCACCTGGCCCTATGGTCCTGGGCAGGCCATCCAATCCCAGCCCCTTGCAAGAAGTAAAAAAAAAATGTGTTATATCTGAACACTGTCCCCCCATGGTCCATCCTCTCCTCCTTTATTCACATCCCCACCCCTTCCCCCTACTCCCCCCTCCTTCTTACTCCAGATGTCTATACCCCATTGAGTATATTTGCTGTTTCCTCTCCTAGACATCTCTGATGAGAGCAAAGGCTCCCTCATTCCCCCTTGCCTCCCCCCCTTCCATATCATTGCAATAGCTCATTGTAATAAAAAAAAAAATCTTATTATGTGAAATATCTTGGACTATTCCCCCTCTCCTTTTTCTTTCTCCCTTTCCATTTCCCTTTTTTTCCTATTGACTCCATTTTTAAACCATATTTTATCTTCAAATTCAGCTTTCTCCTGTGCTTCAACTATAAAAGCTCCCTCTACATGCTCTATTAACTGAAATGGTTCATATGAATATTATCAGTATCATTTTTCTATACATGCAGTTCATCCTCATTAAGTCCCTCATATTTCCCCCCTCTCCTCCAATCTCCATGCTTCACCTGAGTCCTGTATCTGAAGATCAAACCTTCTTTTCAGCTCTGGCCATTCCAAAAGGAACCTTTGAAATTCCCCTGGTTCATTGAAAGTCCATCTTTTTTCCTGGAAGAGGACATTCAGCCTTGCTGGGTAGTTTATTCTTGGCTGCATTCTAAGCTCTTTTGCTTTCCGGTATATTGTATTCCAAGCTCTATGAGCTTCCAATGTAGATGCTGCTAAGTCCTGAGTGATCCTGACTGCAGCTCCACGATATTTGAACTGTGTCCTTCTGGATGCTTGTAATATTTTCTCTTTGACTTGGGAGTTCTGGAACTTGGCTATAATATTCCTAGGGGTTGGCTTTTTGGGATCTCTTTCTCGGGGGTATTGGTGGATTCATGTATCTCTTGAGCCTCCTGTTTGATGTCCAAATTTTCTATTTAGCTCTGGTCTTTTCATCATGAAATCTTTGAAGTCTCCCATTTCATTAAATATCCAGCTTTTTCCCTGTAAGAGAAGGCTCAGTTTTGCTGAATAATGGATTCTTGGCTGCATTCCATTGCTCTTCAGAATATCTCATTCCAGGCCCTTCGATCCCTTAAAGTTGATCCTTTAAAGTTGGGTAATCCTTACTGTGGCCCCTTGAGTATCTAAATATTTTCTTTCAAGCTGCTTGCAGGATTTTTTCTTTTATCTGAAAGTCCTGGAATTTGGCCACAATATTCCTTGGTGTTATTATTTTAGGATTTCTTTCCAGAGGGTATCAATATATTCTTTCAGTAACTATTTTGCCCTCTGGTTCCATGATATCGGGGCAATTTTCCATCATTAAATACTATAATATTAATTCCAGGCTTTTTTTCTCTTCAATGTTTTTCAGGAAGGTCCATAATTCTCAGGTTCTCCCTTCTTGACCTGTTCTTGAGGTCAGTGGTTTTGCTGATGAGATATTTTACATTTTTTTTCTATTTTTTTGATCTTTTTGTCTTGTTTAACAGAATCTTGTTGTCTCATGAAGTCATTCTTTTTTTTTTTTTAGAGATTTTTCTTCATTTATCTTTTGCAGTTCCTTTTCCAGTTGATCCGTTATATTTTTGAAGGACTTTTCTATTTGCCCAAATGTATTTTTGAGAGAATCATTTCCTTTTTGCATTTGCCCAATTTAGGATTTGAGAGAATCATTTTCTTTTTGCATTTGCCCAATTGAAGATTTGAGAATTATTCTCATTTTGTATTTGTCCAATTGTATTTTCCAAGGATTTGTTTTCTTATTGCATGATGTTAATTTTCTTTTGCAATGTGTTAATTTTCTCTCGAGTTTCTTTTTCCAGTTTTCTCAATTGATTTTTAAACTCCTTCCTGATTTCTTCAAGGAAGTCTTTCTGGGCTGGAGACCAATTCATATTCTTCTCAGCAGTGCTAGATCTCTCTGGGTTAGAATTTGTCTCCTCTAAGTATTTCTCCATGGACCTCCCTTTTCTCTGGCCTTTTTTCATCTTGTGGGAGCTGGCTCTCAGTCTTTTGCTTTTGAGGATCCTAGAGGCTTTGTTCACTTGGCTTAGTATTTCCAGGGGCCAGCCAGTATGGGGTGCTGGTTGCTTTCTCTGTAGTGAGATCCTCAGTAGCAGGGTCTGGGCCCTGGGGGAGGGAGTTAATCTCTTTCTGTTGACTGAACTCTTGCCCTGGGGGTGGAGGGTTGTTAATTGTTCTTTCTGGGCAAAGGACCTAGCTGAAAGTGTGGAATTCATGTCCCAAGCCCAGCTGATTGTTCTTCAGGTGTGCTCTGAGTGAGACTCTATCCTGGAACTCACCCTCCCTTAGCTCCTCCCCCCCCCCAGGCAAACACTCCACACTTAAAGTTGGATCTTGAACCCACCACTCACCAAAGCCTCTGGCCCTCTGGCTTCCCCCAGCTGCATTTCCCAGCACTGATCCTCTGCTCTCAGTCCCCTGAGACAGACCTTCTTGGTAGGCGTTCTTCTCCTAGTTTTTCTTTCTGGGTTTTGTTGATTGAATTTCTTTTAAGAGGTTTCTCTCCTGAGGGGAAAGAGAGAGCACCTATCACAGTGCCTGTCTTCTCTCTGTCATCTTGGCCAGAAGTCCTCCATAATAGACTTTTAATAAACATTTGTTTTCTTTCCTTTACTTTCTTCCTTCTCTTGAAGACTTCTGGTTTAGGAGAAATCTTTATTTTATCTATCTATCTATCTATCATCTATCTATCTATCTATCTATCTATCTGTCTATCTATTTTGCAAGACAATGGGGTTAAGTGGCTTGCCCAAGGCCACACAGCTAAGTAATTATTAAGTGTCTGAGGCTGGATTTGAACTCAGGTACTCCTGACTCCAGGGCTGGTGCTCTATCCACTTTGCCACCTAGCTGCCCCAGAAATGTTACTACCTGTTGAGTTAGTAAAGTCCATCTTTGGCCAGTTCTTAAAGTTTAAGACGTATTTCCTCCCAGGAAGCCCAAATCCATTCCTCTTTCACTTCCAATGTTTTCTCTAATTCCATCTTGTGGCACCAAGAGTAATTAAATGTTAATTTTAAATATATGAAACTGTCAAGCAAGTTACAGTTCTGCTTGGTAACTGAGAAATGAGGGGATTAAAGCATGTGATTTCTCAGATCTATTCCAAATGTAAAAGTTCTTGATAATGGGTGCAATTCTTGCAATCAGTGTCAATCTTAAGATATGGGAGGAGCCCATCTTTGTACCTCCATATCAGGGCCCCTTTTAATATTCTTTCAACCTTGATGACTGGTGATTAGGAAAGAAATCTGGTAAATTAAAAGTATTCAAGACTTATTAAAAAATAATCAGTTTTTGAAGTACTAATAACAACTTCTTATGCTTCTCCTCCCTAGATAAAGTTTCAAAAAGATCTCACAGTTAAAGGACAATTCTCATCTCAGGAATTGGTGGTGGAATTTCAAGAACTGTGGCACCCCACAAATAGAACATATACTTTGGGCCAGGTTCTTAAATCACTCTAGTAGTCAACCACCTATTTTACATATATCTAAAGTTGTTCCTCCCAACCTGTGGTAACAACATGCTGAACAGAGTATTTCATTACAAGGGCTGGGTCTAGAGTGGGCCATTGAAAGTCATTGTTTACTTACACCACTTTTCCTCCCTCCTGTTTGTCTAATTGAGCTGCCAAGTCTCTTATAGATTAGGCAGGGTGGGGACTTGCTCCACATAGAGCCAATTAAAAGGCTGCCATTTGGAAAACCTGACCAGAAGCAACTTGTTAACAGCCAATAAGGAGACTCTGGTCTAGGAAAATTCCTACTACAAATTCTAAAAAAAATATTTCCAAACAAAGGGTGCAACCAGTTCTCATATTAAAACAATAATTACTGCCCACAAGTTTATTTATGTAAAGACATAAAAATGTCTTTACATGACACTACACTTCAAATTATTAGGAAATATGTGGATAATTGTTGAAATCTAAAGATCCCATGATACAATTAACTGAATTTTTCCATTTTCTTTTGGCTCATCTTGTCATGTAGAACAACCTGGGGGTGGAGGGTTGTTAATTGTTCTTTCTGGGCAAAGGACCTAGCTGAAAGTGTGGAATTCATGTCCCAAGCCCAGCTGATTGTTCTTCAGGTGTGCTCTGAGTGAGACTCTATCCTGGAACTCACCCTCCCTTAGCTCCCCCCCCCCCCAGGCTGAAAGAACTGACTTCAAGAATTTGAAGGCTTGTCAAGTGGGAGAAGAATTAAGTTTTTTTCTTCCTTACTCCAGAGGGTATAGCTGGAAGCACAGGGTGGAAATTTCAAATGAGGCAGTTTTCTTTTCTTTGTAAGGAAATACTTCCTAACAAAATTAGAGCTATCCACATTTGAGGTTTTCTGCATCATAGTGAATAGAATGGAGTTAGGAGGACCTGAGTCTGGTCACAAATCTGGCATCAGACATTTGATACTAGCTATGTGACTTTGGACAAGTCACTTAACCCTGATTACCTGGAGTTCAGGGTCATTTCCAGTTGTCCTGATTCATATGGGACCACTGGACCCAGATGACTATGGAGGAGAGAGTGAGACTGGTAACTTTGCATAGCACCCCTTCACTCAAATCCAATTCACATGCATGTCATGGCCTCACTTCCCTGATATCTTGGTCTTCTTTTAGAATGAAAGACTGACACCACCACCACCACCACCACCACCACCACAACAACAACAACAACAATAACATTACTACACAGGAGAGTCTGGCTGAGATTTGTGTCCCCTCTCCTCCCCTCCCTAAACCTCTTCTCTGCTGCCCTCCTCTCCTTTTCCTTTCCTTACTTTCTACATCGAGACTCAGTAGGTGGCCTAGCTCTACCAGATCTAAAGACTATACTATAAAGCAGCAGTCATCAAAACTCCCTGGTAGTGGTTAAGAAATAGAGTAATGGATCAGTGGATTAGGATAGGTTCAAAAGAAACTGCAGTAAATGCTACAGCAAACTATTATTTGACAAACCCAAAGACATCCATTTCTGGGATAAGAACTCACTATTTGACAAAAATTTTTGGGAAAACTGGAAAACAGTATGGCAAAAACTTGGACAAGACCTGCATCTCACACCCTATACCAAAATAACATCAAAATGGGTACATGATTTAGACATAAAGGGCAACATCATAGATAAATTAATAGAACAAGAAATACTCATCTATCATATCTATGGAAAGGCAATAAATTTAATACCAAACAAGAATTAGAGTACATTATAAGCTGCAAAATGAATGATTTTGACTATATTAAATTAAAAAGCTTTTGCACTAATGAAATCAATGCTACCAAAATTAGAAGGAAAGCAGAAAGTTGGGAAACAATCATCACAACTAGGAGTTCTCATAAAGGTCTCATTTCTAAAATATATAGAGAATTGCATCAAATTTATAAGATTACATGTCATTCTCCAATTGATAAATGGTCAAAGGATATGAATAGACAGTTTTCAAATGAAGAAATTAATGCTATATATAATCATATGAAAAAATATACCAAATCATTATTGATTAGAGAAATGCAAATTAAAATAATAATGAGGTATCACCTCACACCTATCAGATTTTCCAGGATGAGAAAAAGGGAAAATGATCAATGTTGGAGAAGTTGTGGGAAGATTGGGGCTTTGATGCATTGCTGGTAGAGTTGTGAATGGATCCAACCATCCTAGACAGCAATATGGAACTATGCCCAAAGAGCAATAAAACTGTTCATATCCCCTGACCAAGCAATTTCAATTCTATGTATAAATATATATATATATATATATATATATATATATACACACACACACACACACATATATATATGTACACACACACACACACACACACACACACACACACACACACACATATATATATATATATATAGATATAGATATACATATATAGATATCCAGAATAAATTGTAAAAAAAAGGGAAAAGGGAAAGTCCTCCATGTTCCAAAATATGCATAACAGCTCTTTTTGTAGTGGCAAAGAATTGGAAATTGAGGGGTGCCCATCAACTGGGGAGTGGCTAAATAAGTTATGGTACATGAATACTATGGAATACTATTTATAAGAAATCATAAATGGTCAGACTCTAGAAAAGCATGGAATTAGTTACAGGATCTGATGCTGAGTGAAGGGAGTAGAACGAAAAGAACAATATACACATTAGCAACAACTAAGAAGCAGCTTCTCTAAGCAGTTCACAGAACTGCTATTGACCAGCTATTGACAGTGTTATCCCCATCCAGAGGAAGAAAAACCAAAACAAGACAAAACACAAAAAAGAGACTCAGAGAGGTTACTTGATCTATGCAATGTCAAACAACTAAGTAGTAAAAGGATTTGAACTCAACTCTTTTTGCCTAAATCAAATGTATTTTCCTCTTTAACATGCTAACTCCTTATCATAATAGGACCGTAATACATGCTTGTTGATGTTACTGAACTCAATATTCAACAAGTATTTATCAAGCAGCTAATATGTGCCAGACACTGTGCTAGTCATTGGGGATGCAAGTCTAAAAAACGAAATGATCACTTTTTTGTAAGAAGTTTTTATTGTAATGAAGGAGAAACACATACAAAACCATACAAATGCAGCAGAAATAGAAAATTAATAACTATGAGTATAGACAAAATAGTGAACTCCAAGGTAGTTGGAGGAGGGGGATCACTAGCTCCTGGGATGATCAGCAGAGACTTCATGTAGAACATGATGCCTTGGTTGCATTTTTAAAGGAAGAGATAGACTACATATTGATGAAAGGAAAAGATTAAGATGAATTTAGTGCCAAGAAGCTGACTAATATGATTATTTCCTTATGAAGTTGTAGGTCTCAAAATGCTGATTCCGATTTAGGGGGATAAAAATCCCAAAAGATTCAAAGAACATATTTTGACTTTTTTCCCAGGAATATTTGGAAATTATTTTTACTGGAACTAAGCATTTCATTCCAGATAATCTCTTTGCTTGAGGAGAGATTTTCCTTGGCTGGATCAAGATACTTGTGATAGACTCCACACAATCAGTTTTAATCACCTTAAAACACACATACACACACACACACACACACACACACACTCACACACACACACACACACGTATGCACAGCTTAATATTTTGTACTGGTCTTATTACTAAGTAGTTTTCATTTAAGATGCAAAGTCTATTCAGTCAGAAGAATGATAACTTATGGCAATAGTCCATTAGCACATTTTCTCCTTCAATGAAAAGTAACTTCTATCATTTATTTTCTGGTGTCCATTACACCCAATTAATTTAAACTGGATTTATGCCTATCCTGATTTTCTTTTTTTTTTCATGTCCATGATATATTGCCTTATATCTACTAATGGGACACCCTTTCCAATGGACTAGAACAATACTATGGTCATTGGTTTGCTCCTGGATAAATTTTATTTCACTGGCAAAATTCTAAATATTTCTAGACTATTTAAAATTTTTAGTTTAGTCTTTGGATGGCAAATAATATTGTGTCAATACTCTGAAACCCGGCTAAATTGATAAATGCAAATAATGAGATTCTCAGAACAGAAAAGGAAAGGAAATTGAAATTTGGATTTTTTCAAAAAAGAAAAGAATTTGCAATAATGACACGATTAAATCTTTTTTTTTTAGGTTTTTTTTTGCAAGGCAATGGGGTTAAGTGGCTTGCCCAAGGCCACACAGCTAGGTAATTATTAAGTGTCTGAGACCGGATTTGAACCCAGGTACTCCTAACTCCAAGGCCAGTGCTTTATCTACTACGTCACCTAGCCACCCCGACATGATTAAATCTTGAGAATATTTTCTTTCTATAGGAGTTATTTTTGAAAAATAGTCCTTTTGTTTGGTGAAAATATTTTCATTCCTAGTCTAGAATCTTAAGGTATGAAAGCACAATAAACCAGTACCTCAGCC
Source organism: Macrotis lagotis (assembly GCF_037893015.1). NCBI lineage: Eukaryota > Metazoa > Chordata > Mammalia > Peramelemorphia > Peramelidae > Macrotis > Macrotis lagotis. The sequence continues at coordinate 511,979,548 of NC_133666.1, read as the reverse complement.
TAGATATCATCCTTTTTTTCTCTCCCCTCACTTTCTCATATCACATATTTAGTCAGTTGCCAAATCTCATTGATTCTACTTACTACTCTCTTCTCTGATATACTCACCAAACTAGCATAAACCTTTATCCCTTCATATCTTTTACAATGGCCTGTTAGTTGGACTTCTTGACTGAAATCTCTTCCTACTCAAAACCATTTTCTACTTAGCAATATGATCTTCCTAAAGAACAAGTCTGATCATCTCATTCCTCTAATCAATAAAGTCAGAGTTAAGTGACTTGCTCAGAGCTCATACAGCTAGTAAATGTCAAGGTCCTAGACTGGATTTGAACCAAGTCCTCCTGACTCCAGGATTGATGCACTGAAGTCTCTAAGTGGGGCTTAGCGCAGCAGTCCCCTCACTCAAATTCAATTCACTTGCATGTCATGGCATCATCTCCCTGATATCATGATCTTCTTCAAGAATGAAGGACAAACAGCAATTGCAGTGGCTCCCCCTAGGATCAAATTTGCCATTTGACTTTTAAACCCTTCCATAATAGGAAGAAAAAGCAAAACAAACAGACAAAACCCCTCCATAACTTTACCCCTTTCTACTTTTCTAATCTTCTCATTTGTTGTTCCTCATAAGCTGCCCTGAGATCCATTGGCACTGGTCTTTGCTTTTTGCTTCATTCAAGACACTCCATTTCTTGTCTTTTCATTGTCTATCCTTCCCCACCCATGCTTATAGTTTTTCCCTTCTTTCCTTTATCTTTCTCCTTCCCTGACCTTATTCAAATTTCAATTATGATCTCACCTTCTATGGGAAGCCTTTTCTGACCTTTAATATTAGTGTTTTCCCTCTTAATTATCTCAAATTTATCCTGTATGTTCTTTACAGAAGTTTTATGGATGTCATTGAACTGTTGAGGTAAGGGACCATTGCTATTGTTGTTTTAACCTTTCTTTGTATCTCTGGTACTTAGTACAGAGCCTGGAAAATATTTCATGCTTAATCAATACTTGTTGACTCATCTTGTCTTGTTCACAAAAACAGGAAGATATGATATCATAATGGGGAAAAGCGACTGAGAGAAAATGAATGGCCAAATTCAAACACTGAGGTGGAACTGAAACCATGGTCTCTCCTTGTTCTGATGAAAATCAGATCTTTATGAGGCCAGCACACACCCAGATGAATCAGCTCTTCCAGAAGCCACAGGTGGCATATAGCATAGCTTCCGGAAAAGTTGACACAGCTCAAATAGAGAAAGTTTCATTAACTTGGTGAGTTCATCAGGTCTAACCACCCATATTAGACCAAGAAAAAGATTCCTTAGGCCTAGTAAGACTAGATAAATTGGGGGAATGGTAACTAGTAACATTTAATAAAAACTAAGCAAACTCTTCCTCCATACATAACTTTTATTTCTCTATAAGATTCTGGGAAAGAATTAAGAGTCACACAGTAGTTTGCCAGTAATTTGTAGATGGGGAGTTTGAGGCTAAGAAAGATATCAACTGCCCAACTTTAAATCACAGAACTAGGATTTGAATCCAGAAGACCTGACTCCAGGACAGCCTCCCCCACATTCTTTTACTCCATTATTCATGCTGCCTTGCATGAATGTGCCTGACTTTCTACAAGTGGGAAAATTTGGTCTCCTTTATCTGTGCTCAGTCAGGGAAAAGGAAAACTATCTTTACACAGAAATTGAAACTTTTCTATTTTTTCCTGAAATAAGGCATTACTTGGTATGGGATAGATGAGGAACCAGCAAATATCCTCTTCTGATTCTTCTTAGGGTGAATTTTCCCAAACACAATATTTCAAGATTTTTTAATCTTTCATGTTTAAATGTGTCCTGGTTAACTCTAATGGTCTGGTTAAGCCCATAGACCCTTTTCCAGAATGACATTTTATCTATCTATCTATCTATCTATCTATTTATTTATTCATTCATTCATTCATTCATTCATTTATTTTAGGTTTTCTTTGCAAGGCAAATTTGCAAGGCTTGCCCAAGGCCACAAAGCTAGGTAATTATTAAGTGTCTGAGGCCAGATTTCAGCTCAGGTACTCCTGACTCCAGGGCCAGTGATCTATCCACTGCGCCACCTAGCTGCCCCCAGAATGACATTTTAAAATGCTAAACATGAAATAAGTGGAGTTATAATGGAAATCAATGATATTTAAATCCATTTAACACAGATTTTTTTTTAAAGTTCTCCAGGTTAAGAATTCTTGCCCACTTTCTGTATGACAACCAGGTCAAAGACTATTTTATCAGGTCTTACTCCAAAATTATGCAGTGAGGAACAATAATTGGGGAAATCATCTGTTCTTTCTAGATAAGTCCACTGCCAGTGGAAAAATGTAGACTCAAAGAAGAGACTATTTCTCCTACTGCATAAAATAGCACAGGGTCTATCCAAGCTTAAAAAGGAATAAAAAAGTGAATTGAAGGATTACCATCACAGGTACAAAAAGCTAAAACAAAGAGCTTGCCTAGCAAGATATTTCCATTTCAGAGGGGTAGGCATTGAAAGGATTAATTAGTTAATGTTTGTTAACTATTTAAGAAGGAACAAAAGCTCCATAATGTTATAATGCTGCATCTTTTTTAAGTCTAAATTCACACTGCTAAGGTCATATTTGATTGAATGGCTACCAAAATTGGTTCAACTTGGTTTTAACCCACCATTTATCCTGAAGAAAAAATATTTTAATAATGTCTTTTAAATTGGTGCAAATGGCTGATAGCTGATGGTTTCCATACATTAGTTTAAGATCCCCACTCATTTAACAAAAATTACTATCATGTAACTGGAATAATTTACAGGAATTACTTGTAAAAAGATTTCTCACAAGCCATTTATTATTTTCTGAAATCTATTCAATTTCTTTTTCTCTCTCTCTCTCCATAAATCGGGTGACTAGTCAGTTCTCATTTGCTCCTTGGTATCAACTCCCTTAAGACATTCATATAATGGTGTAGCATAGGCAATGGCATGGAAAGAGAAATATAACTGGTCATAGTAAATGAGAGCAAACTCTAGTACAAGGTAAAAGGAAGGAAAGCAAAGGAAGTTACCAGAGCTCATGTACCAACTTATATTGACTGAATGGAATTGGTTCTGTAATTTATCAGTGTTTTGAGTCACAGGAGGCAGATACTATGTGTAAATGGGTGAAGGAAAGGTTTACACAAAAGAAGTTAAAACTGTCTTTCCATAAATGAGAATTAGAACTGGAAATCTTTGAAAATGAAGTATGTTAATGTATGTTATAATGTGGATATCAGAGAACTTTGTACCTAAAGTCAGGAGCACCCGAGTTTAAATCTTATGTCAGATATTTATTAGCTGTGTGATCTTGGACAAGTCTCTTAACCTTTATTTACTTCAGTTTTCCTCCTCACCAAAATGGGAATAACGATAGCACCTAACTTTTAAGAGATGGTGTGAAGTTAAAATGACATTAAACTTTAAAAGTTCTAAAGTTGTTGATCATTTTGCAAAATGTGAAATGTCATATAAATGCTATATCATCATCATCATCATTATTATTATTAACAAGACTACATTACCTCTAATATAAGATAAAGGATTAAAAACAATACACTACATGGTCAAACCAATTTTAATCAGAAAAAAATCATAAAATCATTTCTTTCAACTTTCATCTCTTTATAAATGACTCCTCATTTAAATATCTGCCTCTCTTTTTTCTCCCAAGTTCTAGTCAAGAATCATCAATTCCTTCAATGTTTCTGCAAAGGCATCTCAACAAGTCCCAGATTGAGTTCCTTATTTTATAGCCTAATCCTGTTTCTCCTCCTAACTTCCCTTTGCCACTTTAGGCTATGGTGGAATCTTAACTAACCATCTATGTTCTTTTCTTATCTAGCCTTAATCATTCAATGACTATTACCTCAATCAAAATGAGACCAGGGAAAGACCTTAGCTTAAAAAGATCAAAGTGTCCTAATACATCCAGGGCCATATCTAGTTGTCCTGATCTATATTTTGCCACTGGACCATAGGAGAAAATGAGTCTAATGACTACCCAATCCTCCTTCACTTAATTCTAATTCATTTGTAAGTCATGGTGTCACCTTCCAGATATCATGGTCCTTTTCCAGAAAAGGACAAACAATAACAGTACCAGCAGCAACTGCAACACCACCAACCTTTATACACTCACATCAGCTTCTCTCTATCTACTTTAATGACCACTGCCCCAGTTCCGTCTATGATTACCTCTCATCTGGACTTTTGAAAAAACCTTCTCCAACTGATTACCTAACTTTAAACCACTCTCTTCTCCAAGCCATTCTCCGCCTAGCCCCCAAATCAACATTACTAAGACAAAAAGGTGTTTGTCTAATATTCTAGCTTTAGTGTTTTCCTACTGATTTTTTAAACTTTATTTTATTTTTAATGAATGAAATAAAACAAACATTTTTATAACAAAGGAATATTGCACATGGAACTGCAAATCTATTATATACAACCTGCTATTCCTTTTAAATACAAAGTCACTATGTAAATTATTTTCTTTTTTCTTCCTCCCCTCCTTTTAAGATAGCTACCATTAAACACACATGTGTAAATATACATATATATATTATATAATATATATATACACAAATATATCTAACATAAAATCATTCTATATATACTTTTACTTATCAGATCTTTTTCTGGATACAGGTAGTGTCTTTGTTCGTATGACTTTTGGAGTTAATTTGTGTATTTTTTGTAGTCAAAATTATTTATTCACTCAAAATTATTTTAAAAACCAAATGGCTGTTACTATACACAATGTTCTATGGGTTCTCCTCATTTCACTCTTCATTATTTTGGGCAAAGCTATCCATGTTTTTCTGAGATCATTGAGCTGATCATTTCTTATAGCACAGTCATATTCTGTCACAATTATATACCACAACTTTTTTAGTCTTTCCCTAATTAATGGCATTCCTGCATTTCTCTTTCTTTGCCACCACAATGAGCATTGCTATAAACATTTTAGGTTATTTTTCTTTTTTCCTAATTATCTTTGGAAATAGATCTAATAGTAGCATTATTGGTCTTAAGATATGTCATTTAATGCCATAATTTAATGAACTGATTATTTTTAATGTCATAATATAGGTCCATCTTATCTCTTCAGATTAATTAACACATTGCTTTTCCCTCAGGTACACTATGTTTGAAACCAATTGGCCTATTCAATTTCCTATACCCATGATTTTCCATCCCATTTCTCACTTGGTGAGTCTTCCCCCCCAAAAATTATGGCTACTTATTTGAAAATGCTGCAGAAGTAATGATTTAGGAAATAAGCTCTAAGATCTTTCATTTCAGTTCAATTCAATTGAATTGGTAAAAGAGCCTACTATGATACAATATCATTACAGCAATATTAAATGAAAAAACAACCACAATACTTACCTGTACTTTTGGATAGATTGTTACACATGTTGATGATGCATTTTTTTTTGCTGAGGCCTGTCAGATTTCTTCCTAGACCACATACACTTATTCAACAGGCCTTTTCTTTTTTATTGATATTTTATTTTTCAGACTATATGTTATAAAAATTTTTCAACATTCATTTATGTACATATATATATTTTTAAGTTACAAAACTTTGTTTCCCCCTTCCTTCCCACCCCACTCCCCTCAGTGGTGAACAGTCAGGTTGATATTGTACATGTATTTTTGTGTTAAACAAATTAGTCATTTTTGCAGATTAGTCATTTTTGGTATGAGGAACTAGGATTAAGGGAAAGAAATACAGAAGAGATATATTTTTTTTAAAAGTGAATGTAATGTTCATCAAATTATGAAGGGTTTTTTGGTTTCCTCTGGTTTGTGTGGTTTGGTTTGGTTTTGATTCCTATGGATGGGGATAGCTTTGTCCATAGCCAGTCTAATAGGGTTGTCCTAGCTCTCTGAACTGCTGAGAGATGCTGCATCCATCAGGGTTGAGCAGCTCACAAAGTTGTTATTATATATATTGTACTCTTTATGCTGCTCTCTACGCTTAACATCATATCCTTTAAGTCATTCCATGCTTTACTAGAATCTGACCATTTATGGTTTCTTCTAGAATAATAGCATTCCACTTGTTTAGCCATTCCTCAATTGATGGGCATCCCTTCAATTTCCAGTTCTTTGCCACTACAAAAAGAGCTGTGAACTTTTCCCATTTTTAATGATTTCTTCTGGATACAGCCTAGAATGGGAATTGTTGGGTCAAAGGGTATATGAACATTTTTATTGCTCTTCAGGCATAGTTCCATACTGCTCTCCAGAATAGTTGGAACAGTGCACAACTCCACCAGCAATGTATTAATGAACCAGTCCTCCCACAACATCTCCAACTTTGATCATTTTCCTTTTTTCTCACATTAGTGAATATGATAGGTGTGAGGTAAAACCCCAAAGTTGTTTCAATTTGTGTTTCTCTAATCAATAATGATTTGGAACATTTTTCAAATGATTATATATAGCTTTAATTTCTTCATTTGAAAATTGTCTATTCATATTCTTTGACCATTTATCAACTGGGAAATGATCTTATAAATTTGATGCAGTTCTCTATATATTTTAGATATGAGACCTTTATCAGAACTCCTAATTGGGAAGATTGTTTCCCAGCTTTCTGCTTTCCTTCTAATTTTGGTAGCATTGACTTTTATTAGTGCAAAAACTTTTTAATAAAATATAATCAAAATAATTCATTTTGTAGTTTATGATGTATTCTATTTCTTGTTTGGTCATAAATGTATCCCCTTTCCATAGATCTCATAACTAGAGTATTTTTTGATCCACCAATTTATCTATGGTGTCACCCTTTATAACTAAATCCTCTAGTCATTTTGACTTGATATTGGTATAGGCTAAGTCTATGCCTAGTTTTTGCAATACTATTTTTCAGTTTTCCCAACTATTTTTGTCAAATAATGAGTTCTTTTCCTAGAAGCTAATGTTTTTGGGTTTGTCAAAAAGTAGATTGCTGTAGTCATTTACTGCAGTTTCTTTTAAATCTATCCTAATCCACTGATCCATTACTCTATTTCTTAACTAGCACCAGACAGTTTTGATGACCACCACTTTATGATATAGTTTTAGATATAGTAGAGCTAGGCTACTTTCCTTTACATTTTTTTCATCAGTTTCATCAGTTCCTTTTCTATTGTTGACCTTTTTTGAGATGAATTTTGTCACTAAATTTTCTAGCTTGGGAAAGTAATTATTTGGTAGTTTGATTGGTATGACACTGAATAAGTAATTTAATTTGCATAGTATTATCATTTTTATTATATTAGCTTGGCCTAACCACGAACAATTGACATTTTCCCAATTATTAAGATCTGATTTTCTTTGGGTGAGAAGTGGTTTATAATTGTGTCCATACAGTTTCTGGGTTTGTTTTGGGAAGTAGATTCCCAAGTATTTAATGTTGTCTACAGATAATTTAAATGGAATTTCTCCCTCTATCTCTTGCTCTTGGGCTTTGTTTTTCCATATATAGAAGTGCTGATGATTTATGTAGTTTTTGTTTTATATCCTGCTATTTTGTTGAATTAGTTAATTGTTTCAAGGAGTTTTTTTTAGATGATCTCAGATTCTCTAAATATATCATCATATCATTTGCAAAGAGTGAAAGTGTTGTTTTTGCATTGCCAATTATGATTCTTTCAATTTCATTTTCTTCTTTTATTGCTAAAGCTAGCATTTCTAATACTATGTTGGATAGTAATGGTGATAATGGGCATCCTTGTTTCACCCTGATCTTATTGCAGGTGCTCCAAGTTTATCCCCATTGCATATAATATTTGTTGATGTTTTAGAGAGATATTACTTATTATTTTAGGAGACCTTCATTTATTGCCAAACTTTCTCATGTTTTAAATGGAAGTGGATGCTGTATTTTATCAAAGGTTTTTTCAGCATCTATTGAGATAATCGTATGATTTCTGTTGGTTTTGCTATGCATATGTTCAATCATATTGAGTGATTTCTGAATTTGATCCATCCCTGCCAACCTGGTATAAATCTTACCTAATCATAGTGTATTATACTATTAATAACTTGCTTTAATCTCATTGCTTAAATTTTATTTAAAATTTTGCATCTATGTTCATGAGAATAGCCTATATCATTTTCTTTGTCTGTTTTGGTTCTTCCTGGTTTAGGTATCAGCAGCATGTTGGTGTCATAAAAGGAATTTGGCAGAGCTCTTATTTTTAAAAATAGTTTATGTAGAATAGGAATTAATTGTTCCTTAAATGTTTGGTAGAATTCACTTATAAATCCATCTGGACCTGGAGCCTTTTTCTTAGGGAGTTTAATGATGACTTCTTCAATTTCTTTTTCTGAAATGAGGCTGTTTAGGTAATTTATTTCCTCTTCTGTTAAACTGTTAAAATATTTTTTGCAAATACTCATCCATTTCATTCAGGTTGTCAAACTTATTGATATATAGTTTGGCAAAGTATCTCCAAATTCTCTCTTTAATTTCCCCTTCATTGGTGGTTAATTCACCCTTTTCATTTTTGATACTGGTAATTTGGTTGTCATCTTTCTTTTTTTTTAAATCAGATTAACCAAAAGTTTATCTATTTTCCTGACTTTTAGTTTTAACTCTCTTGATTATTTCTCTGATTTGCTGTTTAATCCACTCACTATTTAAAATTGTTATTTAGTTTCCAATTAGTTTTTGTTTATCTTTCTATGACCCTTTATTACATGTGACTTTTAATGCATCATGGACTGAGAAGTATGCATTTATTATTTCTGTCATTCTGCATTTGATTATAAAGTTTTTATGCCCTAGTACATATTCAATTTTGGTATAAGGTGCCATATATTGCTGAGAAAAAAGTATACTTTTTCCATCCCCATTCAGTTTTTTGCAGAGGTCTAGCATATCTAAGTTTTCTAAGACTTAATTCACCTTCTTAACTTCCTTCTTGCTTATTTTGAGGTTAGATTAATCTAGTTTTGAGAGAGGGAGTTTGAGGTCCCCCATTATTTAAAGTTTTGCTGTCTATGTCTCCTTGTAATTCACGCAGCTTTTCCTCTAGGAATTTGGATACTACATCACTAGGTGCATACATGTTTAATAATGATATAGCTTCATTACCTATGGTCTTTTAAGAAAATGTAGTTTCCTTCTTTATTCCTTTTAATGAGATATATTGTTGCTTTTGCTTTATCTGAGATCAGGATTGCTACCCTTGATTTGTTTCCTTCAGCTGAAGCATAATATATTATTATCCATCCTTTTATCTTTATCCTGTGTATATCTCTCTGCTTCAATGTGTTTCTTGTAAATAACATATTGTAGGATTCTGGTTTTTAATCCAAACTGCTACTCACTTTTGTTTTATGGGAGAGTCCATCCCATTCACTTTTACAGTTAAGATTACTAATTCTGTGTTTCCCTCCCTGTTATCTTTCCCCATTTATTTTTCTCTTTTCTTTTCTATTATTCCTCCTCATCAAAGTTTTATTCACTTTCTCCTTTAACTTTTCTTTTAAAATTTAACTTTCAGTTTATTTTCACTTATCCATTTACCTTCCCTTTTATCAGTCCCTTCTTCCCTTATCTTTTCCTTCCCCTACCCCACCCTCCTTCCCTGTAGAGTAGGATAGATTTTTAAACCCAAGTGGGGATATATCTTATTCCCTCGCTGGGCAAATTATATTGAATAGAATTTACTCTGTGTTCACACCCTCCATTCTTTCCCTCTAAAATTATTAATTTTTGTAACTCTCCATCTGGTGTTATTTATCACTGAAGTAAATTAACCAGGTATTATCAATCACAACTTGATTTATAGATTGCTTGATAAGCTCAAAGTGTTATCAGAATACCATGATAGATTGATTGATTGATTGATTGTTCTATAAGCAACATTGCCTCAGAGTCCCTAAGTACACTCTCCTCTTCCATCTCACTGGAAGTTTTCATTTTCAAATTCAGGAGTCTTGAATTACATCAAATTATAATCATTTTTTGCTTTATCTATTTTCAAGCAACCCCCAATGGACACAGAATACTCATGGGCCAAAGTATCATCCAAAGTCAAATCTTTTCATGATTTGTATCCTAAGCATATTTTCTCACACACTTATCCCCACCCCTTCCTACCTAGGGTGCTTAACTTTTTTTAGTTAAGGTATGAATTAAGTCCAACTCTGATTTAATTCACTATAAGAATCTCAAATTGCTCTAAGCACTGGGAAGCTCTGAAGATCTCACTTAAGAACTTTACAATTGATTGTAAGTTATGAAAGACATTTATTCAACCAGTTTATGATACCCTCATCATAAGGAAAGTGCTAAACTTTGTGGGCACATCAGAATTAAAATAGGTCAAAGGAAATTGAGGCCCTTAAGTTTAGAGTAAAACCTTTTCAACAGAGCTTTTTGTCTTAAACAGTCATCTTTGTCCTCTTCCAAGGAGATATGACTCAACAATATCCATATCCTCTAAGCCCAATCTTTTCAATTATACTAGACTTTTTAATTATCCTAAGAGAAATACAATTCTCAAGAGTTATAAGTGTTATATCTTCCCTTTTAGGGTTGTATAAAATTTGATGGTCTTGACTAACATTTGTTTTTTTTTCTTTCTTTCATTTATCTTTTTACATATCTCTTGAGTTCTGTATTTAGCAATTGAATTCTCTGTTCAGTTCTGTTCTTTTTGTCAGGAAATTTTGGAAGTCCTCTATTTCATGGAACATCCATCTCTTCCCCTGATGATATATGCTAAATTTCTCAGGGTAGTAAATTCTTGGTAGTACCCCATAACTTTTCTAATTCTCTCAAATGGAAGTTAATTGAAGGCTAGGACTATTTTATTATTTTACCTTTGTATCACCACATGTATCATAATTTCTAACAAATAGTGTACCCTTAAAATTATCATTTTTATATCCCTATTATACTTTTCTTTCCCCAGTTCAAAGAGGGAACTCATATAACAAATAATATTCATGAAGAGAGAAAAAAGTAATATGAATATGCTGAATATGCTTGAATATGCTGAAAAAATTTAAAAATATACAGTGTATCTCAGCTGAAAACTTCTCTCCTCTGAAAGGAGTGAAGTGGTTTTGTCTTTTCATATTTCTTCTTTTGAATCATGCTAATTTTTTTGCTGATTGTTTCTTTTACATTTTTCTTTCTTTTTTTGCAGGAAATTCACTTTAAGTCTAATGACTACTAGACACTACATAATTAATAAGTATCTGAGGTCACATTTGAACTCAAGTTCTCCTTTTTTGAGTTATTTTTCAACATTTACATAATTTTTTTTTTTAGGTTTTTGCAAGGCAAATGGGGTTAAGTGGATTGTCCAAGGCCACACAGCTAGGTAATTATTAAGTATTTGAGACCAGATTTGAACCCAGGTACTCCTGACTCCAGGGCCAGTGCTTTATCCACTGCGCCACCTAGTCGCCCCTACTTTCAATTCTTTTGTGACAGTTTTTTTCATTTTACATTGCTGTGGTGATTCTGCATCATAGTTGATTTGAATTGAACCAAATCAAAATAACCTTAGAGCTTATTTTCCTAAATCATGACTTCTTGTTGTCCAGAAGTTTTTAATCAAGTCTGACTCTTTTTGACCCCATCTGGTATTGTTTAGGTAGATACTGGAGTGGTTTTACATTTCCTTCTCCAGTTCATTTTATAGATGAGGATACTGAGAAAAGCAGGATGAAGAGATTTGCCCAGGGCAACTGTGTGAGCTCAGATTTGAATTCAGAAAGTTGTGTCTTTATGATTTCAGGCTGGATGCTCTATCCATAGCACCATTCAGATGTCTAAATCATGACTACTGAAGTACTTTAAAATAAGGAGTCATAGAATCTTTTCTGGGAAAGACTTCTCTGACAAGAAACTCATTATTCTCCCTCTTTCTCTGCTTTTCCCTTTCTTCTCTCTTCCTCATTTTGAGTTGGCCCATTTCATTTCATTTTAGCACCTATAGTATAAAAGGCATCATACAAGGCTCTAGGGGAATGAAAACAGTCTGTCCTCAAGATACTTGCATTTTATTGGGGAGATACACTATGAACTTAGGGAAGTAAATCCTGGAGAAAGGAATGTGAAAGCAGGAAATATTTTAGAAGGAGGCACCACCTCAACTGTTAGAATTTTCACACGCATACACCCTTATATACAAATATAAGTTTGTATGTATTTATACAGGTGAATCAAACTTGTTCCTCTATGGTCTCTTTAAGAACCCTGGATTTTGGAGGGTGTTCATCTGACATTCAGTCTTGGGGAGTTCCTATCAAACTGAAAAAAGAAACCTATGGGTTTGGTGACAGACTATTGTTCAAGGATCAGCCTAGATAGCTATAAAAGGTTGATTATCAAAATAGTAAAAACAAAAAAAAATGGTCATTTGATGATGATTCACAGAACAACACACATAGACTTATCTACTTTGTCATAGGAAAGATGGGATACATCTCCTCTATTAGAGTATTTATACCAATGAGAGCATGAATCCTTGAAATATAGTTTATGCTCCTTTATAAATTTAGCCCACAATTTATTTGTACCATCTTGTTTTGGGGCTTAACTTATTCTTATTACTTTTTTTTTTTAGGTTTTTTTGTAAGGCAAATGGGGTTAAGTGGCTTGCCCAAGGCCACGCAGCTAGGCAATCACTAAGTGTCTGAGACCGGATTTGAATCCAGGTACTCCTGACTCCAGGGCCAGTGCTTTATCCACTGTGCCACCTAGCCACCCTATTCTTACTACTTTTAAAAAAATTTAAATTTTTTTTTTATTTAAGGCAATTTGGTTAAGTGACTTGCCCAAGGTCACACAGCTAGGCAAATATTAACTCTATCCACTGCACCACCTGGCTGTGCCTTCTTACTAATTTTAACAATAGTATGTCAGCATTATGCAGTTGTAAATTCTAAGGGGAATGCATAAAAATGATGAATCCATTAGGGTGGTTGCCACATTGATATTTAATTAGGAACACAATTCATATCTTTTTTCTTTCCATTGAACATCTGTGAAAAAGATCAGATGTTGATATATGAAAAATAGCTACTCATCACCATCAATTTCATTCATGATCTTATGACAATTTAAAAATTTTCACATTTGCATAGTGGAAATTTTGAAAATTACATTTTATAGTTAAGGTCCCAAGAAAAACAAATCCCCAGAGATAGATGGATTAAAGCTGGAACAAGGACCACACAACATGGTATTTCATAACTCACATTGTTCTTTTCTTTCTTTTGCTCATCCTTCATCTTGTCTTCCAACTACATGTTTTTTCTTCCATGTATGTCTTCACTATACAAGTGTATATTCTCTTGTTAGATTTGTTTTAGGGTTTATATGTTTTGCTTTGCCTTGTCTTCACTAAGGGCTTATTTTTTCAGAAATTTATATAGTTAATGTGGAGGACATTTTGGTGTAAAACCAAAGAAAACATTATTATGCACCCACTTTTTTCTGTGCATGAAAAATATAGGAGCTTGCATTAAGAGATCTAAAGTAAGATAGAACATGCCAGTTACCAATAGAATCATAGAGTTGCATAATAATAAGAAAGTGTAGCTAGTGTCCAACTAGAAATATTTTGCAAAATAATTCATAGGAGCAAAAGTGAAGAGCTTTTGAACCAAAATTAGAAAGGGTCTTAACAAAGATATTAAATGGGAAGGATCAGTAAGTAATTTTAGAGTCCTGTGACTCTTGTTACTGGTATGAACATGAGTAAAATTCACTTAACCTTGGAACACATTATCCTCATTTGTAAAAGTTAGGGAATTGAACAAGAGATCCTGAGGTCCCTTCCAGTTCTTGTTTAGACTTTCTTCCTATGGTCCCATATTTGAAGAGAAGACATAATTTGAAGTCTAAATATAGCCTAAAGTGACACCTCAAATGCATGGGCACTAGATTTAGGATGATAGAAAATCTGAATTTCAATTCCAGTTAGGTTTATGAGCTCTCAGGTTTCTTGAAAGAATTGATTTAGATGATTGCTAAATCCCATTGCAACTTTTTAGTCTATCATACATTTGTCCCAAGCAATAAAATGAAAAGGGTGCTGCACTTAGATTAAAATTCCAGTTATTGATGTAGACTCTCTGGATTTAAGTCCTTCATTTTTAAGATTAAAGGTTTGAGTTAGACTACTTCTAAGTCATTTCCAACTCTAAATTTATGAAACTTTCATTGGTAATTCCCATGCATGCTTATTATTGTCTCCTCCCTATTTAATTTGAGTTAAGGAGAATGACATTGAGCATGAAACAGAGATTCCAATATAGAGTCATCATTTGACCTCCTATTGAAAGTGAAAACAGAATTAAATAAATATCAATGGCTACCCACAAATATTATAGGTGCCCAATCATCTGTGAGGCAAAGACCAAATCAGCATAATGACTCGTTTTATTATTGAAATCTTCAATTATTTCAATTCTTTAAATGCACAGCATACCTTATTATTTCCATTCTCCTATTTTCTTCTTCCTTTTCATAACATTCTAACTTTTATTTTTCTCTGCTTCCTCTTTTTCTTCTTCAACATTTGCTTTAACCCACTTTTCATCTTTCTTGTGTTTTCATGTAGTCAATGGCTATTCATAATAAGCCAAAAATAAAAGAGAATGGACTGATTATTTATATTTATATTTATATTTATATTTGTGTGATCTGTAGAGAGTTAAAATAAAAGTATTTAAATCAATGTTTCAAGTATAAGTATATTTCCCAATATGAGTAGTCCCTTTACTAAGGTAGGCCATGCCCCTCTATAAATTCCTAGATGGTGTTTGAAACTAGTTACTCCTGAAGTTTCATCACTTTGTGGCACCCTCCTGAAGATGAGGGACTTTGAACTTTCCTAGGCTTGAATAACATACATCTACCTTAGGGCCATTATCTGAAGACTTTCCTGTCTGGTAGCATATGTCAGAGTTTGCAGTCCTTGAGTCAGAGACTTCAAGACCCTGGGATCATTTCCATTCCATAGTGGGACATCAGTGTAGAACTTTGTTGAAGATATGGATGAATATTTGATATTTGCCTTCTATGTTGATCTAGCTAATACATTTTCTTGAGAATTCAATTCTTCAAATAGTTATGAAATACCTATTACTGGATACAAGGCACTGAATTAGTCACTGGGAATATGAAGATAAGCATAAATTTTGCTTTCATGGATCCTGTAACTGAATGGGGTTAAATACATAAACATAATTATGGTATAAGGGACAGGAAGATAACTAAAAAGGAGCGAAGAAAGAACTTCAATAAAGTGGTAGAAAGAACTTCAATAAATTGGTATGATAAAGGTGAGAAGGGAAAAATCATGTTTACCTTGAAGGAAGCAAAAATGAACTGAAAACTGTTGGGGAAGGCTTTAGGAAGGAAGTGGGATGAGAATCATCAATGGGTTTGATTTGGTTTTGAGATAATGAAAAGCATTCATTTAAAGAGACAGAGTGGCATGCTGGATTGGGTACTGTAATTAAAATCAATTTGTACCTTGGTATTTACTAAGTGATTTTAGATAAGCCTTTCCTTCTTAGTTTCTCCTCTTCTATAAAATGGATACAATGATACTTGTGGTTCCTATTTTACTGGTTTATTGTGAGGATCAAATAAGATAATATTTGATGTTACAAACTATAGTCTTGCATAATTATTAATAATAATATCATATGACAAAAGAGAAATTATAGAATAGCTTATCTACTTGATTTTTTTTTTTTAGGTTTTTGGCAAGGCAAATGGGGTTAAGTGGCTTGCCCAAGGCCACGCAGCTAGGTAATTATTAAGTGTCTGAGACCAGATTTGAACCCAAGTACTCCTGACTCCAAGGCTGGTGCTTTATCCACTACGCCACCTAGCCGCCCCATCTACTTGATTTTAAAACTCTGTAAATAATATATATTCAAGATAGAGTTTCCAGTCCCATCCTTACCATCAACTCACTGACCTTTAGGGAGTAATCAGTTTCATCACTTGTAAAAGAAGGGTGTTTGGCAATTTAATCACCAAGATTACACCTTCTCAAGTTCTAGGATTCTAATATGTGCCAAACTTTTTCAATATGACCTACATGTTCATTAGCACATGATTCATATCATGACATTATCTAGAAAATTAAATTTTGTTTGTAGAATAATTTTATTATTTTTCAACATGTCCTTTCGTGTACCCAACTTTTACGTCAGAATAGTTTTGCTTTTTATTGTCAGTTTTAAAAAATTCTCTTATTAGTTATATTATTTTTTACTTTTCCCCTTTTATCTCTGCTCTCTTCTTTATAGTAAAATTAAAAATCAAACATCATTAATTTGTTGCTTACTGTGAATATTTTCCCAATATTCAAATATTGGTCAATCTCTAAGGAGAGCTGTGGGGCTGGGGTAAAGGAGAGCTGTGGGGCTGGGGTAAGAGTAGCAGTATTAAGACTATATATTTCCTTATTTCTAAGGCTATTCTATTATGAAACTTTCATGAGGATGTAAGTAAGAGTAGGAAATCTACTGTATAACATTTTAAATGCTCTTCAAATGATTTCCTTCTATAAATTAAAAAAAAACTAGTGGGGTGATAGCTTGTGTTATCACTAATTCTTATTAAATTTATGAAGATTAGATCAATTTTTTATTTGCCTTTGTCAGAAAGGAGTTATGACTGTATTGGCAACATATTTGGTGAGAAGACACAGTAACTAAAAATAAAAGTTGCTTTTCAGTCATGCCTGAATATGTACTCCATTTGGTGTTTTTTTTTAAACCAAGATAATGGAGGAGCTTGTCATTTTCTTCTCCAGTTTATTTTTACAGAAGAGGAAACTGAGATGAACAGGCTTAAATGATTTGCCCAGGGTCAGTCAGCTAGTAATTACTCAACATAAGGTGAACTAAGGAAAATGAGTTTCCCTGATTCTAGGAAAAACATTTCTATCCCCTGGGCTATTTAGTTGCCTCAAAGAGAACCACTGCTAAATAATGCCATAATTTTCTTGGCAAAGATATTAGAAGGCTTTGTCATTTCCTGCTCCATCTCATTTTAGAGATGAGGAAACTGAGGAAAACAACATTAAGTGCTTTCTGCAGCTTTGTACAGCTAATATCTGAGACAGGATTTGAATTCAAGAAACTGACTTTTCCTGACTCTAGGCCAGGGACCTTACCTACTATTCCACCTAGTAATTTAAAGACTAACTCCAGATTAAAACTTTTTTTGCTCCATCCTTTCTAGAATAGCTCTCATTGTCAATGTAAAGAGCCCTGAGCTTGGGGAGGCAACAATTCCCCTACACATTCCCCTACACATTGTGGGTTCTTGGGTAATTGGAAATTTTCAGTGTGTATACTATTATCTATATAAATGGTTATTAAAAGTAAGTGGGTTTTTTTGTGTTTTCTTGTACAATTTCTATTTATTATACACTATATTTGTAATTTAATTGATGTGAAATGGGTATTATCTTTATAACACAAATACAATACCCAATGAAAATATATTTGACTGAAAAATCTGAGGATTATTTATAGATCTTCTAAAGTCCCACTTAATATTTTCCTTTTATTTCAATTTGGATTTTTATAAGCTTTTCATGTCTGGATAATCTTTTGAGCCTTTGTGTTAAATCAGACACTTAAAGAGAGCGTGTACACAGGTCACTTCACTTTTAATGCTGAGGGAATGGAGAAACACTCAGAAGCATAAGATCATAGATTGAAAACTAGGAGGGTCTTCAGAAATTATATAACCCATCTCCAGTAATTTACACATGAAGAAACTAAGACCAAACATTTTGCATGACTTACTCAAGGTCATGTAAGTATTAATAATCAGAGCTAGGATCTGAATTCCTATTCTCCCGCTTTAATGCCATAATTAAACCATTGTGCCCTATTCCTTTTTGAAATGCATCTTGGTACTATCCCTAAGACCACAGAACAGGAACAGAATGTTGTACTTTACAGTCCTAGTTTTCATGTGGTGTCATGAATCTTCATCCATATTTATCAGATCTATTTCACCAAGGAAATATGTTCAGCCATAATTTGATGTTGCAAAACTGCCTTAGATGACATGACTTATAAGTAAAATAATGGATAGATTGTCTCTAGTTCGTATATTTGAAAAATGAACAAAGATCATAGAACACCTAGGCTATGGCCTTTTCAGTCTTTAAGCAAATTATACAAAATTCTGAGAGGGATTATCAGTCAGCCTCACTTCCTAAGCCCAAACTGGCCCCCAGTCCTTCCACAATAAATGGCCTTCTTAGCACTAAGAGCCAGTTGTCTTCATTAGGCTCTTAGATGTTAATTGAGGGGGTATTAAGGGCGCCTTCGTCTTTCCAAGAGACCCTTTCCCCTACTGTGTTCCCACAGGAGAAGTACAAGGGGAGAGAACAGAGGGAGAAATTGCAGTAGTCAGGACAGCTTCAGTGAATAAGCATTAAACAACTATATAGGAGGCAAAGCTCGTGGGGGGAAGGGGGTATAACATGGACAAGCTTGGGAGCCAGAATAAAGGAGCTTAGAAAACAACATAGGGGGGTGTGTGTGGGAGAACAAAAGACTCTTCAAGGATCACATGCAATACAAGATGTGTGACTTTGAAAAGATCAATATAGACTAAGAATCCCAAATACAT
The DNA here is from genome assembly GCF_037893015.1 of Macrotis lagotis. Lineage (NCBI taxonomy): Eukaryota > Metazoa > Chordata > Mammalia > Peramelemorphia > Peramelidae > Macrotis > Macrotis lagotis. The sequence goes on along the minus strand of NC_133666.1, from coordinate 511,960,852 downwards.
GCAATGGTAAAAGAGATCACAGGATTTCCAGCTGGAAGGCCCCTTAAAAACCATCCTATTCAATCCCTTCCTCTTACAGTGAGTAAACTGAGGCTGAAAAATGGGAAGTGATTCCCTTGAGGTCACAAAATCATTTAGCAAGATCATAGATTTGCAGCTGAAAACAAAATTTAAAACCAGTTCAAAAATCTCATTGTACAGATGAGATAATAGAGGTCCATAGAGGGGACATTACTCCTTGATGGTCTTAGATTGATCATAGCTTTATAACTAGAAGGGGTATTAAAGATTGTATAGGATAATACCTTTGTGTTTTTTTTTTCAGATAGGAAAACTGAAGCCTAGAGACATTTAGCATTTTACTCAAAATCACACGAGTAGGTGACAAGAACAGGACTGGAATGCAAATATTCAATTTCCAAAATAGCCCTTTTTCCACTGAATCACCAGTGTTGGAACAAGGATAGGTGGCCAGGACTTCTGACTTCAAACTCAGGGCTTGTTCTAATCTAGGACAGGGAACTGTGCTAAAAGGCAGTGGGGAATGGGGAGGGGTTATTTGAGTTTACAAAAAGAGTTTTAAACTAGAGTCAACCTTTGAATTATTAGATAGCCAAAAAATAATTATATATAAGTTCAGATTTCAAGTGTTGTCATCCACCCTCATATCTGGTGAACCCCATGAAAATGAATATTTTAGGTTATTATTTAATAAAATTGACACCCCCCCAACTCAAGAAAGAGTTTATAATGGAATGGTGCACATTTTTTTTACAACAATCTGTATGGTGGTAAAATCCTCTGTCCCTAACATGAAGTAGCTAGGTGGTGAAGTGAATAGAGACTGAATCTTGAGTCAGGAAGACCTAACTTCATTTGTCATTGCAGATACTTACTGTGTCTGGGTGACCCAGGCAAGTCACTTAACCCTGTTTGCCTCAGTTTTCTATTCTCTAAAATGAACTGGAGAAGGAAATGGCAAACCACTCCAGTATTTGCCAAGAAAACCCCCCAAAGGGGTCACAAAGAATTGAACACGACTGAAAAAAATTACTCAACATAAGCATAATGAAATATAAAGAATTACCAAGGAATAGAAGAGGAAAATAAGATGATGAAAATGGGAGGTTTTTTTCCTGAATGAGATTTAATTAGTTCAGTTTATTTGTTCTGTGAATAACTAGTCCATCAGACATCAGATGCAGAAGTCAGCTAGAAAAAAAAACAGGAAAATTTAGGTGTATGAAAAATGTCTCTTGTTTAGATTACACCTTGTCATTGTGTGGTTGGTGCCTTGAATTAGTTTATCAGATTATCTGAACAGGTAACACAGATGACCAAAATTGAAGTCAGTCAATAAGCATTTATTAAACATTTATGCAAAGGAAGGCAAACAACAAGGAGTTCAGTTTAACAGGTCAAAAAGAACATGCAAGACCACATTTGGACAACTATAAAATGTTTTCCATGATCCCAAGCTGCTCCAGGAGCACAAAATCTTATCTTTTTAACACAAATGTCACCCACTAATGGTATTTTACTTTACATTTTATACACCATCATCTCAAGAAATTCAAAAGTTACAGGTATCCCAATGAAAAAGGGAAATTTTATGATGGATATAAATGACATAAAGAATACCAAAAGGCACTTTGTATAATTAAAAAAGGAGGTGGACCAGTAATAAGGTAAGAACAGAAGCTAACAGGAGGAGAGCCCACATGTTGCTATTATAATCATAAAATACCAAAAAGATCTAGTGGTGCAAGCCATGCAGTACACTGGTGGTGGTGTTATCATTGTTCTTATTTGTCTTTGAAACTTGAAGAAGACCAAAGGTGTCACAATGTTGGAGTCAAGGTACAATGTGTTCAACCTTGTCTGATCAGTCCAATAGGAGCTAGAAAGACTATACCACAAATTGTCTGTGTGAACGTTTGGGTTGGAGATGTGTCTAGTTTTGTGTGCATCTTATAACATGTCTTTTGACCTACTACAATTCTACCTGCTAAAAGAATACAGAATCTTAAATGTGAACACACCAAGATGGATAGTTCCATGCCAGTGTCTCTCATCTCTCACAATTGATACTGAAGTTCTTTTATAGCTTCTTCTGTTCTCCATGTCAGCTAGGACAACTAGCTGGCACAGTGGATAGAACACTGACCTTGGAGAGAGAAGGACAGGAGTTCGAATCCTCTGATTACCTCACATCCAGGACCATCTCCAGTCATCTTGTTTCATATCTGACCATTGGACCCAGTTGGCTCTGAAGGTGAAAGTGAGGCTGATGACTTAGCACAGAATTCCTACACTCAAATCCAAATTATGTAGTTGTCATGATTTTCTTTAAGAATGAAGGACAGGGGCAACTAGGTGATGAAGTGGACAGAGGACCAACCTTGGAGTCAGGAGGATTTGAATTCAAATCCAGACATATTATTTGTCTAGCTGTGTGACCTTAGGAAAGTCACTCTGCCTTGTAAAAACTTAAAAAAACTCAAAACAAACGAATGAAGGACAAACATAAATCAACTTCCATTCATGTGAGTACTTGCCTTGTATTAATCATACTTTCAGTAAATGTATGTTTGTCATTCAAGCTACATGGTCAGCCCATCAGACTTGTGTTCTCTGAAGTGGAATTTGAATGCTTGACAGTTCAATGGAGGACATCAGTAACTAGGTACTTTATCTTTCTGGTAATCTTCAGAATCTTCCTAAAATAATTCAAAAGAAAGTGGTTCAATTTTCTGGCATGGTGTTAGTGTTGTTCAGCTTGTATAGAATATAGCAATGAGATCAACACAACTGTTCTGTAGACTTTCAGTTTCATAGACAGCCAAAGAGTTATTCTGTTTCCACAGATGGCAGGATATGGAAAAGATTTATATGAAAGGAGAAAGTATGGATGAATTATGATCTATACAAGGTGAGGAAACCACTGTCAATAGGGTAACAGACTCACAGAAGAATAGAAGAGCAAAGACTTGTTTGAAAATGGCAAACAAGTCAAATCAAAGACTCATTTTCAAAAATTAGAACCAAGACAACATCGTCTACAGTAGCAACAAGATTGTTTTAAAAACAACTTTGACTATTAGAAACCAGGAGGGATGGGAATTCAGGGAATCCTGGAAGGATTTGCATGAACTGATGCTGAGTGAGATGAGCAGAACCAGAAGAACATTGTATACCCTACATGAGGGGTGATGATCAACTTTAATGTACTTGCTCATTCCATCAGTGCAACAATAAGGCACAATTTTGGGGTCTCTGCAATGGAGAATACCATATGTATTGAGAGAAAAAATTGTGGGGTTTGAACAAAGACCAAAGACTATTACCTTTAATTTAAAAAAAACTTATCTTATTATTTAATTTTGCTATCTCTTATACTTTATTTTTCTTTCTTAAGGATATAATTTCTCTCTCATCACATTTATCACAGATCAATGTATAACATGGAAACAATGTAAAGACTAACAGACTGCCTTCTGTGGAGGTTGGGGGGAGAAGCAAGATTGGGGAAAAATTGTAAAATCCAAAATAAATAAAATCTTTTTAAAAAAGAGAACAACTTTGAAAGAAACAGCAAAACTTTGACTATAGCAATTATCTAAATTAACTATAAGGGAAATATGAAGAAAGATGCTATTTTTTTTATCCGGAGAAGTACAGAAAAATTTGACATCTATACACAAACATGTACATAAATATACATAACACACACATAGGTATAAACACACATATTTACCTATATGTGTCTAATGGTAGCCATTACTAGTGTGTGCGTGTGTGGGGGGGAGAAGACATTTACATGCTAACTGTATTATATATATTTAAATGAATAACAAGTTGTATATGATAGATTTGCAGTTTCAAGTATAATAATATGTCATGAAAAATAAATTAAATAAATTAAAAATGAAATAAATAAATGTGAAAAAAAGAACTAAATAAGCTCCCACAGCAGGGAGGTAGAGGCAAGGTAATTGCTTTGAGAGGGATGTTGTCAAGAGATTCCCATCTGGACATGTGTTGGACTATATTTCTTGAGGTTTTATGGTAGAGCAGAGGAGTTAGAGTCATGCATGAAACAACTGGTTGTACAGTCAGAAAACTAGAATTCATATCTCAATTCTGTTACTTCTGTGACCTTCGATAAGTCATAACCTCAGTGTGCCTCAGTTTTCTCATCCATAAAATGTGAAGGCTGATCCCTCTAAAGTATCTTTCAACTCAAAATTGTTAATTTTATATGTGATGCACAGTAAGAGTTCATATGTATAAATCCTTCATAGTTAAGAAAAACAACTCTTTATATAAGATTTCATTTGATGGTGATAATAATAAATCTATTTGCTGCTTTAAGAAGTACTTTCCTCAGGGTGGTTAGGTGGCACAGTGGATAGAGCATCAGCTCTGTAGTCAGGTGTACCTGAGTTCAAATCCGGCTTCAGACACTTAATAATTACTTAGCTTGGGCAAGTCACTTAACCCCATTGCCTTGCAAAAACAGAAACAAAGAAAAGTACTTTCCTCTCAATACTTTGGTGAAGTTCGTAATTAATGTGTTATCCTCTCTAGTCATAGAGGAGTTACCTAAAGTTAAACAAGGTTTCTATGGGTCATCTAATATCACACAGGTTGTAAGGTGTAAAGCTTGAACCAAGGTATCTGATTCAAATGCTCTTTCAATTACCTTACCTTTTAATGTCCTTACCTTGAGCATAGTTTTTATCTGGATATTTGGGTATTGCACAGACAATTTCAATTCTGTACAATAACTATGGTATGATTGTAGAATTTAACATGTGCTCAGTAAACACTACCTTCTAGTGCAGCAGCCCTGACTAGCTAGAAGACAGTCATTCCCTTTGCACTGGGAAAATGTTAGTAATGGAAGGGAAGCTATGAATATATCTTTGTCAAAGAAATCTAGAAGCCAGCATCTATTTGAATCAAATTTCATAACTGAAGTTCAATGATCCCATGCAGTGTTTTGGCTTTTCAATAAACACTGTAGAATCTTGGCTCTAAACGGTCCAGAGTAAAATCCAACAGGATCCCTACATTGTCTTTAGCAAATGAATCTGCATTCTTTTTTTTAATATATTTTTTCTAATTATATGTAATAATAGTTTCTACCTATTATTTTTTGTAAGGTTTTGAATTTTACACTTTTCCCTTCCCTTCCCCCCCAAGAAGGCAGTTTGATAATCTTTACATTATTCCCATGCTATACATTGCTCGAAATTGAATGTGTTGAGAGAGAAATTGTATCCTTTTTTTTGAGATTTTTTGTAAGGCAATGGGGTTAAGTTGCTTGCCCAAGACCACACAGCTAGGTAATTATTAATTAGGTTAATTAATTAGCCACACAGCTAGGTAATTATCTGAGGTGGATTTGAACTCAGGTATTCCTGACTCCAGAGCTAGTACTCTATTCACTGAGCCACCTAGCCGCCCCTAGAAATCATATCCTTGAGGAGAAAATAAAATACTAGAGTTAGAAAAATTATGTAGCACATAAGACACTTTTTAAAAAATTGAATGTAAAAGACTTTGGTCTTTGTTTAAACTCCATAGTTCTTTCTCTGGATACAGATAGTTTTCTCTGTCATAGATACTCTAAAATTGTCCCTGATTATTACACTGATGGAATGAGCAAGTCCATCAAATTTAATCACCCCCCTCTTCATGTTGCTGTTAGGATGTACAATGTTCTTCTAGCTCTGCTTCTCCCGGCCATCATCATTTCATGCAAGTCTTTTCAGGCTTCTCTGAAATCCTGTCCCTCCTGGTTTCTAATAGAATGATAGTGTTCCATAACATACACATGCCATAATTTGTTCAACCATTCCCCAAATGATGGACATTCTCAATTCTTTACTACCACTAACAGGGTTGCTATGAATACTTTTGTACAAGTGATCTTTTTTACCCTTTTTCATGATCTCTTCAGAGTATAGACCCAGTAGTGGTACTGCTGGATCAAAGGGTATACACATTTTTATTGCCCTTTGGGAATAATTCCGGATTGCTCTCCAGAAAGGTTGGATGAGTTTGCAGCTTTACCAAGAATGTATTAGTGTCCCAGATTTCCCGCATCCTTTCCAACATTGAACATTGTCCTTTCTGATCATACTGGCCAATCTGATACCTTAGAGCTGGTACCTCAGAGCTGCTTTAATTTGCATTTCTCTAATCTGTAATATGAATCTGTATTCTTGCATGATAGATGGCATATGAGAATATGAGAATATGCCAGAGTGAAAAGAATACTGAAGAGAGAGTAAAGAGATTAATTTTTAATCTCATCACTGTCTTGCTTCAGTAAAGTCAAGTCACTTCCCTGGACTTCATTGTTCATATCTGTAAAATTCAGGTGTTAGATGAGAAGAAATTCAAGTTACTCTCCATTGTTGATATTATAGGGTTTCTTAACCTTGGGTAGGTAGTCTAAAAATAGCTATTTTGACAAATGTATCTCAATATGATTAGTTTCCTTGGTAATTCCATACATTTTATCTTATATTTTAAAATGTTATTCTGAGAATGGTTACATAGCCTATACCAGTTCTTCAAGGGAGTCCACGACACAAAAAAGGTTAAAGAACCTCTGCTTTATAAAAATGTTTAGTACTCCACGTTTAACTGTTTTCATATTGGCACTCACATCATTTGATAAAATAGGTGAATCTCTTTTATTTCATAGCTTTTACCTTATAACAAAATATCAGTGGCATTTTCTATCAATGAAGGGCTTTCCCTCATTCAGAATCTCTAATGTAGCTTTTGTCTGTATGTGGATATAGATCCTACCTATAAGGATTTCATTGTCTCACATCTCTACTATGTCCATGCCAGTTGCCTGCAAAGACTTCGAAAGCTCTGCTGCTCATCTGAAAATGTTCAGAAATAACTGAAAGGCAGGGTGATGTCAGATATGCACAATGGCCATTTGGTGTCCTAGATTTCTATCTGGTATCCCAACCAGAAGCCTCTGTGTGGGAACACAGGCTACTCTGGGAGATCAATCACTCAAAAGTTTCCATTCTTTCATCATTCACAAATAATGAGCTAGGTAGCTTTAAAAAGCACCCAGTATGTTCAAAACTTCTTCTTTGGACCATGGTCCCATTTCCTAATTGATTGTATGTGTATCCTCATAATTTTCACATCTAATTTTCTTTTATTATTTTTAAAATGTACTAGAGGTTGTACCCAATTTAGGAATGGTTTGTGTTCTAAAAGCTCATTTCTAAGTTGCCTGTTTGGAACTTGAAACACACTTTCTCATAGAAAAGATGTTCTAAATGGTGGTTGGATTCCCAGGTTAGCCCACAAAAGCCTAACCCAGATAACTACTGACCCTTTTATTATAAAGGACCTGAGAGAGGGAGAGTGAAGGTCAATTGGACCTCCCAGGATGCTGATCATGCAGTGAAGGGGGGTGTGCAGTCAAACTCCTAGCTGCATAACTGCAGCAGAAAACATCATTAGATACCAAGGTATATATCAGATATCAATTTTCTTTTAGGACAGTTTGTCACTCTCATAGTTCCTAAATGATTTTTCATCCAGAAGAATTAAGGGTGTTCCCATCCTTATCCTCTACAACATTTATTAAATTTGCTTCTCAAGTTTCCAAGTCAGAGATGACTCACAAAAAGTTTAGTAGAATAAGGACTGGTTAGCAGATCGTGTCTGCACTACCTTGAGCCACTAGGAGAGTGGCTTATGTTTAGCTATTCTTTTCACAGAGACCCAAACAGACCTTTAGAACTTAAGGTGAAAAGGGTTTGGGCAGTTCTCTGGGTCTCTGTATCAGTTTCCTAGCAACAGTTCCCCTACTCTTGCTCCAAATCTTTTCCACTAAATATTTAAAATACCATTCAAAAGTTTTGGAATCGGCAGCTACCTGGCTCCCTCCAGCTGTGCAAGAGTGATTGTTCAAACTTATGTCCAGTTTGGGAAAAAATCAAGAAAAGAATGTTATCTCTGGCTCTAAAATGCCTATCTATTTGATGTTCTAGAACTAAAATATATTTGGGGGTGATTTGGTTTCATATTCACTGTGTTTCAGGTTGTATATCAAGCACCTTTCTTTTAGCTAGGAATAGTGATATTTGTACATTTTTTATATAATATAATAATACATTCTGATTAAGTGCTTCACTTTCACTTTCACCTTCACTTTCAGATGAGATAACTTAGGCTCAGAAAGTTCATATACACAGGAAGTGAAGGTTTTCTAACTCCATTCTTTGCATTTTTCTATTACTCATCACTGTCTTAAGCTCTGCTCTTGCAATAGCACTCTTTCTATATTTGATTTTCAGTTAGGCATAGGGCCATAAAAATAATTTTTTATTTCATTTTGTGTAAGTCTGTGTGGACTCTCTCACTTAATATTAGAGGCACTAACTGTTAAAAGTCTGATACTATCAGAATCAGATAGTCTGTCGTAGAGGATAGAGAGCCACGTATAGGGTCTGGAAGCCCTTACTTCAAGTCCTTTCTCACATTTCTATGGATGTGTGACCATGGGAAAGTCACTAAAACTCTTCTCTTAAGGATAAGACATTACTAATGGCTAAGTAAACAAACAGCAGTGCAAAGTACAAAGGAGTTAGGACACCTCCAGCAAGGAAGAATTGGATCCCCATAATTTTACTGCAAGGGAAGACAAGACTATTTTTTATACTTTATCCTAAGAAAACGAGCTGCTTTATATTGACAGAATGGGTTCTGTATTCTAGTGAAATCACATGTCAAGGCAAGAAACGAACAAACAAAAAGAAGTCATTAAATTATTTTGTAAGGAACTAGAAATTGAAGTTTAGAAGGGTGAAGAAAAAAAATCACCTTTTTGAAATCAGAAATCTTACTCCTCCTCCATGCTGACTGAAAACAGCTGATAGCTATTATCACTACAGTCAAGTAGGAAAAAGTCCAGTTATCATTAATCCCAAGGAGGCAGTGCTTAAAGTTGCCCTCATTACAATCCATCTTCTTCCTTTAACACTATCTTTGAGCATCCTTGTCATTTACCAAATGCTAATTTACATTATTGACTTCACTCACTAACAAGCTGCATATAAGACAACTTTATGAGTATGTATACAAAGAAGGAACTTAGGAATTTCCTATCCAATAAGTTAATTATATAAATATGATTCAGTTGTTTCAGTCATATCCAACTCTTTGTGACCCCGTTTAAGGTTTTCTTGGCAAAGATACTGGAATGCCATTTCCTTCTCTAGCTCATTTAAATATGAGGAAACTGATGCAAAGACCATTAAATGAATTGTCCAGGTCATAGAGCTAGTAAGGGTCTGAGGCCAGATTTGAATTCAGGAAGTTGAGTTGTTTTGACTGGTACACTATCCATTGTGCTTCTAGCTGTAGATAATATTGTTGTTGCTTGTTAAATTTTTCAAAAATGATAGCTGGCCCTTTCCCACAGCTGTTACCTAGAGACCCATTTCAAAGTGAGAAATTTTGGATCAGAAAGCTTCTCTCCTGACCTCAACACAAAATCTTCAATGTGAGCCCCAGAACCATTCCTCTGATCATCCATTCTGCTAGCCTTAAGAAAAAAATAAAGATGGTTCTGCTTAAAATTCAGTTTGTAAACACTAAATAACTTTGGCAAAGTGATTGATTATAGTTAGAAATTGGTTTGGCACCTTCTTGCAAGGAATCTTTCTTCTCTGTTCTGAAAAATTGTTGGCCCCCCAGAGCTTCCATAGAGTCCTTTGTCTTGTATTGTTCAGCCCTGCTTAACATCCATTTCTGGCCCTCTCTAAATCTATGTTATTTATAGCTCCAATATATCATCAAATAAAGCAGGAGTATCACTACTTCCTACCTACTCCTCTGCTCCCTCTCCCAGTGTTTTGAAGGGGAAAAAAGATGGGGAAAATATATTTTTCTATTCCCCTAATCTTCCTTTCCATAGAGGAAAAGATTTCTTTTCACCTCTTCTTGGCATTTTTGTCTCTAAAGCTATGAAAGGGGAGAGAATCTCAAAGCAAAAGAGTAAGCCAATTCAACAACATTTCATTCAATAGTCATTTATTTTAAAAAACACCCACTCTTTTCTAGATACTGCTGGAGCCAAAACAAATATCAAATAGCCCGTGCTTTCAAGTAACATATGTTTGACTCGAGAAAAACAACACACACAGATCATGCAAAATACCTATAAAGTAAATTTAAAAAAATAAAGAGAAGGAAGATATCACAGCACACACTACTCATGAAACCCAACTCCTTTGCAGTGGAGAGTAATGGCTAAGTAAACAAAGACCAGTGTAAAGTACAAAGGAGCTAGGACACCTCCAGCAAGGAAGAAATGGACCCCACAACAATTTTGCTGCAAGGGAAGACTAGACCATTTTTTTTTATTATTGGCACCCCATTGATGAGTTCCCCTCCAGTGGCAGGGCTAGGGGAAAATGCATTCACTTTCCTATTACCATTGATTATAATAGGTCGACATCATACCATAAGAGGCTTTCATGTAATTGACACCTGGAAGCAACAGGGAGTTGTGCAACTCCATCCAATATTTGCCACTGGATAGGATATGGTCCCCAGAGACAGGCTTTCCCTCTGACAAAAGAGGCTATCACATAGCCATTGCAGTGTGTAAATCAAATCCTCAGCGGCTGATGTTTTCTCATTACTAAGCTGTGACCTGGAACTAAATCCCAGCAATGGGCACCTCTGATTATTCACTTCTGAAGCTCAGGGCAATGAGTTAGGAAGATGAATCCCCTACCTACAAAGAAGGCAAACCAGCCTAGTGCAGACTGAAAGCATCTTTCCATCAGGATTTCACATTTAGATGAAAACACAACTCTTTCTGTTTTGATACGGTGTAATACACACTAGCAATCTAACATTGTACCTATGCTGATTTTCCAAGCTCCAGCATGGAGGTAAGAATACCTCCATGTGGGTAAAGAACCAGGCAGGGAAAAATGAGTGAAATATATGATAGTTCTGCTGTGCAGTATAAAATAATTGCTACAAAAACCACTGGGGAAATACCATCCTTTTATCTTATAAAATAATAACATAGTACCAAAGGGTTTAGAGATGATACTTACTATAAAAAGACAGGAGAATTGTGGAGAGATATTCACAAACTGCTTTGTGAACAGCATTTTTTTGGTTGGAGAAAAATTGAACTTTATCTTTCCTTACTTTATTTTTCTCAAAATGATGCCAACTCACTTATTTTAGAAATGAGGAGACTGAGACTCAAAGAAATTAAATGATTGAAGGACCCTCAGGTAAGTCAGTGGCAGGGCCAGAATTTTAATCCCTGTCCTCTGACTCTAAATTAAGTTTTTTTGTTGTTCTTAGTGAAACACATTCTTTCTGTAATGGAGAGAAAAGATAAGAAAAATAAAATTAAAAAAAATGAATCAAAATATTATAAATATATATATATATAATGAACAGAAGGAAAGCCAAAAGGGGAGATGGACAAGGAAGTTTTTTAATTAGCATGTTCAATTTAAAAATTTCAAATTAAATTAATATATATTTAATTAACTGCAATAGTTGATCAGGTTCATATGCAATTCTCTTTTTTTCTTTTTCTTGTATGTTGAAATACAATAAATGTTCATCTTGGTTAATTTTTATTAAGTTCATTATAAAATAAGAAAATTTTAATAAGGTAAAGCAGTTGTTCTAAGTCAAAATATTATTTGAGTCATGTGAAAGTTTTGTTGAATTGAAAGAGTATGCAACAATACACTATAGATGACCAAAAATGGGAAAAGTCTTTCTTTGTTGGAAGAGCTTTCTACAAATAGGTATATTAATGCACTGTTGGTCAAGCTGTGAATTAGCACACTAATTTTGAAAAACAATTAGGATTTATACAAATAAAGTGGCTATTCATTCCCTTTATCCCAGAGATTTCATTGCTGGGCACCATGAAGATCATAGTTAAAAAAAGTATCATACACTTCAAAATAGTTAAAGAAGTTTTTGAAGTGGAAAAAAAAATTGAAAGCAAAATAGATGCTTAGGTTTATGACAAAATACACTGTATTATGTAGCCAGCTAGGTGGTACAATGGGTAAAAAGACTATTGTGAGGAAAATTCAAATTCAAATCTGACCTTAGATACTTAGTTGCATGCGACTCCCTGTGTAAGTCACTTTAATTAGGTCTCAGTTTTGTCATTTGCAAAATGGGCATAATAATACCTATCTCCCAAGTTTGTTGTGAGAATCAGAGATAATATCTGTAAAGCAGTTTGCAAAGAATGAGATGAAGATGGGATGGGGTGGGGTATGTCAAAATTTATATTGGTAAACTATATTATCTATCATTGAGAGTGCTGTTACAAAATCAAACACCATTTTTATAGTTCTTAGAATAATGAAATAGGAAGTAGAAATGACATTTAAAACAAAAGGTAAACATGGGAATTGCAGTTTAATTAGACCAAATATACATAGAAGATGTCCTTACTAGAGGTAATACAATTTTGAATATCTTAAGAGGCACAATTTTCAAGTCATTTGAAAAACAGAACATAAAAATCAAGAAAATAATGAACCTCATTTTAAAAAATGTTTTTAGTTTTGTTCTATTTTAAACTGATTTATTAATTTATTTTATTTTTCATCACAATTACTTCTGTATATAATGCCAAGGAGATTATCATTATCTACTTTCTGGAATCAAGACTTTTTTACATTCACTCCAAAATTATCTTTTCATATATATTATTGTAGTCACAGTGTTTATTATTCTAGTTTTGCTTATTTTTACTGTGTCAGTTCATAAAATTTTCATCAATACTTCTCTTAACTTTTCATATTTGCTATTTCTTCTTATAAAATAATACTGTTATGTTAATGTACTAGTTTGTTCAACCCTTCGAGAATAGATAGGTACTTAATTTGTTTCCAGTTCTTTGCTACATAGATTTTTATTGTTACTTAAAATGCACTCAAGAGAATGCCTATAACATATATCTATTTTTCACATCATATAAAATCCTTTTTTAGGGTTTTTTTGCAAGGCAATCAGGGTTAAGTGGCTTGCCCAAGGCCACACAGCTAGGTAATTATTAAGTGTCTGAGACCGGATTTGAACCCAGGTACTCCTGGCTCCAGGGCCAGTGCTTTATCCACTACGCCACCTAGCCGCCCCCAATATAAAATCTTTATGAGAATATTCTACATACATTTTAAGAGTATCTCTGATGATGGTGTGAAGATGAAAAACACAAATATTTGCAAATGGTAATAAATAGCAGGCTACATTTTTACAGTTAAACAAATTGGCTAAAAGGAACATGAGCTTCCACTATGTTTATTTTTTTGTTGTTGTTGACTATAAAACACAATTGATTCAGGAGAGCACTTTCTAGGCATTTTTACACCATGATGCCATCACACTCTGATCATCATACATAAATCAGCTTCCTGACAGATTAGCTTTCACCTTATTTTGCTTGGAACCAGGTTTCCATGATAGTTTTTAATGCTTCTTCCCCTGGAATTTTCATTTGCAATATGTTGCAGCCTAATTTTTCCAAATTGTTACTCTAAGAGTAATTAAGAGGAAATTTCAATGAAACAAATTTAATCTTGATATCAGGAAAATGGTGCAAATATCAAAATTTCTATAACACCTTGACAATTTTTTTTGATAACTAGAGTTTTCCAAAGGGAGATGGGTGCTTGAAGAGGTGATTGGTTTTTTCTCAGTGGGTGTCTTCAAGTACAGGATGGATAAACACTTGTTGGTTTGGATTATTTATTATGTATGAGTTGGCAAAATGATTGCTGATATTGTAAGGTGAACTTCCTGTGCATATGTGTCATATGGAATTTGAGGACATGGATGGGTTGGGAGTTGCCTTGTTAACCCTACATTAATGAGATCATACAACCATTCATTCAATACTTGAATTCAAGTCAATGCTTAATTCCAATTAATTACTTGAATGACAACAACTTGCATGAGTCAAGTTTGTACAAATCAGAAAAAAATCTTTAAAATAGAATTTTTATTAATTGGTTGAATTGCTATTTCTGGAAATCATTGAGCACTCATTGATGTTGTTCCTGTTGACTCACATTTTTTACTAGGGGAGGTAGCAAAAAGAACCACAAAAGATTGGTAGAATGGCCCTTGCCATCTTACCATATTTAATGCCATCATCAACAATTTTGCCAAACATCCTGAAAACTCTGAAGACCCAGTTGTCATTTTATAAATCAATACTATGTTATGAATTTTTACCCATTTATGATAATTTATTACTGAATATCTGTTGGGCACCATCACTTATAATAACAATAAAATCCATATGTAAGTTAAATAAGGACTTGAAAACTTTGCCTGCTCAAACACTTATTTTTCTCTGTAATTATTTCATATGAGAAAGACCCACCATCGTCACTTGAATTGCCCTCTAAGAAAAGTGGGCAATTGTTTACCCAGTATAGAAAAGGAGTGTGGTGTCATGATTTTTACTTTTAGTTCTTTTCTATAAAGCAAACCACCCTTGATTAAATTTGGTATGTCACATTAGAATCCACTGTCATACATCAAGTAATATTTTCTCAGATCATAATACATTCTAGGTTGTGATGAGCTGGTGGTACTCTCCAAGACCAAGGAAGGAAGGAGGGAAGGAAGAACTTTAGAACAACTTTACAGTTAAAAAAACCCCAACTGGACTGATAGTATTTCCCCATCCTGTATGTAGAAAGTATATGCCTTCACAATGGAAAGTGGTCTGTGATCCTAAAAGTTGTATGTGTGTATATTAATGTATTTTAAAAAAACATTTTCAAGGATACAGAGAGGGAAAAAATTCTTCAAAATACAATTGCATTTGTCTAATGTATTTAATCAATCATTTCTTAGATACAAATTCATGAATTTTTATTTAGACTAAACAAATACATACAAACAATAATTATTGATAACTAACTGCTACTTTAAGGTTTTAAAAGGACATTCCAATCAACATTTTTCTTGGTACTCACAAAAACAATGTGAGGTAAGTTCTATGATTATTCTTGCTTCATAGATGTAGAAATAGAGGATTATATAAGTACCAGGCAAATTGCTTTGCTCAAAATTACAAAATTAAACACATATATTCAAACATACTACCATACAGTTTTCCACCTTTCACAATTTAAGACATAGCCTAAAAGCAGACATGAAATATGTAGCTTTTTGCTGCGTGCATTTTCTATTTTAGAAAATAAGTACAAGAACCAAACATATTAAGTTTCTGTATCCAAAGAGAGAGAGATTTAGTAATCACTGGCAGCAGAGCAATTACCAAAAAAGTGAGCCAATAGCGAGTGCAACAAGGGTTTCATTGTCAGCTGGAGGGTTTGGCTAAAAGTAAATTTAATACTCATTAAAAAATGAACATTGCATTTAATGCCCCTTCAGAGGCTGGCAAATTGCAGCTAGCATGAAACATTTCAGAAGGCAGCTCCATTGCTATAAGCTTGATGTCCCTTTGCAAACAAATCCTTCTGATTCAGTGAAGTTCCATCTTAGAAAAGTTCAGTCCCTCTGGTAACATTCCCAGCTCACAGACCTGGCCCCATTGAAGAGAGCCAGGGGCGCAGTCAGGAGCTGAGGAGCAAGCAGACGTTCATCCCCAGTAAATATCAGCTCCTTCCTTTCATAAAGTATGACAACAGAGAGTAAGGAGGTTTCAGGTTTGCACCTGCCTCAGAGAGAGGTGATTAAAACAAACTTCTTTCAAGATCTCTTTTGTCATTTTTCTCCTAAATCACAACCTGCAACAATTCCTTCAAACTAGGTTTCATTTAGTTAAATTTGATTTTTAAAATAAATCTGTTTATTTTTACAAGTATGTATAATCTGTCCCAAATGCCCCTCCCACATAGAGAGTACTTAAAAATCAAAAAATACCAAAGACCTAAAACAAATATCCTTATTGCTAACATGTAGAATCTAACAAAACAAATTTATTCTCTCTCTCTCTCTCTCTCATCTTAAAATTATCAAATTGAAATAATTATTATTAAAATAATAAAAACTCCTTTCCAGCAGGTGTTAAGTGGCATATTTAATTTTCAGTAAAGATGGATTCTTTATCATTGTACCAATCAGAGTAGACCATGGGTTCTAAACATATTTTTGTGTCATTTACATCTTTGGCACATTGGTTTAACTCTTCCAAGAATAATGTTTGTTGCTTACATACATAATTGAAGGAAATGTAAAATTTTAGTGGAATATTAGTAATTTTTTTCCATTTCAAGATCAAAGACTCTCTAAAATCTATCCAGAGATCTTGTGAAAACTGTGAACCCCAGGTTGAGAACTCCTGACTTGAGACTGAAATTCTTTGTTTAAAACCTTCACATGTAAGATTGCTAAGATTGCTACTTGCTGAGCAAGATGATAAGATAGTGGGTCAGTAAATGGATTCCAAAGGAAAGAAATACATAGTTAGAACCTCTTGTCCATTTTATTAAAAAATGAGACGTTTTGGTCAAAGGATATGCAAAGGCAATTTACAGATGAGGAGAGCAAAGTGATCCATAGTCATATGAAAAATAGCTCTATATCATTACTTTTTAGAGAAATGCAAATTAAAGCTTCTCTGAGGTACCACATCACACCTCTCAGATTGACCAATATGACCAGAAAGGATAGTGATCATTGTTGGAAGGGTTGTGGGAAATCTGGGATACTATTACACTGTTGGTGGAGCTGTGAACTCATCTAACCTTTCTGGAGAGAAATTTGGAACTACACCCAAAGGGCAACAAAAACATGCATACCCTTTGATCCAGCAATACAACTACTAGGTCTATACTCTAAAGAGATGATGAAAAAGGATAAAAATATCACTTGTACAAAAATATTCATAGCAGCCCTGTTTGTGGTGGCAAAGAATTGGAAATCAAATAAATGTCCATCAATTGGGGAATGGCTTAGCAAACTGTGGTATATGTATGTATGTCATGGAACACTATTGTTTTATTAGAAACCAGGAGGGATGGGAATTCAGGGAAGCCTGGAGGGATTTGCATGAACTGATGCTGAGTGAGATGAGCAGAACCAGAAAAAACACTGTACATCCTAACAGCAACATGGGGGGTGATGATCAACCTTGATGGACTTGCTCATTCTATCAGTGCCACAATCAGGGACAATTTGGGGCTGTCTGCAATGAAGAATACCATCTGTATCCAGAAAAACAACTGTGAAGTTTAAACAATGACCAAGCACTATTACCTTAAATTTAGGGAAAAAAACTGATATTGTCTGATTTTGCTATCTCTTATACTTTATGTTTCTTCCTTAAGGATATGATTTCTCTCTCATCACATTCAATTTGGATCAATGTATACCATGAAAACAATGTAAAGGCAAATTGTCTTCTGTGGGGGATGGGGACAGGGAAGTAAGATTAGGGGAAAAATTGTAAAATCCAAAATAAATCTTTTAAAAACTGAGGCATTTGTCATAGACTGATTAGACTTATAAAATACTATTTGAATTATTTGGGTGAGAGATGATGATTATTTTCATTATATATATATATATATATATTCATTACATATATTTTCATTCATTTTTATTATACCATTATAATAGCTTGCTAATTGGTTTTCTAGTTTCAAGGCTATCCCCACTCCAATCCATCCTCTATTCAGCTGCCAAAGCGATTTTCTCAACCTGTAGGTCTGACTGTGTCACTCAATATATTCCAATGGATGCCCCTCTCCTTTTTTTGCCTCATGATCCAAGAATAAAAGCTCTATTTAGTTTCTAATATTCTTCAAAACTTGGCCTCTTCCTACCTTTTCAGTTCTCTTATGGTTTACCTTCCATGCACTTAATGATTCAACTACATTGTTGTTCCTTCCACTTCATCTCCCCCCCACATCTGTCTCATACCAAAAGTGTTTTTCCTAGGCAACTGACTGTTTGGTTTCCCTGGGCTTCCTTCAAGACATCGCCCAAATCCCATCCTCTAATAGCCCTTTTCTGGTCCCACCTCACCCCATCACTGCTACATACATCAGCAGTGCTAATGTGTTTCTTCTAAAATTACCTTTCATTTACTCTATATGCGTCATGTTTGTAGGTAATTATACATATGTTCCCTCATATGAAAGAAGAGACAATGTTTTTGTTGTCTGTTTCTATCCCCTGGAATAGTGCCTCTCACATAGTGGGGAGTTAATAAATGCTTAATGATTGACTGAACAATGAGCTCATGTGCCTAGAACTCAAAAAAAATAAATAACTTAGATGATATAAAGATATTTTACTATAATTAATTATTTGTTATGAATATGTATGGTGTCAAGAAGATATGGGCTCAAGGGTAACCTCTGAAATATACTAATATGTAACCCTGGACAAGACATTCAATCTTTCAGTGAACCAAAAAATTCTCTAAGAATATACTTTGAAGAGCAGATGTTGAGCTGCACTGGTAGGAAGAGATCTTCACTGAAAAAAAAGCCAACCTCTTAAGTTCAAGGTATTTAAGCTAGGCACATGAACACAAAGAAGTTGAAGAATTTGTCCTTAATGAGTTCCAGTCTATTGGCACATAGTGATATATGAATCAGGACCACACTGATATTGATGAGTTTTAGTTTAGTTCAGTCATTTTCAGTTGTATATGACTCTTCAAGATCCTCATCTGGGGCTCTTCTTGAAAGAGATACTGCAGTGCTTTGCTATTTTCTTCTCCAGCTCATTTTGTAGAGGAGAAAATGGGGCAAAAAGTGTTAAATGGTTTACCCAGGTTCACATAGCTTCTAAATTTCTGAGAGCAGATTCGAAATGAGGAAAATGAATCTTCCGGACTTCAGACCTAGTGCTCCATCCATTGCACCACAAATACGCTCTATATTGATGACTATGGGTGGTGTTTGTCTTTTGTTCTCAAAAAAAATCATAACATGGGAAATGATGCCATGACAAGCAAGTGAACTGGATTTGAGGCAGGGGAGGGGTGCTGTTCTATGTCACCAGTCTCACTGTCTGGGAGTCATCTGGATCCAGTGGCCAGATACAAATGAGTAAGATTAGAGATGGTCCAGTTATAAGGCAATCAGGATTAAATGACTTGCCCAAATTCACACAGCTTATAATGTAAAATGGTTCTGAGGTCAGATTTTAACTCATATCTTCTTGACTCCAGGACTAGTCTATCCTCTGCACCACCTCTCTGTCCAATACTACCAGTTTTAAGTCCATGAAGGATGATGTCCAAGACTACGTGCCAAAATCCAGATTCCTGGAGTCAACAAACCCCTGACTGGTTATTCTGGAATGACAATATCTCAACCCATTTTTAAGACCACATCATATGAAAAGTTGTTAGCCACCTGTAATAGAATGTTATTGTTTTTGGTCCTAATGACTAGCTGCTAAGTACTGGTCATTTTGTTCAAAATGCTGTATACTAGTGAATACCCAATTTGTTCTCAGGATTTCCTTGCAGTTGTAACTACAAGGCTCTAAATTACTTTTGGCAATATTGTTGGCAAAGATCCTTTTTCATATCCTTCTGTTGACCAACAACATGGCTATGATGGCATATCTCAGGAAAGAATGAATGAATGTATAAATGAATGATTCAATAAATGAATGATTAATGATTATGTTTTAAATGATGAAAACCAATTTCTCCTGATATCTTTCACATTCCCTTCTTTGGAGAGAAATTATATAAACTTAATAACCCAACATCCAACAACCTTAATAGCAATCTAAAAGAAACTCACTTTTTAATTCCATTTTTATTTTTGTAGAATTCAAATTGTTTTAGATGAATGCTTATGCTCTTCTATATTAGTGGTTCCAAATGATACAAAATTAAGGCATTGAACTTCTATGGAGGATGTTCACGGAGTCTCAGAAAAGATCTCAGCACCAAAGAAGTTGCTATCACTATTCATTATCATTACTTCCTACTTAATCTTTCAAGGACTGGAATTCTGGAGCAGAGAAAATAGTGTGAGATGTGAAATGGACAGTCTAAAGGTGAAAGGGCTATTTAGAGTTTATGCAGATTTACCAGATGTATAAAAATTCTTACCTAGGGAATCTCTATTGATTTTTTCTTTTCCTTTTGAAGCATTACATTCTCAATTGAATCTTGGAAAAATTTTTAAAAAATCAGTATAACTTTAAATACATTTCCTTCAATTATTTAGAATGACTATCTCATAAAAATATCTTTGTTTTGAATTTGGACAGGTAGTTTGGAAAATGTGGAGCTTGGAATCAGGAAGACCTGAATTTGAATCCTAGCTCCATTATTAACTGTCTTTCTCGATTTTCTTATCTCTCCTTCAGAACGCTGGTACCAGAGACTTTTCCATTTCTCTGATTAGAGAGGGTAAAGAATGAATTTGGAGAACTCATCTCAGATCATCCATTATTTATGCATGGCACCCAAGGAATTCTCCTCATCATTTCCTATCTTGATGCCTTCTTGGACTTTGTCATCTCTAAAAATTGTGTTCTGAGAAAAAAACAGTGCCTAGAAATAGTTTTCCCTTTTTATAAACTATATTTGATTGCTTATCATTTTAAGGAGAGGGATAAAAGTTGGAACTCAAAACATTTTTTAAAAATTATTTTAACATGTAATTGGGAAAAAATAAAATATTATAAAAAATGAAATAGTTTGTCTTCCTGCAAATAAGATGAAGTATAAGAATCATGATATTCTGTATAAGATATTGAATCTGGAGACAAGAAGACCTCAGTTTAAATTTGATCTCAGTCATTTCCTGGCTGTATAACCTTGAGAAAGTCATTTAACCTCTGTCTGCCTTGTTTTCCTTTATTTGTATTGTGAGGAGGTTAGATTTGCTGGCCCCTAGATCTCCTTTCAGTTCTGAAGTAATGCACTTGAGTTTTTTTTCAGATTTGTTAGCTAGCTGAATGATAATACAAACATTTCAACTCTCTGGGTCTCAGTAAATTCATCTGTAAAAGAGGAGGTTGAATTAAATAATCCCTAAAGGTCTAAAGCACTGAAATTCTAGTTCTATATGGATAGGTTGAGAATGTGATTTCCCCCATACCCAATACTATTAGGACCTGGGTAGGACTTTGAAAATTTAAATTCAATTTTAACCAATTTGTGAATTTATTACTAAAGTTTTAATATGAGATTTAGATTTCAGAAATCTACAAATACTACAAATCAGGGGTTGGTTTATCATTTTGTTGATTGTCTAGACTTAAAAAACACTAATAATGCAGAGACAGTTATTAAATCTTTGCCAGAACATTTCACATACCTCCCCACAAAATAACCTCTGAAGCCACTGCCTGAGGTAGTATCCTAGTCTGGACGAATCATATGTGACATTTCATATCTTCAAGGTGATATATAGTATGGGGAAAGCAGAGGAGTAAAGTGGAAAAAGTAACAAACTAGGAGTCAAAGACAGAAATCCATTTTTAGTTTTGCCACCAACTAACTGTGATCTGGTTTGAGTCTCTTAACCTTCAATAATCTAAGCTTCCTTTTTTTTTGTTAAATGAAAAGTGTTTTTTTAAAATTATTTTTTATTTTTCATTTTTAAAAAAAAATTATCTCCAAGGTCCCTTCCAAATCAAATGGTCCATGCCTCTATCATTACATGGCCTCTAAGGTCTCTTTCTTCTCTGAATTATGAGGAGTTTTATTAGTGATTTCAAATCCAAATTAGTATGTGCTTGAGAAGCACAATGGGCCAAATGCTTTTCCAAATACATTTTTGAAGGCAGGGTCAATACCATCCTAGATGTTTTTTGTCATTTCTGGAAAATCCCAGGGCTAGAAGTACTAAAAAAGATGCCCAGTTTGGCTCTAATATTTCTAGGATTCTGTGTTTAAAATTATCTTTTACAATGCTTAAAATAAAATATATAGGATTACAAAAGAAATCAAAGGTTATTCAAAATCCTAGATAAAAGAATACCTGCTGTAGAGAGTCTTGGCTCCTGTCCTCATTACATGAAATGCTTCACAAAAGTTAAGGCATGAATTGAAATTTCCCAATGTTTTAGAAATGGTAAAGGAACTGGTTTTTTTATGTTCACCCCAATAATGGGAATTCCCTACTGTGTCCTCTTCTCTTATCTTTCCCAATGGATTCTACTAGTTTTCTTTGGTGTTTGGTAATATATCATAGAACTTTAGAGATTGCTGGATCTTTATCTAGGAAGCTCATAAGCATCAAGGGACAGGACAGACTGAAATCTGACCACTACTCCCAAAATAAGGTTCAAGGAACTTACAACTGTCTGCCCTTTAGGGAAAACAAAATAAAACAAAACATCATTTGACCTTAAAAATGATTCTTTTTTTTTTTTAAAGTTTTTTGCAAGGCAATGAATGGGGTTAATGGCTTGCCCAAGGCCACACAGCTAGGTAATTATTAAGTGTCTGAGACCTGATTTGAACTCAGGTCCTCCTGACTCCAGGGCTGGTGCTCTTATCCACTGCACCACCTAGCTGCCCCTAAAAATGATTCTTAATAAATAATTCTGCAAATTCTCATTTTACAGTATGGAAAGATGATCTGTTCTTCTGGGCTTATAATGACTATTGTTAAAGTGATATAGAACAATATAGTGATACATTTTTTTTTAAATAATGTCAGACAGGGAAGCTAGATGACACAGTGGATACAGCACCAGCCTTGGTGTCAGGAGGACCTGAGTTCAAATTTGATCTCAGATATTTATTAGCTCTGTGACCCTGGGCAAATCATTTAACCCTTATTAATTCACATAAAAAAACAAAAGAACAATAAACAAGACAGACAAAAAAGGAAGTAAATAAGCATTTATAAAGTGATTGCTATGTGCCAGATTGTATAAGTGTTATACAAGTATTGTCTCAATTGATCCTCATAACAGCCCTACAAGGTAATTGCTATTATTATTGTTATCACCCCTATTTTACAGTTGAGGATACTGGGGCAAATGGATATTAAGGGATTTGTTTAAGGCCACACAGTTAATAAGTGTCTGAAATTGGATTTAAACTCAGGAAAGTGAGTCTTCCTGACTTCAGGCCCAAGGAA
The DNA here is from genome assembly GCF_037893015.1 of Macrotis lagotis. Taxonomy (NCBI): domain Eukaryota; kingdom Metazoa; phylum Chordata; class Mammalia; order Peramelemorphia; family Peramelidae; genus Macrotis; species Macrotis lagotis. The sequence goes on along the minus strand of NC_133666.1, from coordinate 511,937,738 downwards.
TTTAAAGCTAGACGAGACCTTAGAGGCTATTTAATGCATTTTAGAGATAAAGAAACCTAAAACCCAAAGGTTCTGCAATTTTTAAAATGCCAAACATGTTGTAAATGGCAGAGACAATATTTGAACTCTTATTCTCTAATACTGGGAACTGTGATATTTCAGCATAATATGCCACCTTAAATCTTTGATTTTTAATAATTAGTGTCTCCTTTTTTATTTAAAGCTCTTTTAGCATTAAAATAAAGCTATTAACAAAATAGTTTTACCTAGGCTTTACCAAGTTAGTGCCAAAATATTTAGCAAATGACAAATAAGCAAATAAAATATATTTATTTTGCTTTCCTTTTAGATCTATATGAAATTCTTCCTTCAGATCTTTTATTTTTCCTCCCTGCCTCCTTCCTTTTCCTCCTTCCTTCCTTCCTTCCTTCTTTCCTTCCTTCCTTCCTTCCTCTGTCCTCATATAATTGGAGCTGGTTTTTAAACAGTTCTGATTTTGTTGCTTTCACTTTGTATCATTCTATATAAGGCTTCCTATACTTCCAACATTTTCGCAAAGTACCCTATTATACCATTATATTAAATATGCTAGCATATATGTGGCCATTTTCAAATTATTGGGCATACATTTTCCCCCAAAATTTTATTGTTATAGAGAACATATGAATGAATTTTTGTAGACAAGACCCTTTTTTCCCTTTTTCAGGATTTGCAGGGGATAGAGTTCTAACACTAATGTTGTTCAATTAAAATGTATGAACGTTTTTCTGACTGAGTACATATTGTATTATACTCTCACAAATAATTGCCCTACCCCCCCTTTAGTCTGTGAGCTGAAGGAAAGCAAAAGCAGGTTTCCTTCCCCCCTACCCTTTCTTTGTATCCTTAGTGTTTAAAACCTTTAACAGTGTGCCTGGCACGTAGTAGGCACTTAATAAATGAAAGATGACTGATTGACAATGGATTGGAAAACCTGTTATTCCATAGTTCAGTCAAAATAACATTTTATTCTTTTTATGTAAATTCCAATAAATGTAAAGGTTATATCTTAAAACTGTCTTGATTTGCAATTCTATAATTATTAGGAAGCATATGCATCTTTTCATGTAGTTATTAATATTTTCTCCAGCAGTTAAATGGTCTATTTCTTTTGACCACTGCACCACTGGAATGTGAATTATTAATCTTATAGCTACAGATCACTCTCATGGATTCTAAATGTTAAACCTTTCTCTCATGCAAAAATCACTTTGCATTTTCCATGCAAAAATCACTTTATCATTATATTATTGAATCCATTGACTTTGTCTTCAATGATTTCTTATAATTGCATGGAAAAAAATTGCCCTTCCTCTCGATTCCTGAAACAAATATCCTTTCCTTTCATTAAAAAATAATTAGATCATTGATCATATTAAAGTATATTATGGTATAGGATGTAGTATTTTCCTTTAGAGAAATCCAAAATACAAAAATGTCTCTGGGATCCACCCAGGAAATGTAAAGTTACAGTAAGGAAACAAATCACCCTGATCCTTTGGTATACTTCCCACAGAGAAACACAAACACTGCTGCGGGTGTAAATGATGGCAATGGTCACCTTAAGTCTGAATTTGTGGCTTTGTTTAGTTTGTTCCATAGCCTCTATGTTATTAATTTTCTGTTTCATAAACCTGACAAACATAATTGTTAATTACATGCCATACATTCCAGCCTCACGGTAATGGTTTCTCTCAGAACTCTATCTGATATAAAGCTCTAGCACCATGCCCCACTATATTAAATTCCAATTTAATTACCTTTATTACAGTACCTCCTCTTCACAGGAAATGATTAAGTCTATGAGATGGATTCGTAATAGAAGTGGAAGATACTGCAGGGAGCCTCACCCTAAGCCCTAATGTACCTTAGGCTGCATTTGCAGGCATGGTAGCAACAATAAAAATGGTTGAAAAATGATCTTCTCTTCCACTTCCCTAGCTCTCTGTGACGTGTTCCCTCTAAGGTCCCTACTGGCTTTCACAACATTGATTGACATCAGAAATTGGGCTTTAATGCGTAATTCATTTGCTTGCTTTTGTTGCAGGCAAAGAGTGTCTCAAATAATTAGCACAGGAGAGAAAGGGAGTAGCCTGTGGACAGCATATACTCACCACCTAATAATTAATCTTTTGGTGCCAAATTTTAGCATCCCTTCTTACAAGGGAAAAAAGTAGCAGCAACTCAGGGTGTTTTACATTTAAACATAATTAGAGGTGGCTTCCAATAAGTTTCTTTTTAACCTTGATTTGAAAATTAAAAGAGCTAGTAGCTTTCAAGATCTCTAGCAGTAATTGTTTCCCTAAATAAACACCAAAAGCAGAGAACTGCACCAAGAACTCAGGCAACTGTGATATTAGGGAATAGATAGGGAACAAGCCAGAAAATTAGCCTGCAGGGCATTCAGCCTGAGTGTTATTGAAGAAATGCAATAGACTGAATTTTATTACTATTAATTAGGCATTTATATAATTCCTATTTACAAAGAGCTTTTTGATCAGCAAGGCTTGCTAGAAAAGTTGCATTGTTATCCCTATTTACCAGGTAAAGAAAGACAAACTAAGAGGTTTAAATCAGTTGTCTAAAGCTCACACAGTAGGTCCAGGTATATTTGTACACACAGTTTAAAATATAATAGAGAACTGGCAATTATTCAATGAATTGAGTCTATATATGGATAATCTGCTACAAAAAACAAACACACTATCACAAAATCCCAAATTCCTTGTTTTTCCCCCATATTAACTGTTTACAGACCCTAAATTCATCACCTTCAGCTTCTGATTTTTTGTTTGTGTCTGCTCTAACAAAGAATTTTTTGCCTAAAATAAGTTTTAGATACATTATTGTTAATTTTTTATCAATACATTAATCTGTCAATGACATTCAGAATTAGAATTAATTGCCCTGAAATTTCATAAATGCAGAGATTTAGAGCTAGAGGGATTGTAGCGCTCACCTAGTCCAAGTCTCTCATTTTTCAAATAAAGAAACTGAGGTCCAGAGAATCAAGTGAAGAACTTAACCAAGATTCTTTATTATGTAGTGTTAGTTAATAATAGTTATGAGATCAGAACTCATGTCTTTTTTATTTTTTAAATGTATTTAAAATTTCCCCCCTATTAAATGTAAAAACAATTTTAAACATTCATTTTTAAAACCTTTTGAGTTCCAAATTCTCTCCCTTCCTCCTTTCCCACTCCCCTCATTGAGAAGGCAAGCAATTCTATGTTATACATGTATAGCCATGCAAAATATATTTCCACATTAGTCATGTTATGAAAGAAAAACATAGAACAAAAAAATCCACCAAAAGTTAAGAAAATAAAGCTTAAAAAGTATGCTTCAATCTGTATTCAGATACCAACATTTCTTTCTCTGAGGATGGGTAGCATTTTTTCATCATAAATTTTTCAAAGTTGTCTTGGATGCTGTTAAGTCATTCACAACTGATCATCGTAAAATATTACAGTTACTTTGTACATAGTGCATGTCATTTACATCAGCTCATATAAGTCTTTTCAGATTTTTTTGAAAGGAACTTGTTCATCATTTCTTATAGCATAATGGTATTCCATCACAAACATATAGACAATTTATTCAGCCATTCCCCAACTGATGGGCATCCACCCAATTTCCAACTCCTTGCCACCATAAAAGAGTTGCTATAAATATCTCCTTACATATAGTTCTTTTCTTCTTTTTTTATTTTTTCTTCATTACTTACCTAGAATGGTACTGTTAGGTTATAGGATATGCATATAGAACCCATTTCTCTTGATTCCTGGTCCTGTGGCATTTCTGATATTCTGATATTCCATGACACTGAGTTTTTTGCCTTAGCTCCTCAGAATGTTTTTTTTTTCAGAATGATTATATCTGCATGACAGAAATATAGCATCACAGATAATCAGATTTAGAAGATTATACCTGAAAGGAATATCCACTAAAACTTTACTAATATACTCATTCAATCCTTGCTTTAAGACCTAGGGAGAACCTACTACCTTGCCAGAGAGACAAATCATTCTATTTCTAAATAGTTTTAATTACTGAAACAGTCTGACTGACATCAAATTTAAATTGTCACTTTGCAGCTACTATATTTTGCTCATTTTACTTTTGACTTCTGTGGAGGAAAGTTGCATTAGAATAAGCCAGAAAGTAGAAAAGGACTTTTGCTTAAGAAAATATACATCACAATTACTCAGTAATACCTGTCACTGCAGATAGCCACTGTGTACAAATCATATTGCAATAAGATTTTTTGGAAGCCAAACTATCCAATGATTTCCTGTTTCATAGACTAATGTGATAATTACTATTTCCTCTTTTCTTCTGTGTTTTACTAATGGGCCATAGTTACAGCTCTGCATTCAAGTTATCTTCTAGAATGGTCTAACTTCTAGATTTATACCCCTTATTTGTTCTCCCCCCCCCCCAGTAATCGCTTCAGAAATTAGGATATACATATCTATCTGTTCATAGTTACATAACTCTAGTAGAATATAAGCACTTTGAAGCCAGGAAATGTTTTCCTTTTGTTCTTACATTCTCTGCATGTAGAACAATTATTAGCACATAGTATTTATTTAATGTCATTATTAGATTAGAGTGAAAGGGAGGATGAATTGCTGTCAAAAAAAAAATTAGTCAAGTAGACAAAGCAATCCAAGGGAAAAAAATCTATTGTTCAGTGTAAAGCAGATATAAAACATTTAACAGATTCAATGATGGAGATTTTTTTATTAGCTCTATATCTTTCAGGAAGTAAATGAAGACATTCAAAAAATCTAAATATATAAACAAATTATCAGGGTCTTGTGAAAACTGATAATGGCATAATGTACCAACTACAATCTGACAACACTAACCAAATAGAAAACAATGAATTATAACAATTGAGTCTGGAAACAATCAAGTCATTAATTAATATCTGCACATCAATTTTGTTAACCAATTAACTTAATTTTTTGTAATATCTTGAAGAGAATAAGGGAAATTTGTTACAAAATCAAAATATCTCCCAAATGAGTGATGTCAGAGATTTCTGTGTATATAAATGCAGATACTGAACTTTTTCCCACCAAAGGCTGAGCACATGTTCTCTATTCATATTCTAGTAGCCAGATAAATAGGGAAAATCTCTTTTTCATGAATAAATTACCATTATAGTGGACAAGCAGCAACCAGCTTTATTCTAATACTATTCTTATGAACAATTCCTTCACACAATATTTATTGTTGCTGTTGTTTTTAAGAATGTTGTAACAGAACATATATTCAAATCTTAGCTTTGCATCCTACCACCTTTGTGGTCTAGGACAGCTCAATTAACCACACTGACCTGTAAAATGGGGGGGATTGAATTAGATGACTTCAAGGATCTTGTTTATCTCTAGAAAGGGAGACAATTTGGTGTACTGGTCACAGAATTTGAGTTTTACTCCCCTCTCTGGTTTTTACCACTTGTATTGAGTAAACACCTAAATTCCCAGGACTTCAAGTTTTATCAAATGAGGACTTCAAGTTTCTGAAGTCCTAGGAAATCTAAATATTATTATTCTACAGTCTGTTAATCTATGTTGTACTTTATAAAATGACCCACTTAAACATTAGTTTTAAAGTAGTCATTCTGTCTGAGGCAAACTTTCCAGACAGAAGCTTTCAGAATTGGTTTGTTTCCAAACATCTCTGATCTGTTAAACTTCTTCCAGACTTGAGTTCGGTGATACTGTATTTAGATTCATAGAATCACAGAATTGGAAAGGATCACAGAGACCAATGAATTGAAATTCAATTCTGACCCCAAATGTCCTCTACAGCATAGCCTACAATTAGTTAAACTTGAAGTTCTTTGGTAAGAAGAAGTCCACTACTATACTTCAAAAGATTGTTTCATTGTTAGGTAGTTTCAATTGATAGTAAATTGCTCCTTATATTAAGTCCAAATTTTTCAGTTTGCATCTTTTGCCAATTGCTTCTAGTCTTGCCTGGAGGGCCAAGTAGAACAGTTTGATCCTTCTTCCATATGGCAATCCTTTAAATACCTGAATCCAGCTACTAAGCCCATCTCCCTATTTTTCCCCTCCTCCACATTATTGACCCTTGACCATCCCAGAACCCATCTAGAATAGCTGACTCCAAGAATATCTTTACAATTGGGAACATCCTCCACCCTTTCTTCTCCCTTAGCCCAGGCTTTTAACTGCTTCCAGGACTTGTATGAGATGGAAAATGATGACATGGAGAACCACCAGGTCTTATTCTTTTTCTTGTTATTGATTTCTTCTGAGGTCATCTTGTCTGCTTTGCCTCTATTACCCTATGGTTGCCCAGAATTGTCATAAGATCTCTTTTTATAACTTAAAGACCTTTGGCTCATGCCATATGTCCCATCAATGTGCTCATGAATTCTGGGCCTTTCCATCTAATGTTTGTCCTTCATTCTGAAGAAGACCATGGCATCAGGGATGATGATGATGCCATGGCAAACATATGAATTGGATTTGAGTGAAGGGTGCTGTGCTAAGTTACCAGTTTCATTTTCTCCTCCAGAGATATCTAGGTCCAGTGGCCTGATATGAATTAGGATGACTGGAGATGGCCCTGGATGAGAGGCAATCAGGATTAAGTGATTTGCCCAAGGTCACACAGAAATACCAAGTGTCTGAGGCAGAATTCGAACTCCTATCCTCCAGACTCCAAGGCTATCCACTGTTCCACCTAACTGTGCCTTTCCATCTACCCCATAGCTGAATGTTAGAGTGTGAAATCCTTGAGGAGAGGAATTATTTCAATTTTTCTACTTCTATCTCCAGAATTTAGCAGAGTGCTTGGCAACTGCATAGTTTTTAACTAATGTTTCTTTTCCTGTTCATTCATTCATTCATTCATTCAATCAATTTTTCATTCCTTTTCTTGCTTAAACATCCAGTTCCTTCAATTGATCCTTATATGACATGATATTGAGGTTCTTCATTATCTTAACCACTGTTGTGTCTTCTTTTTTTTTTCTGGACACTCTCCAGCTTATCAATGTCCTTCCTAAAATGTGTTACCCTACATGCAATATTCCAGGTAAACTTTGACCAAGGCAGAATATATTGGGACTATCAACTTCCTAATCCTGATAACTATTCCTCTCTGAGGTTTTATAAAAGTTTTTTGGCCAGCACTTCAAGCTTTTGATTCCCATTCATCTTACAGTTCATAAAAATGTCTAAATCTTTTTTCAGACTTTTATATTAACATTTTTGTATTTAGGATTTTTTAACTACTCTATGACCATATATTCAATCCTATTAAATTTTATCATATTATATTTGGTCCAATTTTCTAGCTTGTTAATAACTTTTTGAATAGTTACCTTCATCCATATGTAAATTATTCCTCTTAGTCTTTTTCATATGGCAATTTGATAAGCTCCATCTATGTCTTTTCCTACATGATTGGCAAAAGTGTTGAACAGTTCAAAACCATGCTTGGATATTTGGCATTATGAATTCTTTTCTAAGGCAATATAAAATTATTTAGATAATAAGATAATTCTTTAGATTAGGCCATTCAACTAAACTCAAGTCCAACTAATCATACTACTGCCTAACTCATCTCTCTTTTCCACAAAAAAAATCAATGGAGACTTTATAAATAGTTGACTAACACCTAAGTAAAACATTTTCTTTAACCGTTGCTTTAATATTATATTTTTGAAGTTTTCCAGAAATCCAAGACAATTTCAGTTGCCTATAGTCTGTATACTACTCTCTTTCCTTTTAAAGCAATCAGGACAACACTTACCAATCTTAGTCCTGTGATATCTTTTTTCTTTCAAAGATCACTAATAGTGGTTCAATAATCATACATATCAATACTTTTTAATATGCTAAGCTGTAAGCCATCTGGTGATTTTAATTCATCAGGTACAGTCAGGTACTCATTTACTATGTCCCTGTTTATCTAGAATATCAAATTCCTATGAGACATTTTTGTCCTGTTTTCTTTAATTCAAAAATCATTAACTTTGGCAGAAAAAAAGAAACATTTGAACAGCATTTTCTTTTTTTTTCCCCTATTCTTCAATATCACCTTATTATCTATTTCAAGCAGGGATCTATCCCTTCTTTGATATTATTTCTTCACAATATAGTTACAGTATGAGTTCCTTGACATTTTTATCTTTTTTTTTATTTGCAGCACATAGCAATGTGACTAGGACATAGCTGGTACTAAGCAGGCTAGTTGCTGGACTGATTGAGTCTTCAGCTCACTATAGTTCATTCAGAGACTATTTCTTACATCATACTTTTTTAAAAAACAAAAATTCCTCCTATTTTCAGTTCCATATTCTCTCCCTATTTCCATTCTTCGAGAAAAAAGAAATACAGTATCCTCTATATATGTGAAGTCATACTGCATTATCCATGTTCCAAAAATAAATCCCAAGAAAAATAAATAAATAAATAATATGCTCAATCTGTACTCTGGGTCTATCAATTCTTTACCTTGAAGCATTTTTGGAGTAGGGTTAGAGCACCAGAACTATAGACAGGAGGAACTGAGCTAGAATTCGACCTTAGACACTTGAATACTTACTAGCTGTGTGACCTTGGGCAAATCAAATCACTTAACCCCGAATGCCTCACATTCAAGGCCATCTCCTGTCCTACTGTTTCACCTTTGGTCATCAGATTTGGATGGTTCTGGAAGAAAAAGTTGAAACTGGTGACTAAGCACAGCACTCCCTGTCCCCTACCTCCCCCCCCTCAACAAATCCAATTCACTTACTTGTCATGGCATCACCTCACTTGTTATCATTCTTTGAGAACTAAGGACAAATATCAACACAGTATTTGGAGTTGTGGTGGATCATTATATTGATCATTGTCACAAAGTCTTTCACAGTTGATTCTTTTTTGCAAAATAATTATTTTTCCAAGTCTCACTCACTTTGCTTTGTATCAGTTCATATAAGTCTTCCCAGATTTTTTTGTAACCATTTCCTTCATTTTTTTACAGAACAATGGTATTTAATCGTGTTCATATGGCATAAGTTGTTCAGCAATTCCTCAATTAATGGGCTTTCCCTTAGTTCTCAATTCTTTGCCACCATGGAAGAATCACTATATTTTTTATATTTGGGTTCTTATATTTTTCTTGAAGGATACTGTATTCTTTACCTGCCCTTGCTTTTTATCTTCACTGGCAGCAAAGTTGCAAAACAGGCAGAGAGCCACACTAGAGAATAATCCCAAGTGCCAAGATCAAGAAACATATTAGGGATGGCAAAATGTGATAGCAAATTGGTTTGGAATAGTTGCTATCACAGTGGCACTTTAGGAGTGGAAATGAATCAGTGTGTTATAGTGGGTAGGGCACTGGAATCAGAAAGGCTAGGTTCAAATACCACCTCAGATATTGATTCTAGGCATATCACTTAACCTTCATGTCTCTCAGTTTCCTCACTTAGAAAATGAAAAAGTTGAAGTTGATGACAATTGAGTTTCCTTTTGGTTCAGGCCTAAATCTATAATTTTGAGAAATAAATAAAAAAAAGATTTGTGAGACAACTGAGATTCAAGTACAACTGAGAATGGTTAGTGCGAAGAAGTATTATAAACACAGCATCAAGAATCTAAGATTTGAATTCTAATCCTCCTTTTACAAATTACTAGCTGATGTGGGAGTACTGGGACATTGATGCATTGCTGGTGGAGTTGTGAATGGATCCAACTATTCCAGAAAGCAAGATGGAGAACAATAAAACTATTCATACCTTTTGACCCAGCAATTCCAATTCTAGGCCTATATCTAGAAGAAATCATAAAAAAGGAAAAGTCCTACATATTCCAAAATATTCATTGCAGTTTTTTTTGTAATGTACAAAGAATTGTAAATTGAGGGGATGACCATCAATTGGGAAATGACTAAAGAAGTTATATTTCATGAATACTATGGAATACTATTGTTCTATAAGAAATCATAAATGGTTGGACTCAAGGAATGACTAATGGGATCTGATGCTAAGTGAAGAGAATAGAACCAAGAGAACACATCAACAACATTATGAGATGAACAATCTTGATGGAAGCAGCTCCCTTCAACAGTTCAGAGAGTTAGGACAACTCTATTAGACTGCCTATGGACTATATTTTCCTCATCCAGAGAAAGAGAGACAACAAAACAAAACACACACACACACACACACAAACAACCCTTCAGAATCTGATGAACACTTCATAAAAATTATCTCTTATATATCTCTTTCCCTTAATCCTGATTCTGATACTGAAAATTACTAATCTGTAAACATGTTTATTAAAATATGTATGTACAATGCTAACCCAACTATTCATTCCTGAGGAGAGAGGTGTGGAAAGAGAGGGTTGAAGGAAATTTTACTTAAAAATATATATGTGCATATGAATAAAAAATAAATAAATAAATAAAAATAACCCCCCCCCCCCACAAATTACTAGCTGTGTGACCTTGAGCACATCATCTAACCTCTTGGGATCTCCATTATCTTTTGTATAAAATTAGGGTAATAATACCTTACTTTCTTAGACTTGATGATCTCTTGAAGGATTTTTCAATACAGTACCAATGACTCTATAAACTGTTATTTAAATAGAGAGTAAACTAGAAAACAGACCTAAGGATAGAGACACCAAAGTTAGCCAGGTCCTGGTGAGAGAAAATTCAAGTCAGAAATTAGTAAGGACAGAACCACTTCTAAGGATATGTCTTGGGAAAGCCAGGAAGGAACCGCATGTATAACATTCATTATAATTCTTTATTTCTAAAAAGAGAATATTGGTAGGAACATTAGAAAACATAGCATATGAGTGTAGGACAACACATATATATACAAAACCCACTGCCCATATACTTTAAAGAATTAAAGCTGTGACTTACACATTACAATTCAAGGTAATAATTTTTTCACTGGAAGGAGAATAAAGGATCCATTTCTTAGAAATAATGGAAAATTTCTAAAATGTAAATAGAAAGAACTGTGAAAAGTCACAAAGTTATTCTATCTATTGAGGGGATAATTATTTTTGATTCTATAAACTGTATCAAATTTTGAATGTATTATGTATTGTGATGAAATGCCCTTTTCCCCCCCTCACTTTTTTGAAAACGAGTGCACTCAGAAGGCTTGATAGATGCATTACACGGCCACATTAGGAATTCTGAGATCTGGAGGATGCCCTACTTTGATCTCACAACAAGCCGATTGTTACACTGAGTCCCCACAGAGCTGAACACACAGCGCAAGAGGGTCTTTTAACTCAAGTGCACATAGGGAAAAATTTATGAGGTTTTTATGAAGTGGTTTATTTCAACTCTGAATAGGGGAAGGGAGGGAAATTCATGACTTAAAGATTCAGTTGGGCCTAGTGCAAATTTTATCATCAGAGAGCACATTGGAGAGGATGGGCCTCAAAGCTGCCATGTTGAGAGGGGTATGGCTGTTTCAACACTACATATAACAAATGTAAGGCAGAACTATCTAGTCTGTAAACAACCCACAAAGCAAATTGCCAGTTGATATTTCTTGATCTAGACTTCTTTGAGATACAATGGAAGCCGCTTTTCAATATAGGAAGAATATGAGTCCTCTCTGTAGTTCCAACAGGGCTTTGTCATGACTTGTAATGAGCTGAATATTGTAATATGCATTCTAAAAAAATGACTATTTCTGTGTGTGCAAAAATACAATGCATATGCACCAAGACATTAACAAAACAGCACCTGCACAAACTAAGATTGCAACTCTATTCTCAGCTTATCTTTGCTTTTCACTCACTGGGATCATTTCTGTTTCAATGGGAAAGAAAAGCCGCACAGGCAAGCATAATTCACACGTTAAACTAGAGTTACCACTTCTGTATGAATCAGCACTCTGTAAACAAAACAAAAAAAAAAAACCTGAAAAATTCCAAGTCCAAATATTCCACGTCAACTACTGCAAATAAATTCCTAGTTTAACAATAAATAGCATATAATAGCAACAGCAGTAAATGGTGAGTGACACCTACCTTTAGTTCCCTTTATTTGGCTTGGGGAACTCAATGTAGCTTTCTGACAATGGGGTATTAATAAGGGACCACACTTTCACAAGTCACTTAATCCCTATAGTATACTACTTTTAATTATTACTAAATGTAAGTTACATCTATAAAACATTTTAAGATTTCCAAAGCAGTTATCTAAAAATGGTAGCATATGTACTAATTTATGGAAGAGGAAATGGAGTAAAAAATGGAAGAATTATTTACCCATAATTGCATTGTTAAGAAGCTTTTGAAGTGGGAATTGAAATGGGCTATCTTGATTCCTATGTCCAGCAAGCATTTCCATGTAATCCAATAAAACTGTTCCTCTTTATAGTGTCCCTCACATCCTGTAGCTGAAGAACTCTGACCTCAAACCAATAGGATGAATTCTGGTTGTCTTGTCCTCCCAAGATATAGCTTATGACTAGGTTCCCATAAATGCATATAAGAGGTACTAACACCATTGATAAGTGCTAAAAGGATATTGGGTATGAGATTGCTTTAATTTAATCTATCAAAAATGCATAAAATACAAAAGACCCAAGGGAATTAATAAACAGGTCTTATTTTTATAACCTATCAGAATTCCCACAGAGGATAAGATCACATTGGTGATCTATAAATAAATTTCCCCATTTATCTTGAATCTGCACTAACTGAGCAATCCAAGACAAACTCTTGGAAGACTCTGGTAATCTATTCATTTGTTAACAACTATAATTCCAAATTGAAAACAGGAAGGATGATGCAGTATAGCTTTCCTTTTTGAATGAACTCTATGTACTCTTTATACCTATGGAGAGTGGAGCAAATGGTTTTATACCATGAGGAAGATGGAAGAGGTGTACCTGATACCAGGAAAAAGAGTTAAGACCAGATCACAAGGAGGGAAGGAATAAGCATTTATAAGAGCTAGAACTTTTTTTTTAGGTTTTTTGCAAGGCAAATGGGGTTAAGTGGCTTGCCCAAGGCCACACAGCTAAGTAATTATTAAGTGTCTGAGGCCAGATTTGAACTCAGGTACTCCTGACTCCAGGGCCAATGCTCTATCCACTGCACCACCTAGCCGCCCAAGAGCTAGAATTTTATAAGTACTGAGCACCTGAGCACTTTTTACAAATATCATCTCATTTTATCCTTCTAATATTCATGGAAAGTAAGTACTATCATTAATTCCATTTCACAGTTGAGACAAACAGGATTAAGTGATTTACCAAGGATCACACAGCTAGTCTGAGTACAGATTTGAATTTGGGACTTCCTGACTCCAGATTCAGAACTCTATGCATGGCACTGTCTAGAGGCTTCATAAGACAGAGTGATCAGTTTTACACACAGTAAGTTTGCAACTTGTGTAAGGGGGTTTAAAGAAATGGCTATGGATTTTATGCCAGGAAAATATGACAATATGAAGTGTTAAGGATTAGCATAAGTGGTTTTACAAGTAGTGTGCCAAAATTCTGACTCTTTTCCTTTCAGTATGTTGATGATAATGAAAATTGACCTGAGTGATATTAGATGTACTGTGGGTGGCTGGCACTGGGTATAAACCAACAGAATGACTATAAAGCATACAACAGCTAGGGCAAAGGTAGAAACCAAGGCAAATGTAATTAGCTGATCAGCTTAGACAAGATTGTGTAATAACACTCAATCATGTTTCTAGGCCAGTTGGAGATTTGTTTTTATCTTTCTTCTCTACCCCCCCCATGGAAAAACATATTTAATTTTATAATGGAAATATATTTTGATACTTTGATAGATCAATGATTTCACTGATATGGGTTTTTCCTTTATTGATGAATTTCACAATTCATTAATGACCTCTTCCTGTATGATACTTAGAAATATCCATTTTTCAATTCTTCATAAGCGATTCACCAATTAGATAGAAGCACTTCTCTAGGTCTTTTCTCAGGTTAAGGATATTAGGGTAGCACTTGTGCTATCTACAAATGAATAGTCTTATCCATGCCCATCATGTATTTATTATCCTTTCATATACATATATATATATATATATATAATTTTGATTCTTTTTATAACAATTATTTCTTTTTATTATGAACTTGATTAAAAATTTCAATATTATAAAGAACAAAATGATGATTATAAATAAAATTGTGACTTTTTTACTTATAGTATTTAAAGCACAAGTTAAATTTAACAAAGGGGTGACAAAATTGGTCTGCTTGTTTTCCTCTCTCTCTCTGAACTTATTTTTGTTTTCTTTTGTGTCTTTTAAATAAATTTTGATGATTTTTTTATATCTCTAATTTGTTTTTCCATTTCCCCTTTATCAAATAGAAGCCTTGCCTTGTTACAAATAAGTAGAGTAAGGTAAAATTCTGAATGTCTATAACCTTTCTTCCAAGAATTGGGAAACATATTTCATCATCATTATCATCATCATTCTTTTGGAGTCTTTTTTGGTTGCTTAATTTTAAAGTAAAGTATTTCACATTTTTCCCTTTATCATATTGTGGTAAATATGTACAATGTTCCTATGTACCAGTTCACATGGAACTTTCTAAATTCTTTGAATCCTTCATATTTGTCATAGAGTACATTAATAGGCTACTAAATCAATGTACTCTAATTTATTCAGGCATTTTCTAACCTGAGAAAAATCTACTTTAATTCTTCTTTACTTTAACCCAAAGTTTTGCTATATATATTTTTATATGTATGAGTCCTTTCTTCCTGTGTTTGTTGTTCTTTGCCCTTTGTTCTCAAAGAGGACCATGACATCAAGAAGGTGATGCCATCATGATAATTTTAAAATAGCAAATCAGGGGCAGCTAGGAGGCAGAGTGGATAGAGAATCAGCCCTGGAGTCTGGAGGACCTGAGTTCAAATTCGACCTCAAAAATTTACTAATTACCTAGCTGTGTGACCTTGGACAAGTCACTTAGACCCATTGTCTTGCAAAAAAAAAAAACCCTAAAAAAAGCAAATTATGAACTCCAATTTAAGAAGTAACTCACAAAGGTGAGAAATTACTCTATACTGGATTTTTATTTATTTCTCAAATAGATTTAGTATTAAATCTTTAAAACTCTAGTCTAATTGGCTCTCAAAATATATATTGCCTTTTGTGCTTTTATTGTATATTATATTTATTGGATTATCTCTTCTATTTGATAGCAAGATTTTTGAGGACAGGTTAATATTTCATTTACATTTGTTCCATACACATAAAGTAAATATATATATATGCAAATATATATAAAGTAAATATATATATATATGAGAGAGAGAGAGAGAGAGAGAGAGAGAGAGAGAGAGAGAGAGAGAGAGAGAGAGGAGTGTTTTACCTACCTCTTTAGGTGCTGCATAAGCATAAATCAGTGTTATACATACTTGCATTGTTGCTTTTTATGTATGAATCTTTTATTTTTAAGTAATGCAATAGAAGAGAGTGTTTAATCAACTAATCAACATACATTCATCAAGAACATATTATATACTAGGCTAGACACTGGGGACGATCAAAAACAACAAAACGCGCCCTAATCTCAAGGAGTTTGTAGTTTAGTAGAGAGGAGACTGCCTACACATATACAGAATATGTATACAAAGTGTTTTTGAGAAGGCAGGAAAAGACATGATATTAGAAAAGAGTTGAGTTTACTTAGATATGATTCTTGAGCAGAACCAGATGATAGTAAAAACAAAAAAAAAAAACTATATTCCAGGCATAGGAGACAGAAAATTGAGTTCTATGTAAGAGGAATTGTTCAGATGGTTAGTTTGGCAAGGATGCAATATTTATGGAGGAGAGTAAAGTACAATCAGCAAATAAACGTAGGTTGGAACCCTATTGTGAAGGACTTTAAATGATATAGTTTATATTCTATTTATTACTACTCTATATTGAGCATTGCATTGATTGTTGATGTAAATACAAAGTTCAGATAAATTGCTTCCTATATTATATTTCTTGAGGGTAGGAAGTATGACTTGCTCATGGCTCTCAATAGTCATATATATGTCATATAATAGAATAGAATAGTTATATATATATATATATATATATAGTCTCAATAGTCAGTTGGTGAAATAAAGTGATTCATGAAAACCACTTAAGTAATGAAACTTGTGTAGAAACTAGCAAAATAATGGGAAACATAAATGGCTAGAAGACACATTTATGACTTTGCATCCATATCACTGTCACTTTTTTCTACCAGGTAGAAACTGTATGATAGTTACAAAGAGGGGCATCATGCTTCATATGCCATCCCTGCATATCCAGCTAAATAGATTTAATTCCAAGGAAAATATTTTTTCTCAGAACAAATAGAATAAGAATATGTCTAAATCAGTTGTATAGATACTCTGTGGTGTTTCTTAGTAGATTTTCATTGCTTCAGAGGCAACTGATTGAGCTCCACAAATTGAATGCCAACTAAGAGGAAGGGACTATAGGTATTTCCCTCAGGGAAAGAGGGGCTTACAGCAATTGCAACTAGTGTTGGATATACATATATATATATATATATATATATATATATACATATATATATGTATATATATATGTATATATATATATACATATATATATATATATATTCAAAATTCTGAGCTATTCATAATAGATGATCATCCAATATGCTCTTTTAAAAATAAGGGCACATTTTATTAAAGTTAATGAATAAACAAATTCTAATCCCTCAGTTCAAAAAGTCTCCTTTAATGTCTCATCATGTGGTGGAGGGGACCCTAAATCCTTTAAGGTTTGTCAGAAAAAGACAAGCTATGACAAGCTATGTGTCACTGTAATGGAAACACATAGAGGCCCTGACGCATACCATTAATCCCTTTTGAGAGCCAACCTTGCTATGAACATAGAAGTATAATTCCTGTAGTCTGACCAGTTGGTGATAAATTAGTTGGCCATGGCAACCTTGCAAACTAAGAAAAATACAAAATGACTCTTAGTCCTTCCTGGCTTTCTTCCACTTCTTAGTGACATAATGAAATTGTAGCAAAGAATGGGCTACAAGGTTCATGAGATTACACAGTTCTAAAAATTTTGTTTAATATATTTATTTTTAATATTCTTCTCTTTTTGAATTTTGAATTCCAAATTCTCTCCTTCCCATACCAGATGAGAAGGTAAGTAATATATTAATTATAAATTAAAATTATGCTAAACATATTTCTATTTTAGTCATATTTCAAAAAAAGTAAGAAAAATGAAAAAACAAATTTCTCTGAGTTCATCAATTTTTTGTTTGGAGATGGATAGTATTTTTTCATCATGAATCCTTTGGAATTGTATTAGAGTGATGTATTAATCAGAATAGTCATTAGTATGACCCCTCAGTTCTTCTCATTTAATTTCATATCAGTTCATAGAGGTCTTGCTATGTTTTTCTGAAAGCATCCCTTTCCTCATCATTTATTATATTACCATACTACTCTATTCACAATAATTTCCACAACTTCTTTAGTCATTCCCCATCTGATGAGCATTCCCTTGATTTCTAATTTTTTGACAAGAATAAAAAGAGTAGCTATAAATATTTTTGTACATTTAACTGCTATTTATTTTCCTTTGATCTCTTTGTGATACATACCTAGTAATACATACATAATGATATTACTGAGTTTTGTAGCCCTTTGGACCTGGTTCCAAATTGTTCTAACGAATAGTTGAACCAGTTTACTCCTCCACCAACAGTTCATTTCCATACCTATTTTTCCCTCAATCCCTTCAACATTTGTCATTTCTCATAAGTCTGAGGCAGTACGTCAGGGTACTTTTTCTAATCAATAGTGATTCAGATCATTTTTCATATGACTATAGATAGTTTTGATTTCTGAAAATTCCCTATTTATATTATTTGATTATTTATCAACTGGGGAATGGCTCTATTTTTGTAAATCTGACTCATATATATTATATATACACATATGGATTATATATAGAGATATAAATTTGAAAAATGAGATCTTTAATGGTCTTTAATCAGAGGAATTTGATGTAAAAAATGTTATTTCATTGTCTATGGTGTCATCTTTTGTAACCAAAGAAGGTCATGATATCAAATGAATGATGGCATGACCTGCTCATTATGTTTATTATAGTGAGGCAAATATTGTACAAAGACATTCTTCTCAGTGCCTTTTTAGAACTGTTTCATCCCAAGGTCTGATTTTATAGGAAACAGGACTTCTGGTGAAGGCAATGGGAATCCATGGTCTTTTTTTTTTTTAATTTTATTTATTTAAGGCAATGGAGTTAAGTGACTTAACCAGGGTCACACAGCTAGGCAATTATTAAGTATCTGTGTCGGGATTTGAACACAGGTTCTCCTGACTCCAGGGCTGGTACTTTATCCATGTCACCACCTAACTGCCCCATATCCATGAACTTATGGATATGGTTCCATCCTATATCAGTGAGGCACCTCAGTGAACCAGTAGAACTGGCCAGAAGCATCAGGATGTGATTTTCTAGCAACAAATTGATGACAAAAGGGATATTCAAACTTGTCTCATGATGCTCTAATTGCCAGTATGACCCTTTCCTCTCAATTATTGTACCCATACTCCCCTAGAACCCAAAGACTTTGATTTCCCAGGAGCTGCCCACAGAGGGAACCAGAGAAAGGGCTCCCACATCCAAGGAAGGCAGCAGGAACACAAATCTCCTACTCCCACCCAGAGGGGATAATGATTAGAAAAACACACATACAATATAGGACTCTTTTGAGTCCCAGTAATTGGAATGAGTATACTTTAAATCATTTAACAAGGATCCACTGGAGGACAAGTCTGGTGCCAGCAGCCATGCTAATTCCACTCCAATAGTGTATATTAAAGTTGCTTCAGTTAAAAAGCTTGTAGCTGGATCTTAAGATCAAGCTGGCAGTCTGTCTTAAGGTAAGTCACCCCCATGACTACCAGAGTCCCCTTATTGCTCTTAGTATTCTTCAGGGCCCCAAAACTTTTACATTGAAAAAGTTATTATTCAAGGTAGGTCCAAGAGGTCTGGAAACCCCAAATAGGAATAATGTAATAGAACCTCGGTTCTTATTTTGTTGGTGTTGGGAACTGGGACCATTGATTAAGAAGGTTGGCCAGGGCATTTGAATTGTCCCACTAGAGGTGAAATTCTTAGATCAGCAAAACACATACCAGAGATAAAGTATTTGCCAAGAATGTTTTTATTAATCAAGAACAAAAGTAAGAGATTTAAAGACAATTAGATACCATCATAGTTCCAACCATAAATAAGATGGACTAGTGATCTAGTTACCTTATTCCCATTGTCTATGGTACACTTTAGCAAAATTTAGTTTCCCTGATTATCCATTTTAATTAGATTTCTTTTTGCTTTTGCATTGTCTGAGATTAGATTGCCTCTCCTGTCTTTTTTAAAGTTCAGCTCAAGCATATTAGATTATGCTCCAATCCTGTATTTTAACTCAATGCCTGTCTTTTTGTTTTTGTGTGTCTCTTGTAAATAATATATTGTTGAATTCTGGCTTCTGATTCATTTTACTATTCACTTTTGTTTTATGGGTGACCACATCCCATTCACAATTATGATTCCTAACTCTTCATTTCTCTCCCATTCTGGTTTCTTATTTTTTTTCTCTCTCTTTTTACCCTACTTCTCCTCAAAAGTCTATTCCACTTCAAACCAATCATTACCTCCATGCTTTATCAAAAATTTATTTGCTTCTAACCAACTAATGCCTACTTTTATCTGTTCTCTCATTTTTCTTATCCCTTCACCCTCCTATTTCCCTATTGGATAAAATATATTTCTATACTGAATTTATTGCATGTACATAATTTTATTTATTTGAAGCAACCTAAAGAGAGTGAGATTCAGACATTATTTCCTCATTTTCTTCTACACTGTAAAAGTTCTTCCTTGTATACCTCTTTTATGTAAAAAAATTCCCATTCTACCTTTCTCTTTCTCCTTCTTCCAGATCACTCAATTTTCTCAGAAATTCAATTTTTTGAGATCATCTCAATATAATCTACCCACATTCATGCCTTCTGTCTATGTATACTCTCTTTATGATAAAGATTTTAAGAGTTACATTGGAAAGTATTATTGAGACTCTCATGATTACTCTTTCATATTTACCTTTTTTATGTTTCTCTCAAATCTGTTGTTTGAATACTGATTATTTATTCAACCCTAGTCTTTCCATCAGGAATACTTTAAAGTCCTCTGTTTCATTAAATATACATTTTCCCCTGAAGGATCATGTTAAGTTTTGCTTGGTAAGCTCTTCTTGGTTGTAATCCTAACTCCTTTGTCTTCTAGAATATCATATTGCAAGCCTTCTGCTCCTTTCACATGAAAGTCACTAAATCTTATGTTATGCTGACTCATACTTCATAATATTTGTATTGATTACTTCTGATTGCTTTAAGTATTTTTCTCTTTAACCTGGGAGGTCTGGAATTTGATCATAATATTCCTTGTATTTTTCCTTTTGGAAACTTTTTTTTTGTTGCAAGGCAATGGGGTCAAATGGTCACACAGCTAGGTAATTATTAAGTGTTTGAAGTTGGATTTGAATTCAGGTCTTCCTGACTCCAGGGCCGGTGCTTTATCCACTGTGCCACCTAGCTGCCCCCTGGAAACACTTTCAGGAGGTAACTGGTAGACTCTTTCAATTTCCACTTGATTCTTCAGATCTAAGATATCAGAGGAGTTTTCCTTGATGATCTCTTGAAATATGACATTGAGCAATTTTTTCTGATCATAGCTTTCAAGTAGTTCAGTGATTTTTAGATTATCTCATCATATATTTCCCAGGTCACTTGTTTTCCCAATGAAAAATTTCACATTTTCTTCTGTTTTTTTATTGTTTTGATGTTGTCTTATTGTTTCTTGATGCCTCATGGAGTCTTTAGCTTCACTTGCCCAATTCTAACTTTTAAGTAATTGTTTTCTTCAGTGTGAGCTTTTGTATAATTTTCTCCTCATTTGTTCAATTCTACTTCTAAAAGTTTTTTAAATTTTTTTTTAATTTTTAATTTTTTAGTTTTTTTTGCAAGGCAATGGGGTTAAGTGGCTTGCCCAAGGCCACACAGCTAGGTAATTATTAAGTTTATGAGGCCAGATTTGAACTGAGGTACTCCTGACCGCAGGAGTTGCACCACCTATCCTCCCCAAAAGTTCTTTTTTTTTAAATAAATTTTTGTACCTCTTTTATCTTTAGGCTAATTCAATTTCTGAGTTGTTATTTTCTTCAGGATTTTTTTTTACCTCTTATCATACTGTTAGTTTTCTTTTTTAATTTTCCTGTATCACTTCCATTTTCCCCTTAAATTCCCTCTACCACTCTTATCTTTTGTGGGCTTAGGTTTAATTAGCATTTTTCTTTGAGCCCTTGCTTGTAACAATTTTCATATTGTAGTCTTCTGAGTTTATGACTTGGTTTTCCCTGTCATCATAGTAACTTTTTTTGTTGTAGTTGTTTCAATTCTTTTTTTCTTGTATGCTCATTTTCCCCAGTCTATTTCTTGATTTTTGAATCTTATGTTAAAATTAGGCTCTGTTCCTGTCAGGATAGAAAAAGCACTGTTCCAAGCTTTGGGGGTTTTGTGCCGCTGTTTTCAGAGCTAGTGCTTGGCATCTTCAAGGTTTTGATTCTTCCAATGTGTGTGATCCCGGGAGAAGCATGGTTACTGATCTTATGATCTGCAATCTCATTTTTGCCCAGGAAGGACTCTTGCAATTTTAAGCACTAGTGCTCTCTTTGTCTTGGAACTGTGACTAGGATCCTACTTCCTTTGGACCAACCCCAGGAACCATGACTCAGAACTGTGTACAAGCACCCAATGCCAACCATGCCCAATACCAGGTAAAAAAAAATCCCCTGTAATATCTTTCAGACCAGTTGTCTGATCACTGGTACTATTTTTGGGTTGAAATGTCCTGAATCTACTGCTGCTGTTGCTACAACCACATCTGTGAACTCTAGATAGGCTTCTTCAACCCTGATGTCACAAAGTTCTCCACCTGACCTTCTAAATTTTCCCAGTTCAGAAAAACATATCTCATTTTGACTCTTTCTTGGTTCTGTTGCTCCAAATTTTGATTTGATACATTATTTAAGGTTGTTTGGAGGGGAATGTTGTGAGAGTTCTGCTAGTTGCCTTTAATCTGTCATCTTGGTTCTGTCTTAAAGTAGTTTAAGATTACGCAGTTCTTAGACTTATCTCTAAAAATAAACTTGATTTTTGCTTCTTTAAATGGAGAGCCTTATCCTGTCACCAGCAAGTAGACATCTTCCTCGAAGAATGGAATCATCTTCATCTGGAATTCTTCTAAAAATGAAAGAAGGAAACAAAGTAAGTTGCAGCTAAATAGAAGTATAACCCCATAGTTTCTCTTTAGAACTGAATGATTAAGCTAGAGGAATTATTTTTTTCATGAATCCAGTAGCAAAAAGAAATACCATATCAAGGGACAATTTGTCATCTCCTCTTCTAATATTCATTCAGATATTTCCAAAAAGGTCACTCTGAAAATAATGGCAATACCTTTGCCAACATCACTTGCAGATTATGTGAAGACAGAAAATTCTACAATAACTCCTTAAGTTCCTCTAAATTCTACAATAACTCTTTTAAGTTCCTCTAAATTAAATTGACAGATATTTTGAAACTCAGTGAACTCAATGCAAAGGTAATCATATGATAGCAATAGTATATTGAAAAATATGAATTATAAGTAGAGTAAAAGAGGCCTTGGAGACTACTTAGAATCCTTATATCTAGTTGTATTACAACTGGGATGCTTTCTTTGAGAAAGGAATCAGATGGTCCTAGACATGTAGAGGAACAAATATGATAGAAATGAAATTAATTGTATTTTTGCATATTGAAAACAATTCATTACTGATGTGGGTGTCATTCCTGACTCACCTTTCTGTACAATTAGACCAGATCAGACCAGTTAGCACTGATCAAAATTAAAAAGATGAATAAAAATGAGAACAAGATATACCATACAATTAATGACTATAGTACTGATCCATTTGAACAAAGTATTGATATCCCCCCCAAAATGGAGATGAATGCAAGAAAGTAAATAAATGTATATGTATCTGTAAATATATATGTGTGTTTGTATATATATATATATATATATATACACACACAATAAATATATATATATATATACATATACACATACATACATACATATTTTTTTCACATTCTAACTGATTTTTTCCAATTGCCACAGCAAGGGGAGCAAAAAAAAAAAAACCCACCTCAGGCAGCAAATATTTGATTTCTTTGCCAAGTAGAGATATGGAAGCCAAAGACAACACCAGTTTAGTTGTATAAAGTTATATTATGGAGAAGTATGATAAAATATTATGAAAAGTATCACCTCATAAAACTATTGCAAAGAACAGTCAGTTTTAAGAAAGGCATGGTGAGAGACCAACTAAGCAGTCATCCCAAGATCAGGAGAACTAAAAGGATGGCAAACATAAAGAAGATGTGCCATGATTGTATGACAGTCTATTCACCTTTAAGAACAGTGGAATTACCACATTTAGACTCCAAAATCACAATCCTAAAAATTCTTCAACATAATGATAAATAACAAAAATTCATGTAGCATTTCAAGGTTTGCAAATCAATTTAAATATGTTATCTTTGATCTTTCCTGAGCCTCCCTGTGACTTACCCAGAGTCATAAGGCAAGTAAATATCTAAGATGCCAAGTTAAGTAATTGCTGATTTCAGTTCTTATACTCTATTCACTAAATCATCTAACTGCCTCTAAGTTCACATCAGGAGGGAATTAAAATAACCTTGAAGAAAATGAAGATAGAAAAAAGAATCTGGATTAGGTTAGCGTTATGTAGAGTGCAATGATACAATTCTGGGGACTTTGAGGGATCAGTACTCAAAATAGCATCACATGGGAAAAATCATAAAGTGTAGAACAACTCTTGGTAAGTTGAGGGAGAGGAGAGGCAGAGACAGACATATAAGAAAGCTGAGAGCCACAGAATCGACACTTTATAATGGTGGAATTGTAGGAAACTTTTGTGAGTCCCTTAGATAACAATAATATCAAATCAGTCAATACTTAAAGAATTTAATTCAGGTTGTTCACTGGAAAGTTAAATACTGAAACTAAAGCTTGGATATTTTGCCATATAATAAGGAGACAGATCTCACTGGAAAAAGTCTCATGTTGGGAAAAGTTGAAGGCAAAAGGAAAAGGGGAGAGCAAAGGATGAGATGGATAAATAGTGTCATGGAAACAACAAACATGAACTTGGACAGACTTCCAGAGAAACTGGAGGATAGAATGGTCTGACATGCTATGGTCTATGGGGTCATGAGGAGTCAGAAATGACTGATCAATTGAATAACAACAAAACAGAGGCAGTGAAACAGAGACAGAGACATGTAGAATATAAATTACTACCACCACTCCTTTATATGACTTTTTCAACAACAACAAAATTCTATGAGAATAATACACCTATGTAAATGGGACAAATTTCATAAGAATATCATAAGGGTAAATAGATCCCCTTTTACCACTGCCCAGCTTTGATTACCATAAAAAGCATTAATTTAGTAGAAAAAAATTCCACCTTAAAGGCTTTTCCCCAGCAAATTATCTCCATGTCGGTATCAAAATTATATAAGATTCCATGAAAGACATAACATTAGAGATAACCTTGTTCAACAATCCTCTGATTATTCTTATCAAGATGTAAAGACATTCACCACTATCATAGAGGAGATAAACAATGTCCTATCTGAGTCTTGTGTTCCTTCTCAGGTACAGGTTTAAAATTCTAGTCTTTTCATTATACCTCATTCATCTGCCCTTTTTGAGTTTATACAATGAGATATACATGTTAAACTATGTATGAAATAAAATAGAACAAAGGAATTGTTAGCATGGCCCTTATGAAAACTACTGTGGGAATGCTTACAAAGAGAGAGATATCTTTTGTTTGGTGTCTTTCAAATATGCCTGATGATAAACAAATGTAGAAATTGGTAACTTATTATAAATAACAATCTCTCTATGAATTTCTGGTTTGTGTAGATGTGTGCACACATGTTTGACTGGACTTGTGATATATTTACTATTGGGAGCTCCTGATGAGGAAGTCTTTAATGCAAATGAGGACCTTGTTCTGTAATTTATAATCTTATAGGACATTCTAGGACTTTGGGAGATTATGTGAGTAATTCATTCACATAGCTCATCTATAAGAGACAAGACCAGAACCAAGTTTTCCTGAATCCAAGACCAGCTCTGTTGCTTCCTGGCATTCAGGGCCATCTCCAGTCATCTTGATTCATGTCTGTCCACTGGACTCAAATGTCTCCAGAGGAGAAAGTAAAACTGGTGACTTAGGACAGTATCCCCTCACTCAGATCCAATTCATGTGCTTGTCATGACATCACCTCCCTGATGTCATAGTCTTCTTTGAAAATAAAGGACAAAATATTATATGCATCTCTCTCTCTCCTCTCTCTCTCTCTCTCTCTCTCTCTCTCTCTCTATATATATATATATATATATATATATATAAATATATATATATAAAATATATATATATATATGCTTTATATATAAAATATTTTTGTGCATATGTCTGTATGTGTGTATGTGTTTTTTAACTTTTTTCTATATATATAAAAAATTTTTATTTATTTTATTTATTTAAGGTACTGGGGTTAAGAGTGACTTGCCCAAGGTCACACAGCTAGGCAATTATTAAGTGTCAGGCCAGATTTGAACTCCAGGGCTGGTACTCTATCCACTGCACCACCTTAAACACCATGTGTTTTTAAACATATGTATGTGGAATAGTCAGTCAGGCAGTCAACTAGTATTTATTAGCATATACTATACCAAGTGCAGAGAATGTGTGTGTGTGTGTGTGTGTGTGTGTGTGTGTGTGTGTGTGTGTGTTTTAGTGGAAAGAAAGGCAGTTCCTATCTTCAGTGGAATTATATTCTAATGGGAAAGACAGCATGTAAAAGGAAGATGAAAAGAGATGGGAAGGGGAGACCAAGGCATGTGGAGGCATTGAAGAGGAAGTTTGGAAAGGACTGAAGACTCAGTTGTACTAGATAGCTTCCTCCAAGTAGAGGGAGAGGTCACATTTAGATGTGTGAATTCAAGAATTGTCATTATAGCTTTAGGATGAAATGCTAATATATTAGAGGAAATCTGGAGAGTAGTTGGGGAATAATGAGAATGAATGGGATTTGGAGTTGTGATTTCATTGAATGAGGGACCATCCAGATAAAGAAATTCTTTTTTTTCTAGTTCAGGTTGGCACTTTCATTATCTTAGAGAGCTCTTATTATCTAAATGACTTGTCCCTCCTCATAAAGACAGTATATTTAAAGGGATAATATTCAAACCCAGCTCTCCCCAGTTCAAAATGGAACATAATGGAAGAAGTGGCAAAATAGTAAAGAAATAAATAGTAACAAAGAGAGGAGGACACAGAACAGAGCCTTGGGGGACAGCAAAGGTTCATGGGAATGATCTTGAAGAAGGAAACTGAGTAAAACAACCTAAGAAAGCAGGGTCAGTCTGAGAAGAGGAGAACAAGGAAAGAACAGTATAATGAAAACAGAAGAAAGAATATCCAGAGGAAGAGTTTGATCAAAACTAACAAATGCAGTAGAGAAGTTGATAAAGATAAGGACTGAGGAAAAAAGGCATTGGATTCGGCAATTAATAGATCATTAGTCAATTCCAAAAGACTCATGATGAAAAATGCTGTCCACCTCCAGATAAAAGAACCTATGTCTGAATGATGTTTGTCTTTTGTTCTTGTAGAAGCCCATGACATCAGGGAGGTGATGCCATGACAAACACATGAATTGAATTTGAGTGAGGGGGTGTTGTGCTAAGTCACCAGTCTCACTTTCTCCTCCAGAGGCATCTGGGTCCAGTGGCTAGACATGGATCAGGAGAACTGGAGATGGTCCTGGATATAAGGCAATCTGGGTTATGTGACTTACCCAAGGTCTCACAATTCATCAGTATCAACTGTCTGAGCTGGATTTGAACTCCTAACCTTCTGACTCCAAGGCCAGTGCTCTATCCACTGTGTCCTTTCTTCTTTCCTCCCTCCCTTCCTTCCTTCCTGCCTCCCTGCCCTCCTGCCCTCCTTCCTGCCTTTCTTTCTTCTTTCCTTCTTATCTTCCTTTCTTCCTTTATTCCTCCTTTCCTTCCTTCCTCTCTGTCTTTTTTCTTCTTCCTTGTTTTGTTCTTTCCCCTTTTTCCTTTCTTTCTTTCTGACTCTTCTTGCACTAAATTACTAATATGGAAATGATTTACATGATTCCACATGTATAACCTATATTAGATTTGGGGAAGGAGGGAGGAATAGAATTTGGAAGTCAAAACTTAAAAAGACAAATGTTAAAATTTGGTTTCACATCTAATTGGGGAGGGAGAAATAAACTATTATTTAAAAATCATTGGTGAATTTGAACAGAGAAATTTCAGTTGATTGATGAAGCAAAAGCCAGATTGAAGAGGGTTTATAATAGAATGAGAAGAGTGAAAGTTAAGGCACTGAATCAGTAGTGAGCTTTCTCAAGTTTAAACTAAGAAGGGAAGGAGAGATATAGGATGATGACTGGCAAGGGAGTCATCTCAAGTGAAGGTTGTTTTAAAGATGGGAGAGAAATGCAGGTGTTTTATGTAAGAACCTAGTAGATAGGGAGAAATTGAGAGAGAGAGTGGGAATTTTAAAGGGGGCAGTCTTCTGGAGAAGAAAGAATGGTGTAGGATTAAGGATGCATAAAAAGGTATGGCCATTTTATTTCTTGGCCCATTCCCCTAATGAAATCTTCCTTCTCAACACTAGGGTTTGTTTCATGGTTTGGTACTGTGGAAATTTAATCAAATTGCCTGTATCTGTGTTAATGTTTATTGCCTTTTCCATGAAAGATGAGCAGATATTATGCAAAGAATTATTTGTTATCAATGAAATCAAAGTAGAAATGTTCACATACCCTACTAAGAAAAGATGTGGGACCATAAAATCAAAGAATTTAGAACTGGAAAAGATATTAGAAACAATTTTCTCCAACCCTTTCATTTTATATATGAAGAAATTGAAGTCCAGAGGAGTTAAATGATGTGCCCAATGTTTCAGATAATTAATTATAGAACCAAGGCTATAACCTAGGTCTCTTGACTCCAATATTGAACATTAATCTCAATTTTAACTCCCCAAATGCAGATTATTTTAATTTTTAACAATTATTAAGCCATGTTAATTCCTTGCTTTCTAGCATTCTTAAGCTATAAATATTAGAATGCTAAGGACTTCCTCTACATTTTTTTTTTATTTTCTAAAGGTCAAATATAAGGTTGTGCTCTTTTCACTAAAAGGGTTTTACTATATGCTTTATTTGTAAAGACAAATAATGCCTCCAAATGCAGATAGTACCACCTCTGGAATGTACCTATAAGGGGAAGAAAGCATAAGTCATTTGGCAGTTTCCTGGTTTATCCAATTTTTCTTGCTAACAGCTATGCTCAGCTGTTTTTAGGGTTGCAGAAGACTGGAAGTGCAATTAACAACTTTTAAACTGTAGCACCCTTGGACAAATTCCTGATTACCCTACCCTAGTCATATTCAAGGGAGAAAGATCACTTTATACTATTTTTTCTTTAAAAAACAAAAACAAGCAAACAAATAAGTGAGCAAGGAGGGGTTTTGAAGAAAAAAAGAAAAGATCTAGATATTCAAACAAGCCCTCAGGAAAAAAAAAGGAGATAGAGATTGCCTTGGGACTGGGACTTGGAACAAGTTCCTGTAAATGTTGCTTTAAGTATTAATTTTTGTGTAAATGGCATATTAAATCCATGTAGGATATCTACATAAAAGACTAGCACCAGGCAGGTCTGCCCTGTACAGACTTTGTTTGCAAATCAGCCTTCATGGAAATGTTTCTGCAATTTCTGACAAATGAACTCAGCTTGTTCATTTGAACAAGGAATGTCTATTGTCTCCATCTGCCTTTGGCTTGCAAATCTCCTTGGGGGACTTAATGGAGAGACAGACTCTTATGAAAGAGGGAAGAGCTTTTGGATTGTCAATTGCCACTAGCAAAAGAAAAAATAACCCAACAACAACAAACCCTAATCTTGTTTTTGCCAATATGTAACCTCTCCCAATGCAAGATATACCCTTTTTATCAACTACTCCTGGAGTTACTATTCTTATTTCATCTCTCATCTACATTGTTTTGGATAAAAAAAAAAAAAAAACTATTTGAAATATTACAATCATTGTTTCAAATTTCTTTTGTGTCTTCATAATCTGGTGATTATGAACATTAAACAATTATTTTTTGGAGGAAAAGGAAATAATGGGATTTATTTATTAAAAGGACAACTACACAACCTTTAAGATACCGAAGATATATTTCATGTAGGATTATTTTTTTTTCTAGTAGTTTGAAACAAAACTTGAGCATGTTATCTATGCCATGTAAAGACTTTCTCTTATTTGTTTTGCACTTGAAAGTTTAATTTTTTTTGACATGAAATGTAACTATAGGTTAGCTTATAAGGAAATGAATTCTAGGGATAGAATTATAGATTTATACAGCCAGAAGATATGTTTGATTAACTAGTCTAATCTCATTTTATAAATGAGAAAAGCAAGACCAGAGTGTTTAAGGCATTTGTCTTATGTTCCAATCATTAATGCTAGAACTCTATAGAATTAAAGTTCTCTAGCTCCCAAAACAATGACGTTTCTTCTTCCATACTGATGAAAATCAGGAAAAAACTACCATCAATATAAATGACAGCAGCATCAGCCTCAGTAGGAGAAGAAGAACAAGGAGGAGGGGGGAGAAGGTAGCCGAGGAGGAGACAGAAGAAGAGCAGAAGTAAAAGAAGACAAAGATGATGATGATGATGATGAAAAAGAAGAAGAAGAAAAAAATGAAGGAGGAGGAGGAGAAGGAAGAGAAGAAGCATAACTCATGATCAAAGTTCTACAAGAATGCTTCTTTGAGGGGCAACTAGGTGGCACAGTGGATAGAGCATCATCCTGGAGTCAGGAGGATCTGAGTTCAAATGCAGCCTCAAGACACTAGATAATTGCCTAGCTGTAGGACCTTGGGAAAGTCACTCAACCCCATTGCCTTAAATTAATAATAAAAAAGAATGTTGCTTTGAACTTCCACAGATAAAATTCAATCTTCAATGCTTCTCACAAATGTTTTTGATGGTTCATGCCCTAAATCAGGTGTTATCTTTTGAGTATCAGAAGTGTTCTCATCCAAGCTTTCCCCTGGGAAATTTCAGATTTTGCTTCATTTCCAAAAGACAAGCAGTTTCAACTCCCATACATGTATCTTGGCTCATAATACATGAAGTATCATTTCTTTTTTAACCCCTTTCAAAATACAAATGATTTGTATGCAAATCCAGAAATGGCTAAGACAATTTTCCTGTTATGGGAGTCCCTTCCTCCTTAAGGGAGATTATAGAAAGATAAATATACATTGATAAAAAACACATATTACATCTACAGGTACATGTATACATATATAAATCTTCAAATGTACAGGCCACCCAGAGTTGGACCCCATGCTCTGTTCAATAAGTCAAGCAATCCTTACCTCAAAAAAGTCCTATCTTCTCAGGTACTGGGTATAGTGCAGCAAAAATCTATCTACTCTTCCATATCATGTAATAGTGCTGTGCTTACCCTCCTTCATGCCTTTCTCTGACAGAAGTTCTTTTTCTCATTCTGTGTCCCAGAATAGAGCTAGCTCTTCCTTCAGGTGCTAGTATATATTCTACTGACTTCTCATTGATCTGTGTCCCTGTTATTCTTTGATCCAGAGGGTTACTAGGGCCTGGGGTAATATAGGGAAACATATCTAGACACACAGGCTTCCCCTCTAAGGAACTAAGTCTATGTGAGGACCTGAGTCCTTGGTCTCTCTCTCTTCTTTGTTCTCTCTCCGTCTCTCATTTTTACCCACACACAGAACCACATATACACATCATATTCAATTGTAGTTCCCTTTTGCAAAGGTCAATCCCCAGAGTTTAATGAGTGAATTTCCTTGTTGATATAGTACAAATTGGAAAAATAGGTAATTAGGTCATGGTGAGTTGCAACCTTTTTAAATAGTTCATATAATTGGGGAGAATAAACCAGCTAGTAAATATGTGATATAAGTAGGGTTTATGTTATTAACCCCTTTTACAGATGAGAACAGGTTTTAGAAATATGAAATTATTTATTGAAGATTATGCAGGGGCAGCTAGGTGGTGCAGTGGATAGAGCACTGGCCTTGGAGTCAGGTGTACCTGAGTTCAAATGAGGCCTCAGACACTTAATAATTGCCTAGCTGACAAGCCACTTATAACCCCATTGCCTTGCAAAAACTAAAAAAAAAAAGATTATGCAAATGGAAGAACTGGAAACCACTTTGCACTTTTGCTACAAATAGCATCAATAAATAGGGGATGGGTTGGAGAAATATAGGATAATTAAGTTGTACAGGGCAAAAGTCAAGTAGACTGACCTTTCTTAATTCAAATCTGACCTAGTGCAACTGGAACAACCCAACATTAAACATGGAGAAACAGGTTGCTATATTTTACTAAATGATAGAGGGCATATGTATTAAAACATTATTTTTCTATTTTAAAGGGACACAGAATGCAATTCAAAAGGTACGCACCATAAGATAATGCACATACAGCATCAAACTTCTCATCTAATTAAAGAAGTATATAGTATGCCAGAAGTTGTCACTCTATAGATTAGAAAGGCTGGCAGTTTCTAAAGGCCTAATTTTTGCAGGGGTCAGGAGGGGAAAGAAGAAACAAAAAAAGTCATTTTATTGGGGGTCAACCTCAAGAATATTCTGCCTCTTCCTCCCACTTTGCTTTATTTCCTCCCATGTCACTACTACTAGTGACATCTTAACCGGAGATATAAAATAGCTAAATAACCACCAGGGGCCAGTGAGAGGAGCAATAAAGCTTAACTGTAATAAAATCATAATGTTTAACACTCTTCACCTAGCTGATCCTGCTAATATAACCCAACACCCCGCCCCCCTTATGTCTTACACAGTGATAATGAGAGCAAAAGAAATTGGAGCAGGTGTTCTTCATAAAGACACGGAACCTCAGGGCACCACCTGTGTCCATATAAATCCAACCAAAACGACATCCATTCTGGTTGTAAGAAAGGCAATAGGAGCTCATCATGTGTCCCAGTCAGGGCAAAGGCAAACAAGTTGAGTCAATTTGGTGCTCTTAAGGAACAAACACTCACTGAAGAGGAAGACACTTTCTTTTTCCACAATTTTATATGACAGCAGTTGGACTCTTAGCCAGTGTGAAAATCCAACCACTATAGGTATATTTTAAGCCAGAAGTTGGTTTGCCAGATAGCAGGAGAGTTGAAATGATAATCCTTGACTGTTCAAACATAAGAAGGGCTAACCACTGAGTGATAAGAACCAGGAATTAAAGACAAAAAAAGATCTTGAAGATGAAGACTACAAACTTTGTAACATTGAAGCCATCTCTGATATCAATAATCTTTTCTCTCATAGTAAGACTAGAGGATGCTGGAAATGATTCAGAGGGCTGCCTTCAACAAAGTGATCCAATGGCAAGACCTATCTAGCAATCCAAACAACAATGACATTAGGAGATATAATAAGAAAAGAGAGTGTGAAAACAGTCACAAAATGAATTGCTACTGGTCTGCTCTTGCAACCTTATCAATACCAGCTCATACTTGTGTATGTATCTCCCAAAGTAGGTAAAATATTAAAACACAATATTCTTCACAGACATGTCACACACTCATTTTTCTGAAATCACATGGACATGCAGATCCTCCTTCACTGTGGCTAAAGGAAGTCCTATGATACATTTCACTTGCTATCTGAGTGTGTTCATAGGTGCTCCATATGTGAGTCTCTAAAGGGGGGGGGATAATTATCACATTTTAATGCATAGGGGACTAAAAATCAATCTGGAAATAGACTCTGATTAATTGTACTCAGAGAAAAGATCCCATACATTGTGTAAGATTGTCCCTGGAAAATTAAATTGTTCCTCAAAGAGAAGTATGGATTGGCATTATTTGTTCTAGAAGTTAAGAATTTAAATATGCAGGTTCACTCTTACATAATATAGTAGCCTTTTCTCCTAAATGACCTTGACAAACTTTGGGAGTCACCAATCAAGCTTCATCAAATCCATAGGCTTTTTTAAAATTTTTTTTTTATTTTTAGGTTTTTGCAAGGCAATGAGGTTAAGTGGCTTGCCCAAGGCCACACAGCTAGATAATTAGTAAATGTCTGAGGCTGGATTTGAACTCAGGAACTCCTGACTCCAGGGCCAGTGCTCTATCCACTGCACCACCTAGCCGCCCCAAATCTATAGGCTTCTTCAAGGATTTTACACCTATTAAAGGTTTCTTCCAGTGCCTTCCACACTGGAGACAAAAATCTCCTGCTATGTGTAAAGAACTCCTGATTCCATCCTTCTGCTAGGTGTTAAAATATAAAGCTCAGTGCAGTAAAAAAGAGGGGGAGCACTGCTATACTTCACTTTCCTGCAGCTTTTTCTTCATTTGTTCAAATCTACACATATTCAACTTCAGTCATTCTAATATTTAATTTATTTGGAGATTTACTGAGACCAAAATTAAGATTGGGAAAGTGACCAAAAAAAAAAAAAAAACAAATGTGCTGTGTACTGTTCAATCCTCATTTTTTCACATGAAAACTTGGAGATTTTTAATTTTTCACCTAGTGAAAAATGGAGTGTCCAGGAGTGATTTACCTTTGCCAAAAGTCAAGCAAACAAGCAATCCCTTGGCTCTTAAAAGCCCCATGAGAACAGTGTTAAGGTTTTCTGACAGGGCATGTTCTAAAAAGGCAGCATCATGATGAGTTAAGTGCAAATTAATTGCCTAGAAGTTAATTTTTCCTCTTGCACAGATTTTAAAACAAAATGAGAAAATACTTGGCAAAAAAAAAAACGTGTTGTATACTGTTCAAGCTCATGTATTTAAGGATTAATTTAAGGTATCAAGCAATAGACAGATTTGTCCATCCCTCTTACATAAACTAAATGACCACAGCTCTCCTCTTTTTTTATCTCATCTATCAAACAGATTACTGATATCATCTGGATCCTAGTGTAGCCTTCCCACAGAGCTGTAAGAAATATCTCCTGTATTCCGAATGCTGAGAAGGGTCTGTCAGATTTCTCTTTCCTGCAACTATTCATTTTTTTTTTCTTTTTTGCCTCTTGTCATTTTTTTCCTTCCCTTTCCTGCTCACTTTACCCACATTAAAGCTGTAAGTAAATAAATGACAGGCTGTGGCCTATCATCAGGTGACAGATCATCCTGCATCAGCTCTGAAAAACGGAGAAGTTGTCATCTGTCTGGTTCCCCTCACATTCCCTGTCAGCTTCACTGCATTCGGGTTGTATGTCACATTCATCTGAGCAAGATGAATACAACAGTGTAAACATCAGCTTGGGAGCCAAGTCAATCAAACATGTGACTCAAACCACACAGAAGCACTTGGGCAAAAATAAAATTTAAAAAAAAAGGAAGAAAGAAAGAAAGAAAGAAAGAAGGAAGGAAGGAAGGAAGGAAGGAAGGAAGGAAGGAAGGAAGGAAGGAAGGAAGGAAGGAAAAGACTCTAATAGAGGAAAAAAAATGATATCTAGTGCCTTTTAATGACCTGATTCTGCCATTGGTCATTTTGACTTATTTGGATTTAATTTCTTCTTTGTCCCCAAATTTTAGAAAATTGACATATCTCATCTTGCATCCTTCTCACTTAGAGAAAGGAAGAGACATCCCAATATGGAACCTCTCAGTTTTAGGGTTAATCAATAGTTATGGAAATCACTAAGTGATCCAAAAGGTAGAAAAATTAGTTCCATTTTCCAGAGCAGCATCATTAACCTTTTGTGCTCTGTATCAATGGATCTCTATATTCTTACGAAGACGAAAAGTTCAGTTAAGCTGTGACAAGTGCCAGTGGCAACAAAGGGAAAGATAAAATGTAGCATTAACTGAACTGAAGTGGCATTTATGGGAATATTTTTGAGGCCTGTTCCAAAACGAATAACATACTGTACATTAAAATAAATAATGTCATAAAAATGTCAGGAAAAATGCCAGAACCATAATGGCTTCCTAGTGTGAGAGAAAACTCAAAGTAGGATAATGGCACTTCTTTCCAGCTGAGATGAGGCAGTTCAGACTCACCCCGTGTTTTCAGCCTGGTCTTGTAAAATAAGAAACACCTTGGTGGCATCATTTCTTGGTCTGCTGTTATAGAACTCAGTTTTGCAGATAAAGTTGGGGTAATATGACATAAATTAGAAAAAAGACAGTATTTATTTCAAAAAGTCCTTTAAGACAGTGTTCTGGAACATAGTAGGCATTATATAATGGCTTTTCCCCTTCCCTTCCCTTCTCTTTATTTACTAACTACCTATCAGTCCATCTGTCTGCTTGCCTATCTATCCAATTATCCGTCTATCTGTCTATCTATCTATCATTTGTTTGTATATCTGTCTGTCTATTTATCTATCTATAATACATTGCTATATATGTGTCCAGTATATATTCTATGTGTCTTCTACTGTTGAAAGTGATATTCAACATCTATTTTTTGAACTGATTAGCTGGACTAGATGATCTGGGAGATCCCTTCCAACTTTAAGAACTGATCCTATAGAAAAAGTAGCTAGAAAGACAAAGACATCGATCTCTGAATTCAGCATTTATAGTTTAGCCCATCCTGAGGCGGTCCAAAACAGCAATTCTGTAGGTAGGCCCTTGCCAAAATGTGATCCTACTCAATGCCTTTCTTCTTTCAGGTTAAGCCAGACATTTCTTACTATAACAAACCAGAACAGCCTGTTGTGACTGCACTATACCATGCTAAGTCGTGGGGCATTATTAAGTCCTATGGCAATGTTGCTATTGCCTACTTCACCTGACCCTTCAATAGTTTACTAATCCTTGTCTAACCTCCCTGTTTCCTACTACACTATGCCCTGACTTTTAGTATCCATGAATATTCCAACCTTTGCTTGTCTGTCTAGTCCTGGTGGACTGCTTATCCTGAACTTTGGTGGGCACCTATGTCCTGATTTTTTACTTGTCTGATTAGATTCTGCCCTAGGCTAGACATTCATCTGCCCTTTCCCTCCCCCTCCACCCCCAACTTTGCAACATTTTTGACTCTTTTAACCCAGACTCCCTGCTTTGTCTTTTACCTCTACCAATGCTAGTCCCTGATCTCCATATTGACAGCCACATTATTGTTCTGAAATGAACAGTTTATTAAATGTGCCTGTTTATTTACATGTTATTGCCTCCATTATCATGGAAGCTGGGAATATTTTTGTGATTTTGTTTTCCTTCATACATTGCTTAGCCTAACACCTGGCTTATAAGCTTTGTTGGGGTTGTGCAATTTTGTGACCCCATTTGGAATTTTTCTTGGGAAAGATACTGGAGTGATTTGCCATTTAGAAAACTAAGGATTTAGTGACTTGCCTAAGGCTACATAACTAGTAAGTGTCTGAGGTAAGATTTGAACTTGGATCTTTCTGACTCCAGGTCCAATGCACTATCTACTGTACTTCTAGCTGCTTGTGTATTATTAAATGGAGGATGGGTATATAAATCCTGCCTCCTTGAAAACAAAGACTGTTTTTCATTTTGTCTTTGCATTATTACCATATATCACAATGGTGTAAAGCACTAGGAACCCATGATTTGATAAATGTAGAGAAATCCCAGTGTGGAAACTACCTCTCACCACTCATGAAAGTAAGCAACTTTTCTGTACCATAATCTTAGGGAATTGCTTGGATAACCTTAAAGTATCTTGCCTGACTACTATGTGTCAGGGGCGAGTTTTGAATATGCATCTTTCTGAGTCTAAGATCAATTGACTCAGGGAGAAGAAAGATTAAAATATAAAGAAAAATAAAAACAAATAGCTCTATAATGTATTTATATTTTTAATAATTCAGAAGACACACTGAAATGACCCATTCTTTCTCTTCTTCAAAATGGGCTTTATTTCTAAAAAAAAGTTATCTTTTATACCAAGTTAGCATTATACAACAAGGTGGCCCAGTGTATAGAGTGCCAGTCCTGGAGTCAGGAAGACCTGAATTCAAATACATCCTCAGAGACTTACTAACTGTGTGGCCCTGTGTAATAACCCTATTTATTTCAGTTCCTTATCTGCAAAATGACCTAGAGAAGGAAATACCAAACCACTCTAGTATCTTTGCCCAAAAAAAACCAAATAGAGACATGGAGAGATAGACATAACTGAAACAATTCAACAACAAAGAAAACATATTAAGAATCATACATTTCATGTTATCAGATCACAATCCCTAAGTGAAGCTTATCTCCAATGAGTAATCATGTATTATAAATGAATAGTGGAATTCATCACATGTAAAGCTCCACTATCTAAAAATTTCCACTTCAAATCAATATCAATGGTAAAAATGTCAGTTTTCATTTAGTAACAATGCAGAGGATAATTGCTAATTAGTATCATCTCAATGTAATGTATAATCATCATCATTTTGACTTTTTGAATTTCTCAATATTTTTTAATTCTAAAAGATATGTAACATTATATGCTTTTCAAAACACTTTGGGATCCTTTTGCAGGCAAACCTCAGAGAGTAATGTTATTTTTATATGTCTTAAAAAACAAAAAGAACACCCTAGTGGAAGCCCTCTGGAGTAAGACAAAATGAAGTAAAGAATTAAAAGGGTATCTGATAAACAGTGCTTTGAAAACCAATAATAAAGATAATTCATATTTAAAGCATTGAGTTTTGCTCAATGGAAGAGTAAGATCCACCCCCTCTCCTCCACCAATTATCCATATAGTATAATGGCCTCATATCTCCACTTGACTCCTTCTCCCTCTAGACTTCTCTTTGTCTCATATTAAGTGTCTGATCTTCTGTATTCCAAGTCCCAGTTATATTGTCAGCTTCCCCACAGTTATTTTAATGGTAATTTTCTGTGACTCAGATTTCATTTTAAAATATTCTGATTTTTTTGGTGGATAGTTGTGTTTTTTTTAAATAAAAGGTTTTAGCTTTTCTGTCTTCTCTAACTTCTTCTCCCCCCTCCCCACCTCCCATTTTCCCACACCAATATGGAAAATGTGATGAATCCATGGAAACAACATCTGCAATGACTAGATGTGTATGATTTCTTCCCCCTACTCCCCCCTTTGACACCAGGAGGGCTCTAGCAACAGAAACAAAAGAGCTTCCATATTTCCTCCCCTGCCAGTATCTAGGCAGCAATCAGCAAAGGGTATGAATATACCACAATTGTGTGTGTGTGTGTGTGTGTGTGTGTGTGTATGCGTGCGCACATGCGCGCATGTCTATGTGTTTGTGTGTGTGTGTGTGTGTGTATGTGCAACTTTTAAGCCAGCCATGAAATTATGCCATGTGAGCGAGATGTACTTAAGCATGTTCCTTCCAGACCTCTATTTCTTCCCATTCCAACCCAACAACCCCTCCTCTCCCCCACCAAAGAACTCGAGAGAGAAGTAAAGGGACAGTACTTTTGTTGAATACAACAGTGTTCTGAATGGGTAGCAGATCTCATATCTATCCTTACCATCTGCATCTCCCACTCCACAGGCCCTCACTCAATTAATTTTGTCAGCATTTGCTGAGTGCTCGCCATAGTCACAGCTCAGTCCTAGGAACCAAGGGGAAATAAAGGAGAGTATCCTGCTGCAAGCAGGTTCCTTGACTTCATGAAGCTTCTATTCTAACTCAAATGATATGTTATGTACAAAAATCACTGTAATAAATCTCATTTGTAAGAAGTAAAAATAGTAAGGTAAAAAGTGCTGTGAGAGTCATGGAATAGAAGCTGCATCCATATATTATTAATTAATCAATTATCAACAATTATTAAGTGCCTACTACTAGCCTGGTACCAGGTTAAATACTGGGGCTACAAACAGAGGCAAAGACAATTCCTGCCCTAAAGGAGCTTACCTTCTAATGAAAAAGAGTAAATGCAAATGTATACAAAGCTACATGCAAGATAGATAGGATAAAACTAACAGAAGTAAACCAATGAGATCAAGGAGGGTTGAAAAATTAAAAACTTCCTGTAGAAGGCAGCATTTTAGTTGGGATTTAAGGAGAATAGTCTGGAGACCAGTGTTATTAAACTGAAGAGTGTGTGAAAGGAAGTATGATATAAGAATACTGGAAAGGTCAGAGAGGGCTCTGAATGCCAAACAACTTTTTATGCTTAATTCTAGAGCAGGGGCAGGGAATGTCTGCCCTGCAGGTGGCATAAGGTCCACAAAATCATTTGGTCTGGCATTGCTATGGCAATCATAGGTGAGACTCAAAATTCAATAACTCTTGGAGCTTTTTAGGGGTGAATTAATTAAAAGTCTGACCAAAGGTAACAGGTCAATGATGTTATAAAGATCTAAATGGCTCTTGGTGGGGGAAAAAAGATTCCTCACCCTTACTCTAAGAGGAAATAGGAAGCCATTGGGGTTTATTGAGTGTGTGTGTGTGTGTGTGTGTGTGTGTGTGTGTGTGTGTGTGTGTATGGGGGGCAGGGGGGAGGGGAGTGATGTGCCAGCTTGTATAGTTTAGGAAAATGCCTTTAGCTACTGAATGGAGATGGATTGGAAAGAGGAGAGATTTGTGGCAGAACCACAAGAAGCGTAGGCAGGAGAAAAAGAAGGCCTATTCTAGAGGGGATATAGTATCAGGGAAGAGAAGGAGTTATATATAAAGGATGTTTCAAAGGTGAAATTAGCAGGCCTTGGAAAAAGCATATACATGTGTGGGAGAGGGGTATGTGTGGGGGTAGAGATAGTGAAAAGATGAGAATGATTCCTAAATTGTGAATCTGAGGGACTAGGAGAATAGTGTGCCCTCTACAGTAATAGGAAAGGTTGGGGAGGATAATGGATTCTGCTCTGGATATATTGTATTTAAGATCTCTACCTGGTGGCAGAGCCAAAATGGTGGAGTAAAGACAGGAAATCCCAGAAACTCTCCCCTAGACTACTTTAAATTATGTTTCTAACAAAATTCTAGACTGGTCTATCCCAAAGAAAGACTGAATGAAACAATTTTTGGGCCCGAGACACCTTGGAAGATTCACAGGAAGGATCTATTCCACCAGGGTTGGAAAGGGCCTCAGTGCAGCCCAGGCCACACCAGCCCCTGAAGGAGACTTGCATTTTTGTTTTGCCCATACTCAGATCCAGTTCACAGTCTAGGGCCCCATACTGTCATAGAAGAGAATCACTGTTCCAGGGTGGAGGGGAATGCTTGCAGGTATCCACAGACCAGAGCAGAGGCCAGGAGAGCAGGCAGAGCCTCTTATAACACCTTGAAGGAATTTTGGTCCCTGGGGAGGATGTCCCTAAAAACAGCTGCAAAAGCCCTCAAAACTAGGAAAAGTACATCCTCTACCCTGGAAGCAGATCCCCACCTTAACAAGAGTTTAAAGCAAGTCATGAGCTGGGAAAATGAGCAAACAGAAGAAAAATAATCTGATCATAGACAATTACTTTGGATCCATGGAAGAGCAAGATACATACTCAGAAAATGACAAAATCAAAACTTCTGTATACCAAACCTCCAAGAAAATATGAATTGGTCTAGGTTATGGTAGAGTTCAAAAAAGATTTTTTAAAATCAAGTAAGGGAGATAGAGGAAAAATTGAGAAAAAAAATGAGAGCAATGTGGGAAATCAAGTCAGCAGTTTGATGAAGGAGGTACAAAAATGCTGAAGAAAATGACATCTGAAGTCAATGGAAAAAGCAGTTCAAAAGGTCAATAAGACAAATGACTTAAAAAGCAAAACTGATCATATGGAAAAGGAGATGAAAAGTTCTCTGATAAAAGTAATTCCTGGGGCGGCTACAGTGGGTGATCTTCTGTATCTTTATAATTATCCATTTCTCCCTGAAGATTAATCTGACACAGGTGCAGAGAGGTGCAAAGAGGTGCAGAGACCTTTCTTTGTGTCCCTAGCATTTTTGGATATTGTCTGACACATAGAAAGAATCCAAAGAAGAAAAAGATAAGTGGAATCCTTTTCCATCATCATATTATTTACAAACAACTTTTCATAAATCTCCTGCATATTCTGAGGTATATGTGAACAGATTCTTTTGGAAAATCTGAAATTAGAAACCCTAAGTTTTAATATCAGGCTATGAAAAGCTGAAAAAAACTATCATGTTTATAATTGCCTTTTATGGGGAACAAGCATAGTCGTAATGATCAATTCCCAGAAAGTGACTTAGACTTACTTTCTCAATCTGTCCCCAATAGTATCTCTCTCTATAAATTTCCCAGAGTGTCTGTATGCCTATTCGTGTATATGTGTGTGTTGAAAGATATATATATATATATATATATATATATATTCATATTATACATATACATAAATATATACATATACTTTTCCAGATTTTGCTTTTGCTGTGAATAGAGAAAATTGAAAACACAAAAGTGAGGAATAATAAAAGCACCCATATAAATGTCTCAATATGAGCTCCTTAAAGGATGTTTCACATTGTCTTGGTTTTTTCAGCTAAAATTAATTAGCTAGAAATTTTGGACCGAATCCTAAGAACCACAGGCCCGTCTGTTCTCTGTTGACGTGCAAAACTGAGCAGACATCTGTTTCCATTCAGAAGTTAGATCAATGTGCATCTGAACTTGCTTCTTTCCATAAGTAATCAGAGAGGTGGAACAGGTAGAAGAACAGGTGAATTACCCTAGTGATTAGAGACCAGTAAGGCTCATCATGAAAGGTTTAATGATGAAAATAAATCTTGAGAAGAATTTTGGAGGTTCAGAGGAATATTTTTTTTAGAAGAAGAGATGTAGGTAGGGAAAAAAACATGCCTAAAGGCATGAGTTTGAGAACAGGTGGAACATATCGAGGGTGGGGGGAGGAGATAGTTTTTTTTTTTTCTTTCCAAATCAAAGACTAGAAGTTGAAGTTTGTGTGGCATTGTGGATAGGGCA
The DNA here is from genome assembly GCF_037893015.1 of Macrotis lagotis. NCBI lineage: Eukaryota > Metazoa > Chordata > Mammalia > Peramelemorphia > Peramelidae > Macrotis > Macrotis lagotis. The sequence continues at coordinate 511,895,497 of NC_133666.1, read as the reverse complement.
CTGAACATGGAGTCAAGAAGACCTGGATTCAAAGCTCACCTTAGACAAATCACAATCTCTCCATTCCTTGGTTTCTTCATCAGTTAAATGACCAAGTTGAATTTCATGACCTCTGAAGCAATATTCAATTCGATATCTATGTTCCCATGATAATCCCAGAGAATCATGGAATTGCTTCCCCCATTCCCTATATTCATCCATCCATCCATCCATCCATCCATCCATCCATCCATCCATCCATCTATCTATCTATCTATCTATCTATCTATCTATCTATCTGTCTTTCTATCTATATATTAATTATATATATATATATATATATAAGTATACACACATATACCATTAGAATTATTTCCAACCATTCTTATTCCATTGAGATAGTAACTGTACAGTTACTTGACAAGTATATATATATATAATATGTATATATATACAACATATATATAATATATATATATATATACAACATATATATATAATATATATATATATACAACATATATAATATATATATATATATGAAGAAGAGGAAAGGATATATATAAAGTAAGGAGGAAAGGAAGAAAAGGAGGAATATTTGGATATATTTCTGTCTGTTTGTGTATAAGTATATTATAAGGCAATTGCTAATCTGCATTGGTAAAGAAAATTGTCTGACTCTGAGTTCCCTAAAACTATTGAAATCACAAAGGAAGGAAGGAAGGGAGGGAGGGAGGAAAAATAAGATCAAAGAACAGAAGGTTACTCAGAACCACTTACTTCCAGAAATCAGATTCAGTTCTGGCTCTGTGATGGAGACTAGACTTGAATGGAACTTTGTCAGCAGTGATTATAGTAGGTTTTTTTTAACCCTTTAATGCAGAAAGGACTAATTAAAGTTCAGAGCTCTAAGTTTTTAGTATAGGCATTTTTGAAAGGGACCTATTAAAAAAGATAAGACTTTTGAACACTTTTTTCAGATCTTATAAGTTTTGACTATTTTAAGTGCAAATATATATGTGTGTGCATGTGTGTGTGTGTGTGTGTATGTCTTTACTATATATAACTGAATATAGTAAATGGATCCAGGAAAGTGAACTGAACTGTGTAGTATCTATAATTTTTCTTTTGAAAAATAAATTCATTTTGAATAATTGAAGCTGAACTTCAGAAATCTATTTCTGATCATTTCCCTTTAAAAAGGAATATAGGTTTTTCAAAGTTCTTAAGTAGAACTCTTTCTGTGATCAAATAAGACTAAAGAATTAACATATCTACATAGACTATCTAAAATTTCTTATTCTTTCTCAAGTTTCTTATGAATCTTTCTCCCTGAGGGATGAGAAAATGTATCTCTTGTCAATGCAATTGTCCTGGTTGGTATAAGTTTTCTCTTTCAGTAGGCCCATTTCTTTCCAGATTTAATAAACAGCTTTCAAAAGGGGTATAAAAGTGTCTGCTCAAAAGCCTGCAGTCTGTTATTTGTGAAAGTGCCTGTGGATTCATAGACTTGTTTCTGGAGAAGTGGATTATCGTCTTGCGATAACTCATTGCTCAGCGCTGAGTAATACAGTTCTGTGGGCAAACAAAAAAAGCCATTCTTTTTTCTCCCCTTTACAAAAGCAGAGGCTAGTTATTAGCAACACGATACAAAAGAAGTAAAAAGGACGGGAAATGAGGAGTCAAGCCAAGTTTGGCATCCATTATTCACACAAAACCTTCCAGTAATGACAACTAACCAAATCATAGAAATTCTATTCATAGGACCCATTTTTCTGCCTCCCTGGCATAAATGCAGATGACAGATAGCTTCCAGTGGCTGTATAAGTTAGAATCAAAATGATTATTAATGGAATTGAGTAGACTAATTCTACTTATTGGATCTGTGGGAAAATGTGCTGATGGATTTCTGAAGTCTTTAATTTATCATTCCACTCTGAGAAGCATCCACTTTTGCAAACAAAACCATTCTTAGTTGTTGACATTCTTTTTTTTTTTGATACATGTAGGCTCAAATATTGAACTCATTTTCAGTTCCAATCTTTTGAATTTACTATGGGTTGCTTTTGTCTATATTATCTCACAGCTGCAGGCTTCATCAGAGGTCAATGGGGCCACATAATTCTGTCAAATATCCCTACTTCATTTCTTCTGAGAAATTATCTGCTTCAAAAGTTTGAGATTCCAAGGAACAGGAAATAATATATGTTTTTCCAAAATAAACATTAACTTCAGGATGCTAAAGACCAAAGGGAAAAATCCTAAAGGACTCACAATTTAAGAAGACTTAATCTCATTTAGTAATCCTTTATCTGATTTCTTTTCCAGATGACTATGAGGCCAGATTCTCATTTCCTTATGTGATAACTTCATGGGAACTAGAAAAGGACTGAATAGTTCTAGACAACTTGAAATGTGAATTTATTGCCCATCTTAGTGATTTCATAACCTTTGCGAGAAGCCCAGTAGTTCCTATATTAAAGAGTTTGATACTATTAGAAATATTTCCAAATATTCTTAGTCTGTTGAGAAAGTGACTGTGCGGTTACTTGCTAATTGACTAAATTGCTAATTGACTGAAATGATTATGGGTACACTAGGGCATTCAGAAGATCATAGGGAAATAAAGCATTTTGTTTTCCCTTTAGTATGAAGAAAGAGCAACAATCAGGTCTAATTGACAATACTTGACAACTTAACACTATACACATCAGATACTCCTCATCATACATTTTTCCAATCCCAAGAAAAATTTCATTTCATTGTCCCATAAAACAACCCACTTTACAGATATCCTCTAATCTCAGTAGGTGAATTTATTTCAAATCACTCAACTTAATTTATTGAAATTAAATGACTGGAACATTGGAAGAGGCTTGGTGAGGTTCATTAGTTCATCTTTCTGTTTTCAAGAGTTCTTGTATGGAATTATCTAAACTGCTGAATATCTAATTTGATCTAGTCTATTCAAAGTTCTTTGATAAGAATAAAAGTGAATTGTTATAATTTTCATCCGATTTCTGAAAGAAATCTAGTGACCTTACGATTTCACAGTTGGAAAGGCCCTTAATGAGAATCAAATCTAATCCATAGTTCAGTCATTTCAATTATATCCAATTCTGTGACCCCCATTTAGGGGTTTTCTTGGCAAGAATTCTGCAGTATTTTGCTATTCCCTTCTCCATCTTATTTCATAGATGTGGAACAGGGTAATAAGGTGACTTGCTCAGGGTCACAGAACTAATAAGTGTCTGTAGTCAAATTTGAACTCAGGAATATATCTCCCCGACTCCAGGTCTGATACTCTATCCAATTTATCAAATAGCTGTCCAATTTGACCCACATATGAACAATAACCAAAAAATCCTTTACGACATACAAGGAAAATAGTCATCTAGCTTTTGCTTAAATACCTCATAATTCAATACAGTAAATATGTTATAATGCACAGAGCTCTATGCTAAGTGCAGGGTAATGTGAAGATTTAATAAGACAGTTCCTATCTTCATAGACTTTGCTATCTACTAAGGGGATGTAGATTATGTGAATTCAGTGGTGCAAAGGAGAACATTAATGGGTTTGACTACATAACTGTTGAAAAGTCCCTGAAGTTTCTCACACAATACTGCATCTCCTAAATCTGAGAATTTTCACTGGTTCTCTCCCATGCTTAGAAGTTCCTCCTTTCTCATCTCAATCCTTGGCTTTCTTCAGGTCCCAGTTAAAGCCTGACTTTCAATAGCAAGTCCTTCCAGATCTCCTTAATCCTAGTGCCTCCTTTCTGTTGATTATCTCCAATTTAACCTGTTTATAGTTTTTTTCAAAAATAGTTGTTTGGATGTGATGTCATTAGATCATGAGTTTCTTGAGGACACTTTCTTTGTATCTGTCTTGCAAGGTGCAAAATAAATGTTGGTAGAATGACAATTTATGTGATTCTGTAATTTAAAAAATATCATAAGAGAGTATCATAAGTATTATGTGAGGTCTAGGCTTCATAGAAGAAGTGGAATTTCTTATTTTTCAAAGAGAGATAAAAAGAGAAGGGAAGGGAGTATCATTTATTACATGGAAAAGGTGGGAGTTAAGGAAGAGAGATGAGAAAGTTTAGAAAACATGTAGTTCTTAGAGAATTGTCTGGTTTTGCTGGAGTTTTAGTTTTGGGGTGGAAGAGAGGTGAGAATTATGAAATAAGAAAATAAAAGTTAGGATGGGGTCAGTATCTAAGCTACCCACACATAATATTTCACCATTTTCAGACTAGAGCATTTCAGTTAACTATTATTTCTTTCTGATGTTCTCCCTGACAGTTCTGTTTTGTAGAAAGATTTGGCAATTATGATTAAGAGCAAAAATTGGGAGTAAGTCAGCTGTTTTGGAAGTACCTAGTGAGTAAGCATGCATTTCATTCCATCTGCAATCAATTTCACTCCTCAAACAGGGCCTCTTTGGATCCTTATTTTTGGCAGTAACCTCAGTAGTTTAAAGTCTATTTGACTTTTCACAGTCTTTCTTTTTTTTTTTCAAGGAGAGAGGTGGAAGTGTCTGGACCTGTGACCTCATGGTTTTCCAGTGTGTAAAGTTCCTCTGCTGTTGCATGTCAGCAATACTTCTTGGAACATTGAGAGGTTAAATCTGCATGTTTCTTTGAAAAATAGGACTTGAAACTAGGTCTTCCTGACAACACAACTCTTTCTTGCTTAAGGATTTTAAAGAGCATATATGTTAATAAAGCAATCTACTCTACTAATTAGATGAATGAGCTTGAATGGCTCATTCATTATACTTCTTTGGGACTCGGTTTTATAATCTATAAAATGAAAGAGAGATAAAAATAAGCAAAGATAACACAATATAGGATCAATTAATATTGGAAGTGTTGTTAAAGGATAGGGACATTAATACATTGTTGGTGAAACTTAATTATTCTAATTATTCTGAAGATATTTAGAATTATGAAACTGGATATCATATTTTAAGAAGAATATTAAATTGGAACAAATCAAGAGATTAATGGTTAAGATGCTAAAGGTCCCAGGAATCTTGTCACCTAAGGATCAGTTGAAGGAATAGGATTTTTCAGTGTGGAGAAGAGAATATTTAGCAGAGACACAAAGTTGTCTTAAAATAATCGAAGGGTCATTATGTGAAGTTATTATTATCTTGAGGTTACATAGAAGGCCTATTAAACTTCCTCTTCTTATTTTATGGAAAGAACTAAGAGCAATAAATGGAAGCTGCAAAGAAGCAATTTTTGTCTTAATTTAATGGAAAGTTTTTTTTTTAAATAATTGTAGCTATCCAAATGTGGATTGGGCTACATTATTGGAGGTCTTTGAATAAAGGTCTTTGTTGGAAGTCTTTAAGTAAAGACTTTTATTGGAAGTCTCTAAGAAAAGGTCACTGTTGGATGTCTTTGAATAAAGGTCCTTGTTGGAGGACTTTGAGTATAGACTAGAGGTACCTATGTCAGTTATATAGCAGAAGAAATCCCAAGATTCAGCCATGACTTGGACTAGATGATCTCTGTGGTTCCTTCCAAATATGAGATTCTATGGCTATGAATATTCATAATCCACCCTGATTAAAAAATATTCCTATGATGGCTCTTCTGGAAGAAAAAGTCCAAAGGAACTAAGTTCCGACAACTACTAACTAAGCAGAGAGAGTACATATTTTACCAGTACATTTGGCCAAAATCACAAAAACTATGCTAAAAGCATTGGCATAACCAATGAACCCTGAGATACGAATAGAAAAGGGGATCCTACAAAGTTTTATAATCTCAGGGTTTTTTTTAAATGAAAGATACTACAAAACTTGAGATAAAAAACAAAATATATAAATCTTTCCCAAAACCATCTCCAATAAGTCACAAGATTGTCATATTCATAAGAATATCAGAACAGCATCCCTTATAGATGATTTAGTCTAATTCAATCATTATACAGATAAAAGGAAAGAGATACAATGCAGCAAAATGGTTTATCCATGATCATTCATCTAACCAATATCAGAAGTGGAACTAAAACCCACTCCAACTAGCATCTAGTATAGTGATCCTCTATTATAGAAGGTTGTCTCTGGAAAGAAAATGTAACTAAATCCTTTAGTACTCATTCTAGTTCTGGCAGCCTAATATTATTCCATGTGCTAAACAGAAACAGTTTATTGTACAATTTTCCTTCCAGGTCTTTCTCAATAATCTCTATCACCTTGAAGAGTTATTGATACTTCACATACATATTTTTAAGCACAAGTCAGAAGAATATTTCCTTAATTATTCTAGCACAGCATTTAGAATTATTTTTGAGTTTAGATATGACCAAAAACAGGTTGCTGGGCTTGATAGAGTGCTGACCCTAGGAACTCCTTGCAGGGGAGTACTTAATAAATTCTATTTGAAGATGAAGAGGAAGAGAAAGGGGAAGGAGGAGGAAGAGGATTCATCACTGTCATCAAGTGGAATTCTGTTATTTCTATCAATGTATGAAATCAACAGAGTTGGTTGGTATAATGGAATGAACAGAAGACTTGGAAACAAGATTGTGAATTTAAATTCCTGACAAGAACCTGACAGGGGAAGATAGGAAAAATAATTCTATATGGTAGTATTATAAAGGACGAAAGGAAAAGGAGATATTCTCTGATGTCTGTAATGGCATGGAAATGAGTCCTTAATCAGAGCAGATAACTTCTTTTATAACTCATATTCGAAAGATTGTAACCAATAAATTGGGATGTCTTAACAGTATATAAGCTCTGTTTACTTTAATACTTTCATTTCTATATCTTCATCCTCCTCTCAGATCTGGGTGATTGTATCACACACTGGGTCATCCATGTCCTTTCCCAGGCCTTTATCATATCCGCCTTAGGTATTCTGATAGGGACTCTATCAGAACAGTAGAAGTAGGAAACTATCTGCTTTGGGAACCTTCAATGGATTGGACATAAATTCATAGCTCTATAAAGAGTCCAGCAAAGATACTATACTGTAGTTAAGTCAATGTTTGAATACCTCGCAAAACTGAGCAAAGAACTTCAAGCAGGTGTTGTGAATGACATCCTTTGCCATATTTGTTCTTTGAGTTTGAGCCCATTTTTCCCTGGAATCTTCATCCTTCATTCTTCATATTTCAAAACAGTGTCTAGGTGCCTCCTTCCTCCAATCCCATAGCTCCTTTCTTCCATTAGTAAGTGTTTCCCAGAACCTTACTTTTGGGGAATGGTCCAGACTAGCTATCCTTGTAGTCTTCATGTCTCAACTGGATAAAAATTTATTCATAGTTTGGTAATTTGGGGTAGTTCCAAGTATATTTGCATTTTGAGAATAACTGAGCAAATTTAGGCCCACCAAAACTGCAAGTACCATAACTCTTCCAACTTTTGTCATCTTAACTTTTTTCATTTTTGCCAGTCTGATAAGTGTGAGGTGGAATCTCTAAGTTATTCAAATTTGCTTTTAGATAGGATTGCTGAATTTCATCCTTTTGCTTTAAATTTAGCTGGTGGATGTTCTTTTCTATTCTCATTTTTTTTCCAATTTTAGGCAAAGGTAGTTTTCAACATTCATCCATTTGCAATTTTATAATTTCTATATTTTCCCACCACCTTCCCTTCCATTCCCTGTCCCCAGTAGCAACTAATAATATGGTAAAAGTTGTATATATTTCCAAATTGGTTATGTTATGAAAAAGAAATTAGAATTAAGGGGGAAGAACCATGAGAAAGAAAGAAAAAATCTAAAAGAAAATTATAAAAGCAACTATAATATGCTTTGCTCTTCATCCAGACTCCATAGTTTTGTTTTTGTTTTTTTTTTCCTGGATGTAGATGCCATTTTCTATAACCGGTACTTAAGGGTTGTCTTTGATTACTGAATTATTGAGAAGAAGCCTCCACCATAGCTGATCCATTTTACAATGTTGCTGCTAAGGTTTACAGTGTTCTCCTGGTTCTGCTCATTTCATGTAAATGTTTCCAGGATTTTCTGGTCACTCAAACTTTCCTTCAGAACAATAGTACTCCATAACATTTATATACATAATTTGTTCTGCCATCCCCTAATTGATGGTCATTCCTTCAATTTCCAATTCATTGCTACACAAAACTGTTATATACATATACATACATATATATGAAAAGGAGAAAAGACCCACATGTATACAATATATATTTGTACATGTTGGTATTTTCTCCTTTTTATAATCTCTTTGAGATATAGACCTATTAGTAGTATTGCTGGATCAAAGGATATGCACAGTTTTATTGCCCTTTGGGCATAGTTCCAAATTGCTTTACAGAAAGGTTGGATCAATTCACAATTGTAATAACAGTATATTGGTGTCCCAATTTTCCCCACATGCTTTCTAACATTGATCATTTTCCTGTCTTATAGCCAATATGATAGGTAATGTGGTACCTCAGAGTTCTTTTAATTTCCATTTCTCTAACCAATAATGCATTAGAGAATTTTTATATAACTATAGATATCTTTGATTTCTTTATTTGAAAATCATCTGCTCATATTCTTTGATCACTTACCAACTGGAGAATGACTGATTTTCTTATAAGTTTGACTGAATTCTCTATAATTTTAGAAAATAATCCTTTATCAGAAACACTATGAAAAATATTTACTGGTTTTCTTCTAATCTTGACTGCATTGGTTTTGTTTGTGCAAAATCTTTTTAATTTAATGCAGTCAATATAATCCATTTTCATTTTATTATTCTCTGTCTCTTGTTTGGTTATAAACTATTTCCCTTTCCATAGATGCAACAGATAAACTATTTCTTATTCTCTTAATTGTCCCATTGACACTTTATGTCTAAATCCTATATTCATTTTGTCATTGCTTTGGCATAGAGTATGATATGAATTATGGCAAGCCAATAACTATTGAGAGTAGCCTCCAAATCTTGCTCTGATGTGAAAGAGAAGGTAAGATTAGAAGATTACTGGAACTTTCTGATAAAGATAGATTTTTTTTCTTTCTTTATTTAAGGAATAGGCAGAAAGTGAGATAGACCAATTATTAAGTGACAGAGTATTCACAAATAGGTGATTTGATGCCAGTCCACAAAGGGAGATCTTGAAAATATCAAAATATGATACTTAAGCAGAAAGAAGTTAAGACTGAGCTAGTTGGGATATTTCATTTGTCTTAAAAAGTATTTAGTATAATTAGAATATAATTAATCATGTATGCATAGCAATCAATGGGAAAAGGATGTAATGCCAGCATGAAGTCAGATGGTGGTTGATTCAACAAATCATATGGGACAGAGACAGAAAAATACTTTTCCCCTCCACTTCTATGACTGGAGTAGATGAACAGAGCTCTTTTTTACCTGGAAAGAAGAGGAGACAACATTAAAGCATTTAATCAAGAGAATCCAATGATCTATAGAGCATCTGGGAGCTATTCCATTTTTTGTGTTAATGATTCTAAAGAAGATTTACTTTCTTTTTTAAAATATAGCTATTTTATTTGTTTTTCAATTATAAGCAATAGTTTCTAGTAATCATTATTTGCAAGGTTTTTAATTTTACAATTTTCCCCTTCTCCCCTCCCCCAAAAGAAGGCAATCTTATACTCTTTACATTTGTTTCCATGATATACATATATCAAAACTGAATCTGTTGAGAGAAAAAGAATATCCATAAAGAAGAAAGGAAATATTAGAGATGGAAAAATTATGTTATATAGAAGAAAAGTTTTTTAAAAATTGAAAATAATAATCTTTGGTCTTTGTTTAAACTCCATAATTTTTCTCTGTATACAGATGGTATTCTCCATCACAGATTCCCTGAAATTGTCCCTGATTATTGCATTGATGAAGTGAGTTTGATCATCACTTACATATTGTTAAGGTGTACAATATTCTGGTTCTGCTCAACTCACTCAGTATCAATTCATAGAAGTTTTTCCAGGCTTTTCTGAAATCCTGAAATCCTCTGAAATCCTGATTTCTAATAGAAGAATAGTGTTCCATCACATACATATACCCTAATTTGTTCAGCCATTTCCCAGTTGATGGATATCCCCTTGACTTTCAATTCTTTGCCACTACAACTGAACTGGTATAAATATTTTTTGTACATATGTGTTTTTACCCTTTTTCATGAACTCTTCAGGATACAGTAGTGGTATTACTAGATCAAAGGATATGCACATTTTTATTGCCTTTTGAGCATAATTCCAAATTGTTCTCCAGAAAAGTTGTATCAGTTCATAACTCCACTAGCAATGCTTTAGTCTCCCAGACTTCCCACATCCCCTCCAACTCTGATCATTATCCTTTTTGGTCATATTTGTCAATCTGAGAGGTGTGAGGTGGTGCATTAGAAATGCTTTAATTTGCATTTAGCTCATCAAAAATGATTTAGAGCAGTTTACATATCACCTTAGATAACTTTGATTTCCTAAGATTTATTTTCAAGGAAAGAAAATCAAGGAACAAATTTAAGAAACTAGGTTCACCATCCTGTCATGCTAAATCATCAAAATAGTACTTTAGTGTACTTTAATATACTTCTTCTCTGGATCTATGATCATATCTATGTGGGTTTGAAAGTGAAAAGTACAACGGGTTCATATCTTCTTATTGTATGCACTCTTGCCCTTGTCTTCCCTACCTATATGATACACTCCATATACTCAATTATTCCTTTAACTTTCTGGATGTTGCAGTGCTTAAAATACAATATTATATATGCTACAGTTTTGTCTTTGTATCCTAAGCAAATAAACCAGTACTTGGCATACATTATATATTTAAAATGCTTCTTGACCAACTGGCTGATGAATTGATTAATAGTGTGTTGGAGAAATTCAGTACAGGGAACCTCAAACTGGGAAAGCCATTACCAATTGCGGAAACAAGGAAGACATCTTGAAGTAGTTTAAGTTTGAATTAAGCTTTAAATAGTGGGATAAGAATGGGTGCAAAACAGACCTAGGGACTAGAAAGCACAAGATGTTTTCAGTGACCTGAGAAAATTCTCAGTTTGGTTAGAGTATGAAGTACATGGAGAGAGATAATGTGAAATAAGATTGCAAAGGTAGAGTGGTACCAGATTTTAAAAGTCTTGAAGCAAATAAAGATATTTGAATGTGACTAGTGATTGGGAACTACTGAAGATTTCTAATCAAAGTCAGTGGGGTTAGGGGTGGGTATGACCAGATCAAAATTACAATCTAGTTTCTCTGTTGCTTCTCCCCTTACCTATTTAGTATAATATACTTTTAACCACTTCTTTTGATTTTTCCACTTTTGCTATTATTTGCCATGGTAGTAGTAACTATGACTTTTAGATAACTAAAAATGTGCACCATTGTGCACAAATGTCTTTCTGAATATATAAAAAGTTTGTTTCTGAGCCAAAAAGTTTACAATCTAATTTAGGCAAATAAAATATATAGGGCAAGAATTCAAACTGTAAGCAGAAAGAAAATTAGTCACAGACAGTGATTTATTTATTTTTTTTACTGATCCCAAGGCAAAAAGAAAAAAAAATGATAAAAAAAAGGCTCTGTCAAGTCTTGAAAACGCCTACAATCAACTATATCCCAGTTAAAGTCAAACAGGACACATTCAGCCAGCCCTGGTCATATGAAGCATATAGCTTTGAATCTTAATTAACACCAACCTACTCAAACTCTGTTTTTACCTGCTTCTCCTCCTACTCATAGGGCATCACCTTTAGAAGTCCAATTACTTTCATCTAGCAGGACTGATTTCTCACCTTTGGTACCAAATGATGAATATGGCACACCACTCAAGTCTTTAAACACTATCTCTATATCTTTAGAAGTTTATCAAGCAATTCTCAGTCTACTGTGCCCTAGTTATCACACAAAGAACATATTCTTCATTTGTTCAGCTTAACTCTCTAATCATTTATTCATTTAGTCAATAAGCATTTATTAAGCAGCTACTTATTTGCAAAGCACTATCTTTAACAGAGTATATAACAAGAAAGGCAAAAAATAGTCCCAATTTTCAAAAAACTTTCACTCTAATGGAAACAATATGAAAACAACTATGTACACTGGAGCTACAGGGCAGTAAATGTTCATTTCTAACAGTAAGAAGATTTGCTCTAAGTGTCTCATCCATTAATACTTCATGTATTCAAGGCTGTGATTACTTTGCTACTGCTTCCCCTGTCACATGTCATAGCCCTTCTACCCTTTGGGGAGCTTTATGATGTTGTGGTCAAAATGATTCATTCCCCTGTGTCCAACTCTGGTGATGAAACTCTCTAAACTCAGCTGGTTTGGTATTTAATCATTAGACTGTCCAACTATTGGTTTGTCCCCTAATTCTTTCCATTGAGTAGGATTTGCTAGGGTATGAACTCATTTCCATAGACTTTAGGAACTCAGAACTCATTGAACAACCACAAATATAAGAGATTTTCAAAGAAATTTACACATTCAAGAAGCCTTTTTCCTCCTGTTTTAATGTCACTGTACCCTTTGAGAGAGTGACAAGCTTAGAGAAAGAGGAAAAAGAGAAGGATCTCTACAGACCTGAAATTAGGATTGCCCATCCCAAACGGGAGAAAAAGGACCTGGAAGGGAGGCTCAGTAAGGTTTTTGGACCTCTTTTCCTAGGAGGACACATGCATTCACTTTGTGGGGACTAATCCAGCAATTATAACAAGAGTAAAGGCATGTAGCCATAGCTAGACTTAAGCTTCTGCCAAAAATGTGCCTGAGGAATCATTGTTTAAAACATGATGGTCAGAGCTCTGGAAGAGAAGCAGTGAGAACTGGAGCTTATTTAAAATGGTTAAAGGATCTCATCCATAAAAAAAATCCTACTGATCATTTGACCTGTCTTGTTCTATTCACTTTTTACAACATGAATTCCCCTCTTTGGACCTGTCACCCCGATCTTTTTTTTCCTTGAATTTTTTTCTTCAGTTCCCCTTCTCACCTTGCTCTCTTCTTACCCATATCTCTGCTTCTGTCCACCCTCAAGCACATGACTAGACATGCTGATGCTTGGGCTTCAGTCCAGGTTCTGCCATTAGCTTGGTACATGACCTTGGGCCACTCAATTCTCTTGGCCTCAATTTTCTTCTTCTCTAAAATGAGGTCAAACAACCTGATCTCCATTGTGCCTCTCAGATGTGGTGTTCCATAGTTCTGTGCTTAAGATCAGGTTACAACTATCTACTTATCAGTGAGGACAGCAACAGGTGTTATGAAGAATGCGGGGGTGACACTTCACAGCAATATAACAGATGTACGTGGGCAGATTGTCTGTAGAGCTGCCAGGAAGGTATAAAGAAACATCTTCATCAAAGACCACAGATTGCAGACTGATCACTGCCAGCCATATTGCCGTATATGACTTCAGGGCCAAGAAACTATACTACTTGACATAAGCTATCACCCACATTAAAAAAAAAAGAACCTGCCTACTCAACTATCCCACCTCTGAAGCCTCAATTGGCACAAGGTCATCCAGGCTTCTAAAATGCTATGTTGCAGAATAAAATATCTGACAGGTCCTACTATGATTGGAAGGCTTTGGCTCTGGGCTTGATAGCACATTATGGGGGAGCAGCCTCAATGAGTTTGGAGATGTTTGTTATTGTAGACAGAGTTGCCAGGTGATGGGTAATTTTGGCCATAGACTTCATGAAACTATTTAAGGTGTTCAAGGAGTTGCCAACTACATCAGTGAGATAGATGCCATATATTCCAATCATATATCCAAAGAAGGCAGCTAGTTGATATAATGATTTGAATAATAGGCTTAGATTAAAAAGAACTGTATTTGAAACCTACCACATTTATTAGCTATATTATCCTAGGCAAGTCACATAATCTTTCTTAGCTTCAGTTTCTTCATCTGTAAAATGTAAAATTTTCATAGAATTATTATGATAATAAAATTCATGTGCTATAAAATACTTCTCAAATCTTAAAGTTTTCTATGAGTATAATATGTGTAATAACTAAAACTTGATCTGGGATGAGGATCAGATGAGAAAATATAAATGAAGCAATATGCAATAAAAGTATAAATAGCATTCATATAGTGTTTTGTAAACCTTAAAACACTGTTTGAATGCTATTTATACTTTTATTGTTATTTTTATTCAATTATATGTTCAAATTTTCCCTTGAAACAAAGATATGTATTTATTAACACATGTAGATAAAAGACAAGATTTATTTTATATTCAATTTTATTTCATTTACAGTTCCAAATTGCCAATTTATTCCTATACTTTCTAGTTGTTTAAAAAACAACCAAGAATGTGTGTTGTATTTTGTCAAATGCTTTTTTCTTCATCTATTAAGATAATCATATGATTTTTGCTGGCTTTGTTATTAATATGGCCAATTATGTTTGAAATTTTCCTAATTTTAACTAATGCAACATTTCTGATATGAATTCAATCTAGTAATAGTGCATAATCCTTGTGACATATTGCTATAGTCTTTTTGGTAATATTTTATTTAAAATATATATATCAATATTCATGAGAGAAATTGCTCTACAATTTTTTTTCTATTTTAACTTTCCTTGGTCTAAATATCAAGACCATTTACATTGTGTCTTCAAAGGAATTGGATAGGATTCCTCTTTTTTTTTTTACCAATTTTTTCCAATAGATTATGTAGTATTAGAATTAAACATTTAAATATTTGGTAGAATTCATTTATGAATCCATTTCAACCTGAAAATTTTATATTTGGGAGTTCATTTGTGGTTTGTTCAATTTCTTTTTCTAAAATAGTTATTCGAGTACTCTATTTCTGGCTCTGTTAATCTGGACAATTTATATTTTTGTAACTACTCAATCAGTTTATTGGCATTTAGTTGACTAAAATACCTCCTAATAATTACCTTTATTTTTTTCTTCATTTGTTGTGACTTTACCTTTGTCATTTTTGATATTGATAATTTGAACAATTTCATAAGCTAAGAACATCTTTTTATTGTTTTTAAAACAATTGCTAGTTTTATTTATTAACTCAATAGTTTATTTTCACTTTGTTAATTTCTCCTTTAGTAGTTAGGATTTCAATTTTGCCATTTAATGAGGGATTTTAAATGTGATTTCTTCTAGGTTTAATATATATATATATATATATATATATATATATATATATATGTATATATGTATAATTTGTTGATCTGCTCTTTTGCTATTTTATTGTTTAAAGACTTTGGTGATATGGATTTTTCCCCTAACTACTGATTTGCCAACATCTCACAAATTTTGGTATGTTGACTACTGTCATTATGCTCAGTGAAATTATTGATTATTTTTAGAATTTGTTATTTAAGCTAACAGTTCTTTAGGATTAAGTTATTTAGTTTGCAATTAAATTTTAATCTTTGATTAAAAAGGTGTTTATTGAATTTAATTATTACTGATTATAATTAGTAAAAATGCATCTAATACGTTTGTTTTTCTACAAGTGTTTTTGAGGTTTTGTTCATTAAAAATGATCAATTTTTATGTGAATATGTCATATACAGCTGAGAAATTGGTATATCTTTTCTATTCTTGTTCAATATTTTCTAGAAGGCTAATTTTTCTAGAATCATATTCAGGTTTTTAATTCTTTGTTGCTTACTTTTGATCTAATTCCTCTAGGTGTGAAATTGAAGTTCCTTATGATTACAGTTTTACTGTCTGTTTTTGTTTCTTCTTGCAAATCTACCTTCTCCTTTAAGAATTTATGCATTATGCCCTACATTAATTTTCTATGGCACCTTTTAGTAAAAATATATTTATCTCTTTCAATTAGATCAATTTTTGCGTTTGCTTTGTCTAAGCTTATGCTTGCTACACCTCTCATTTTCACTTCAGCTGAAATGTAACAGATTCTTTTCCAGACCCTTGTTTTAATTTTGTGTGCATCCTTTTGTTTGAAGTGTGTTTCCTATGAACAAGTTGTTACTAGATTCTGGTATCTCAGACAGCCCTCTCTTGTTTACATTTTATAGGTGAATTCATCCCATTCACAATCAATGATATAATTTCTTATTGTGCATTTACCTCCATCTTATTCTTTTATATTTATCCATCTCTTTCCGTACCTTAAAAAAAAGAGATCCTATTTTTCTTTTAATATCTCCCTTAATCTACATCTTATCTCATCCTATGTCTCTTCCTTTAACTCCTTTCCTTCAAATTTCTTTGTTGGGTGAGATCTATGGTATATATATATTTATATATATATGTGTGTGTGTGTGTGTGTGTGTGTGTGTGTGTGTATACATATGTGTATATATATATATTCCATATATATATGTGTGTGTGTGTGTGTGTGTGTGTGTGTATACATATGTATATATACATATATATTCCAGATATAGATATTGCTATATGTATATATACAACAATATACGTATTTGCATTATTTCCTCCTTTAATCAGCTCAAATGAGAACGAGGCTTAAGTTTTGTCTGCTTCCTTATACAGCCCCCAATTTCTTGTGTAATTTTGTCTTTGTATACTCTATTTATATGAGATAATTTTCTCTGTTCTTCTCCCTTTTCCCTCTTCCAGTGCATTCCTTTCCTTCAACATTCCAATTTTCTTTTGAGATTATTCAAACACAACACAATCACATCTGGAGGTTCTCTGTTTAATGAACTTTTCTCCTAAGACTCTTGGTGATTGAAAAGTTAAAGCTACGTGAATCATCTTTTCATTAGAATGTACATGATTAATCCTATTTATTCTAATTTTTTCCTTCATTCCTTTTTACCTTTTTTATCTTCTAACTCCTAAGTTTGGATATGAAATTTTCTACTCAGTTTTAGTCTTTACATCAGGAATGCTTGGAAATCCTCTATTTCATTAATTATCTACTTTCCCCTTGAATGTTTTGGAATATGGCTATTCTTTAGTGTAAACTTAGACCTTTATGGCTTCTCTAATATCATATTCCATACTCTAATTTCCACTATAAAAATGGTATATGCTAAATCTTGTTTGATCCTGATTATGACTCCACAGTATTTGAATTATTCCTTTCTGACTGCTTATAGTATTTTTCCCTTGATCTAGGACCTCTGGAATGAGACCCCCCCCCCAGGAGGTGATTGGTGTATATTCATTCTACTATGTTCTCTTCTTTAAGATATCTGACTGGACTTATTGTATCTTTTCCTTTTCTTTTCTTTACTTTTTGATTAATAGCTTTCAGGTATTCTAAGAATTTTATTTTTTAGGTGTTTTTTTTTTACTAGGCAATGGGGTTAAGTGGCTTGTCCAAGGCCACACATCTAGGTAATTATTAAGTGTCTGAGGCCAGATTTGAACTCAGGTACTCCTGACTCCAGGGCGGGTGGTCTATCCACTACACCACCTAGCCATCCCTTATTCTAAGAATTTTAAAATGATCTTTCTTAATCTATTTTTCAAATCATCCTATGAGATATTTTACATTTCCCCATATTTGTTCTGTATTCTTACTTTTTTTTAACTATTTCTTGATATCTCATTGTGTCATTAGCTTCCATCTGGCCAATTCTAAATTACAAGATATTATTTTTGTTCTCTTTATATCTATCTTTCTTTTTTTCCTATTATTTTCCTCTGATGCACTTATCTAGCATTTAAAATAAGTTTTAACTTCCTCTATAACTCTAGTTTTAACTCCTCTACCAATTCTTGTTGGGACCTGTAGCCAAGCTACATTATTCTTTAAGTCTTTCTAGGTTTTTGAGTCATTCTCTTCTGGTGTTTAAATCTTAAGCTTCCTTATCTCCACAATATCTTGATTTTGAACTTCATGTTAGTACTGGGTTTTTCACATGTTAGTGCCAGAATATAAGGTCTGAGTTACCTGACCTACATTTTTTCAGTGACCGCAGTTTGGTGTGATGTGAGAGGAGATCTGTTCACTTCTTTCTCCTTTTGTGAGTTCTGAAAGTTCCTGATCCAGGTTTTGATCTATTGACGTTTTTTTCTCATTGGTACAGGAGACAGCTATTGAATTGTCACTATTTGACTACTTGAAGGTTGTACAGGTCCAGAGCAATTGAATTTCCAGTTCCCCTTCAATCTTGGATGCTGTGCTCTGCTCCTGAGTTAAGCACTACACAGCTCCTATTTGTCTCCCTGAATTTGTTTCATATTCAATATACAGATAGTGTCTATAATAAAACTGTTCCTCTTAATCTTGGATTCATGACCTAGAAATAGATAGTAGATGAAAAAGATGCCAAATGACACTTGTTCCTATACCCAGTGCTTGTGCAGAGAATTCCTAGGGATTTTTTTCTCTCCTAGAGCTTTCTGCCATGTTGCCCTACCTCATCCCTTTCTCAGTCTCTCAATAATGTGTATCTCTCTATTTGTACCAGTGGTCTTGGCCAGACCTCTTCCCCAGACCTCTCCATCCATTGCTAAAACTTGTGCTGAGCAGGAAAAGCAAAATGAAATAAAACAAAAACTTCTCTGTGACTTTTCCTTCCCTTTCTTGTTCAAAATTCAATCTGGTGTTCTGGATCAGGAGTAATAAACCTTTTTTTTCTGCCAAGAGTCATTTGGATATTTATACATCATTCCCAGGTTATATTTGGCCAATCATTTAATTAATTCACTCCACCAAAGCTATTAGATTTATTAAATGTCATTATTTATGGTTGCCTTGGTAATGCCACACTAATATGACTCACAGGATAGAGGTTCCCATTCCTTGCTCTAGATCTTTGATGAGGAGGTGTTGGAAATGAGTTAGATTTCTTTGCATCCTCCCATCTTGGCTCCATTTTCCCCCAGCAATAATATTTGTTAATTACCCTATGTACCTTTCTGCATAGGGTTCTCTTAGATCTAATCAAAATGTAATCTAGTCAATTCTAGCAATATCCTCATAAACATGTTTTAACTTTTCCATGAGTTTCAATTCCTTCTGACAGCTAGATGTTAAAGATGATACAAGAAGTTGTGAGTCAAAAGGTATACATATTTGGTAAAGAAGTATCTCATAGAATGAACAAGACATCAAAGGAGCATCAAAGGTAATCAGAATTTTCACACCCAAACCCATCATTCAATAAAGAAAAACTAAACAAAACAAAAAAAGCAAATAGAAGCATTAAAAAGAAATTGCTTAAAAGAACCATGCAAGGGGGGCAACTAGGCTGCAAAGCAAATAGAGTACTAATCCTTGAGTCAGGAGGACCTAGGTTCAAATCCAATCTCAGATGTTTAATACTAACTGTGACCTTTGGCAAGTCACTTAACCCCATTGTCTTCCAAAAGCCAAAAGAAAAAAACAAAGAAAAGAAAGATAGCAAATGGGGCAGCCAGATGGTGCAGTGGATAGAGCGCTAGCCCTGGAGTCAGGAGGATCTGAGCTCAAATCCAACTTCAGACAATTATTAATTACCTAACTATATGATCTTGAACAAGTCATTAATGCCTCATTGCTTTGCAAAAAACAAAAATAAATGCAAGAAAACAACTAATCAAAATCAAAAGTAAACAAAACATGAAAGAATGCTGATACAATAGATATTATAGAGCAATTAAGTCAGCTAAAGTATTAGAAGAAAGAGTTGGCAGTGTGAAGGACAATTAATCATACTTACATGATTTTAAGGTAAAGTAGATTTTATTAGAATAAGTCCCATGAGGTAGATAGTATAATTATTGTTCTCATTTCATAGATAAAACAACTGAAGATATGAGATTTTAAATGTATGATCCATATATTCTACTCAAGTTAGAATTTGAACTGAGATTTTTTTAATTCAAATATAACACTGTAATAAAATATTATTTGCCAAATTTTCTATCCATCAGTTGCTGAAGCTTCTTAACTCCTCAAATTACTTTTCGATTATGTATTCTTCCACTATGGTATAAACTAGTTGTGATTAATGACTTTTTTCAGTTTTTCCTTTTCTTCAGTAAGTGCAGTGCCTAGCACCCTATGACCACTTTGTTCAAATTGAGTTCAATGAGAAGATATGATATTCCATTAGAACAGCCCCAATCTTACCTATTTATCCATTATTTATGAAAAGAAAAATAAAAGAAAAAGCAAAGGAGATTAAGGAATAGATATAGATATGGATACTATCATTTTCTTTTAAAATTTAATTGATAGTACCCTGAAAATTCAAGAAACTACTTGAGTCAGCAAGTAGTTGATCTCTTTGCCAAATACAAACATATGGTAGACAAAACCGAATTGATTAGAAATATAAATGTAACTGCAGAACCTTATATAAGAGGCTATTCAATTATTATGAACAACATCTTATCATAAAATGGCTAGAAGGGGGAAAACAAGTTTTTAAAAAAGGTTGGCATGAGATCCAGATAAGCCAAATTGTGCCAAGAATATTTTAAAACTAAAACTGGGGGGCAGCTAGGTGGCATAGTGGATAAAGCACAGGCCTTGGAGTCAGGAGTACCTGGGTTCAAATCCAGTCTCAGACACTTAATAATTACCTAGCTGTGTGGCCTTGGGCAAGACACTTAAACCCATTTGCCTTGCAAAAAAAAACCTTATAAAAAATAAAACTGGAAGGAAGCAATAAACTGACAACAAATGGAAAATAATTTTTTTAACATTTTTATGACAAATTATCTTCTATATCAGTCACAATGAAGACAATACCTTTATATTCTAATTATACTAGTGAGTTTACTAGAGGAGGAAGTAAAAATATAGAATTGAAACAATTGAAGATAGGAAGAGTATCTGGAATAGACAAAGTAACTCCATACTAGAAGTAATGCAATTTTGTGAAAAGCATTTAGAAAAAAATTGTGGATGATATCACTATTGGAAAAAAATTATTGAGAGGGCATAAATAACTCACAATCCAGATGCCTATATTCTTGATTGAACAAATTATTTATGTACATAATCTATTTATAGATAATGAGTATACTTGTTGAAAATATGAAAGAAAATAATGTAGGTTTTTGCAAACAATATTCTTTTGCAGAATACATCTTCAACCACTACTATTCAACATAGTATTAGAAATGTTAACTTTAGCAATAAGAGAAGAAAAATAAAGAATAAGAATTGGCAATAAATAAGCAAAACATTTACTCTTTGCAGACGATATGATGGTATACTTAGAGAACCCTTGAAAATCTAATCTAATTTAAACAATTAATAACTTTGGCAAAGTAAAAGGATATATTAAAAAAGGCATATAAATCATCATCATTTCTACATATGAACAAAACCCCAAGGGTACGAGATAGAAAGAGAAATTCCATTCAAAGTAACTGTAACATAAAATGCTTAAGAATCTACCTCTCAAGAGAAACCTAGAAACTATATGCACACAATTACAAAATGCTTTTCACATACATAAAGTCAGATCTAAACAACTGGGAAAATGTCAATGTCAATTGTTCAGGTTCATATATATATATATATATATATGTATATATATTTATTATACATATACTATATATAATAAGAGTGGCAATTCTCCCCAAGGTAAATTTAGTATAATACCAAACTATCAAAAATTATTTTACAGAATTAGAAAAAATAGTAACAAAATTCATCTAGAGCAACAAAATTTCAAGAATATCAAGGGAATTGATGAAAAAAATATGAGGGAAGGTGGCCTAACTGTACCAGATATAAAACTATATTATAAAGCAGGAATCATCAAAACTGCTGCTCCATACTGGTTAAGAAATAGAATAATGAACCAGTGAATTAGAATAGTCCAAAAAAAAACCACCCAGCAGTAAATGACATAGTAATATACTGTTTGACAAACCTAAATACATTAGTTTCTGGGATAAGAACTCACCATTTGACAAAACTTCTGGGAAAATTATATGGCAAAACTAGGCATATATCTACATTTCATACCTTATACCAAAATAAGGTCAAAATGAGTACAGGATTTAGACATAAAGGGCAATACCATAGACTAATGAAGAAGTCAAGAAATATTCTATCTATTGGATCAATGGAAAGGGGAGAAATTTATTATTAAACCATAAATAGAGAATTTTATAAATTGCAAAATGGATGATTTTAACTATATTAAATTAAAAAGGTTTACACTAGTAAAACTAATTCAGTCAAGGTTAGAAGGAAAACACAAAGCTGAAAATAGTTTTCACAGCTAGTGTTTCTGATAAAGGACTTATTTCTAAAATATATAGAGAACTTGCTGAGTGAAGGGAATTGAACCAAGAGAATAATGTACACATCAACAACAACACTGGAAGATGAACAACCTTGATGGAAGCAGCCCCTCTCAGCAGTTCAGAGAGCTAGGAGAACTGTATTGGATAGGCTATAGACTATGTTATCTCCATTCAGAGGAAGAAAAACAAAATAAAACAAAACACACAAAAAAACCCCTTTGGAATCTTATGAAAACTTTATAAAAATTATCTCTTATGTATCTCTTTCCATTACTCCTAATTCCTCACACTGAAAATAATTAATCTGTAAACATGTTTATCAAAATATGTATGTACAATGATAACCTGACAGTTCAACAGTGAGGGAAGGGGAGTGGGAAGGGAGAGCAAAAGGAAATTTTTGTAACTTAAAAAATACATGTGCATATGGATGAAAAGAAATAAATAACATATAGAGAGAACTGAATCAAATTTATAATATTGTAAGTCATTTTCCAATTCATAAATGGTCAAATAATTTGAACAGGCAGTTTTCAGATGAAGAAACTAAACATATATATATATATATATATATATATATATATATATATATATAGTCATATGAATAAAATGTCTAAGTCATTATTACTTAGAGAAATACAAATTAAAACGATTCTGAGTTTCCAGCTCATTCCTGTCAGATAGGCTAAGATAACACAAAAGGGAAATATTCAATATTGGAGAGGAGATGGAAAAATTGGAACATTAATGCATTGTTGATGTAGTTGTGAATTGATCCAACCATTCTGAAGAGCAATCTGGAATTATGCCCAAATAGCCACCAAACTGTTCATATCCTTTGACCCAGCAATACCAATACTGGGCTTACATCCAAACGAAATCATAAAAAATGGGGAAAATATTATTCAAAATATTTATTGTAGGTCTTTTTGTAGTGTAAAAGAATTGGAAATTGAGGAGATTCCCATTCATTGAGGAATGACTAAACAAGTTATGGTATAAGGATTTTATAGGGCACTATTACTCTATTAAAAAATCATGAATGATCAGAAGTTTATGGAAATAATTACATGCACTTAAACTGAGTGAAGGAAATAGAACCAAGAGAACATTGTACACCTTAACACAATATTATGAAATTATTAACTATGATGCATGCAGTTCTTCTCAGCAATTCAGAGACTGAGGACAATCCTGAGAAACCTGCTATGGATAATGTCATTTGCATTCAGAGGGGGAAAAAAACCCATGAAATCCAAATGAATACTATGATCACTTTTTAAAACCTTCTCTTCCTTCCTTCCTTCCTTCCTTTCTCATGATTTTCTTTCTTTTCCCTTAGTTTTAATCCCTCTTACACAAAATGATTAATATATAAATATGTTAAACACAAATGTACATGTACAACTTTTTTTTTAGTTTTTGCAAGGCAATGGGGTTAAGTGGCTTGCCCAAGGCCACACAGCTAGGTAATTATTAAGTGTCTGAGGCCATATTTAAACTCAGGTACTCCTGATTCCATGACCAGTGCTCTATCCACTGTGCCACCTAGCCGTCCCTACATGTACAACTTTTACCAAAATTTCTGTCTCCATGGGCAGGAGGGGAGGGGAAGAGAGGGTGGTAGGAAAAATATGTAACTCATAAATCTGAAAATGGGTGAAAGTTGAAAAAGTATCATGTAATTGGAAAAATAAAATAAAATTTCAATAAAAAAGAATACATCTTTGGAATTATATAATTGATTGTCTGAAGTATGTAGAGAATATAGAATTCTGTCCTTGTCTATTGAATATAAAAATCATTTGATTTAATATAACAAAATATAGTTTTAAGAACTCTCCTGAAATAAGACATCTTCCATAAATATTACAAGATCATAGAAAATTCTTTGATAAATACAGCAAAGAGAATTTTATTCAATAGTTTCTTCTTATTAATATCAAGTGGAACAATAGAAAGGGAGATTTATACTTCCCATAGGTGTTTGCTACTGTGATGGAAGATATCTGGGGAAGAATTCAAATGAGGGAGGAATTCCTGATTTCTGGTATGAACCTCTAGGCACCCCATCCCCCACTCATACTCCATGTATAAAGCCTTTGAACAATTCAGCAAACTAAAAAAAATGCCCCAAACAATTCACACAAGAAAAATCAAGTGGATAAATAATGTATATTATTCATATTATGATATATCAGTTGGATAATGATCCATAGAATTGTTCTACTAGTACATTAATCTTGAATTGACACTACAGAAGGAAGATTAGCTGGCTTTAGAGTTGAATAGAAAAAGAAGAGAGGGTCAAATACTTGAAACTCTATTGCTTTCAGAAAGACCAGGATTCTCTCTGAATTAAAAAAGAAACAATTTTTGAAAGCAGCATTCTTCCAGTGATTTTTCATATCTAAACTTCATTGAATATCAGTCAACAAGAAATTGAGATTCTAAGTAACACAGAGGGCATTAGAGAGCCATATGTTAGACATAGTATAAATAAGTTGTGCCATATTGCTAATGACGGATTTTTGGTAAAAAATGTGTTATTGTTAAGTTATTGAGGTGATGTGTGATCAGAGGGAAAGATGGGTCATTCACATTGCAAGATTAAGTGACAACAGATGGCCTACTTAAATGGAGTAATGTTTTTATGTAATATTAAAGTCCTTGCCATGTTCAGTGGAACCTCTATATAGAGTTTATGGACAACTTGGACTAGAATGGTGATATTAACCTTGAATAGAAATGGATCCTTGTGAGCTGTATAATGACTTAGATAACAAATTAATATCATCTAGCTTATGATGCATTTTAATTTATTTCATTATACATTTTCTGATTTTAATCTGATTTGAGCTGCATTGCACTCAGGAGTGTCATAGGCCATAAGTTTGGCATCTCTGTATCTAGAATAAGTACAAAATGTTAGGTCATTAATGGTTGCAGAACCGCAAGTGATATAACTGAATTATTGAATTAGAATAAATGTAGAATGATAGAACGAAAGAGAAAAAAGAATGTTCTATGTGCAATGACCAATAGAGGTCTATCAATGAATTAACTATGTCTATGAGATTAGCTGTTTAGACCATGGAATGAGCAAGTGCAACAGCAAATTTATATTAAGCATCTATTAAATACAAAGCACATATCCATAACCTAGTGGGAGTATCTCGGCATTCCTAGGTAGTCCCCTCAAGCTCTTTTTTCTTTAGATTCCCTCCTTTTCACAACCTAATTCTATTTTTCATACCTTTTTCTCCTACTTCTTACTTTTCACTTGCATTACTTCTTCTCTCATTCCTCAACTGAAACTATTCTAAGATTACCAATTATATTTTAATTGATAAATCCAGTGATTCTTTCCTCTATTCAGGCTTTCTTTATATATATATACAGCATTTGATTCAGATAATTACTAGATATGTGACCTTGGGTAAGTCACTTAACCTTTTTGTTCATATGTAAAATGAATTGGAGAAGGAAATGGCAAAGAAAACCCCAAGTGGACTCTTGAAGAGTTGAACATGACTGAATGATACCAGTAGCATTTGTTGACATTTGCAGTATTTTCCCCGAATACCCTTTACTCTGTGTTTTTCTAACCCCAGGTTCTCTTGTTTCTCTTTCTGGTTTACTACTCAGCACATGCTAAATTGGCATTCATGTCCTCCATTAAAAATACTATCCTGAACCCTCTTCTTTTCTCATTTCATTCTCTTTTTCCTCCTAATGTCTCAGAGAAAACCCCAAGTCAGTGTAGATAACTATTGGTTCTATATATCCTATATTAGAATTATCTGTTTCTGGTCTCACATTACCAACTGCCTGTTGGATATATCCAACTTTAATTCAAATTCAATATGTCTTATGATCATTCCTGAAACTAGCCATTCTTCATCCCCCCAAATCCAATTAATTGCCAAGTTTTGTCAATTTTGTTTCTATAACATCTCTTCTATTCATCTCCCTCCCTCCATTAACATGACTTTCATCCTAGATAGTCCTCTAGCACCTTTTACATAGAATATTTTAACAGTCTTCAATTTGGGTTTCTGTTTTCCAGTCTCTCCTTTGATTATTTCATCTCAGCTCCTCTAACAGAATAATTTTTACTAACGCACAAGTCTGACCACATTACTCCCATACTCAGAAATCTTTTTAGTGGCATCCTTTTGTTTCCAAGACAAAACAATTCCTTAGTTTAACATCTAAAGCTCATCATAATATGGCTCCAACCTATTTTTTTCCCATAAAACCTGGCAATCTACCCTCCCCCACTTCTATACCTTTATATAGACTGGATTCCATATCTAGAAGGCATTCCTTTCCTCACATCTGCCTCTTAAAATATACAGCTTCCTTCAAGAATCAGTTCTACTGCTGCCTACTATGAAAATTTGTTCCTGTTTCCTTTACTTGTAGTAATCTTTCTTCCCTTCTCAATTTATCATTTATAGATTCATCTGTATTCATATTATACCTATTCAGAAGAAGGTAAGATCCTTAAGGGCAGGAACTATAGATTGTTTTGACTTTTTTTTCCTTCAGCACCTAACACAGTCTTTTGCACACAGTAATCACTTAATAAATTTGAATGAAATTGGATTGGGTTGAATTTGGGTTGGATGCTGAAATTGGGGTCATATACCTAGAAGGTATAAGTGATCTAAGTGGCAAATTTACAAACCTAATTCATCTAAACTCAGGCCAAATTTCAAAAGGCAGTTTGACTACCAGATAATCAGAAAATATAGAGAAGTACTTCAACATAATCTCAAAAGCCTTGTACATTTATCAGAAGACAGACTAAAATTAAAAGTAGTGTTATTTCAGTAATTCTACCTGACTTTCAAGTAGTGTTCATATGGGGAATTCTTTATAAAAGTGAGAAATGTTTCAGCAAGAATAAATGGAGAATTTTCCTTGTAAAGCTTCAGTCTTATCAAACTGCTTCTCCTGCATGGTAAAAAGGGAAGTGTACCAAGAATTCTGAGGTATTATCTTACCATAGTCAATCTAAGATGACTGGGGAACATTTGGTAAAATATGCTGAAGACAGTACAGACCAGAAGAATTTACCACTTACGTGTAATTGTTTTTCATTATAAATTCAGGTGAACATACAAAAAATTAAGAAAGAATTAGACCAATAGCATACACCAGCTAATTAAGAAAAGGTCTAGAAAATGTGGAAATTTAGTGGGGTCACCAAATGGATTGTGTGGTACAGGTAAGAAGAGGGTGATTTGTTTTGTTCATCTACTTCTAGCTTCTTCTTCATTATTTGCATCTGCTATGTCTACTTGGTATTAATTTGATAATGATCTTTAACTGATGCTGATGGTTTATAATGTGCATTAGTATATGAATGGAGATGGGTTGCAATGTAAAGATTGTTTACCAATCAAAATTGAAATGAGACTATTTATTTCATCCAACAATTTATAAGATGTATTTAGATACTGTTAAGCCTTTAAAACAGACTGAACTCCTTAGAGAGGGGCACATCAACATAATAACAATTTCTAGACTTGTGATTATTGAAATTTTATAGACTAATTGCAAGTAGGTTTTTCTAGGTTCTAACTAAATTCATCCTAGTTCAGAAATATATAGTTACAGAACTCAATTATCAATATAGTTAGGAGGCTATTTTTTTCACTATAGCTTGATTTCTATTCAAGGAAGAGGCTTGAAAAATGGCTTCAGATTTTCTGGTCTTTCCTATATTCATATCTTTCAAGCTCTAATTTATCAGATCTTGTAGTTGTACTATCTTTGGACATTGTAACTTAAGAGTTCATTTATGCAAAAAGTAAATTAAGGAACCAAAAGTTTCTAATAACATGTAATATTGTGCTGCATTTTATTTTATTCTGAATTTCCTGTTATTTTTACCCCATTAGTCTGTATTATTTCACAGCTGGTAGTCTATTGGGAGGTTTCTTTTTAACTTTATGAACATTTTAATAGCAAAAGGAGTTTAAACATTGAAAAGAAAACCATTTTCCAACTAAAATGTAGCCATCAGTGAACCAGAGAATCAAGCATTCCAAATAATGTGTTTTAAAATTCAATCATAATTACTTCTGCCTGCAAACACTGACTAATTGAAGGCACACAATAAGGGTGCTAATTATGCTGAAGATGCTCTTATACAGCAAGAGGAAGGGCCAATAACTTAACAGACTCCCTATTTATTTCTATATTCTCATTTAGGTCTTCAGTTATTTGGCAGATTATGTATTGTAATTTGTGAATGTTCTATTCTTCATATCCCATCATAAAGAGATGCCAGATCCCATTAGAACAAACTTTAAGGAACAGCACAAAATATGAGTTACTAGATCTTTTTTGTATCGTTGGTTGTGATTTAGCCATTGGCTATTGCTTAAAAATCTTCTAGTTATGTAAACATTTTCATCTACCAATTAATATTTTCAACAAGTGGTTATTAGACAACTAAATGCATAATCCTTCTAATTAATATGGAGCAATCAATCCATCAGAAGACATTTATTAAGTGCCAGAGTGCTGAAGAAACAAAGACAAAAGCAGAAGAGTTCCAGCTCTCTGAAAGTTTACATTTTAATGGGCAAGACACCAAGTATATATGTTACATGCAGTCTCTGCCTTCAAAAAGCTTACAACTTGTATATAGCAGGTTCACATATCATGTTTTAAGTTTTACAAAGTAAAATATATGTGTATATTATGTATATGCATATAAATAAGTGTATATTATATATGTATGCATATATGGAGAGAGACAGTAAATTAGAGAGAGAGAGCAGGAGAGAGAGAGAGAGAGAGAGAGAGAGAGAGAGAGAGAATGAATATTGGATAGGTGTTGAGCTTGGAGGTCAGGAAGATTCATCTTCCTGAGTTGAAATCTACATTCAGATAGTTACTAGCTGTGTCACTGAGCAAGTCACTTGTTTCAGTGTCCTCATCTCTAAAATGGGATGGAGAAGGAAATGGCAAACCCCTACAGTATCTTTGCAAGGGAAACCCCAAATGAGGTCACAAAGACTCAAATGTTACTAAAACAAATTAATAACAATAACAATTGTATCTATAGCTATACATACAGAGAATAACTATATACCTATATATATATATATATATATATATATATATACATATATATCTCATTCATTATACACAATAGTTCTTATATTAGGTACTATTTTTTCTGTTTTATTAAAGAAGAAATTGAGGCTCAGAGAATTAAATGACTTGCCCATGGTCACATAACAGGTAGGTATCAGAGATGGAATTTGAACTTGGTTCTCTCCTGACTCTGAGTATATATTATACGCAATGGGATTTACTAAAGGAGTTTCAATAGGGAGTGCAAAGAAATAAGGATATAAAGGTTTATTAGGACAAGAAGGGACCATAAGAATCCCCAATCTTTTTCAGTTCTTATTAAATTCCTATTCCTATTTGATTTTCAGTAAACCTTCTATTTAAATTCTTTAATTTAAATATTTATTTTATTCAATTAAAAACTTGCTATTATATATGCTTTCATATATGAAAGTAAATAAGTTCTAGAGTTTATCACTCATGTGAATATAAGATACATAGACATGCATTAAATTTGGGTAAAATCATAGGGTTATTTACTAAATATTTCCATTATATCCCTTTGACACAGATACCTTAGATTGGGAATATATGATAATGTTTGTCCTTCATTCTCACAGAGGACCATGATATCAAGGAGCTGTTGCCTTGATAAGCACATGAATTAGATTTTAGAGGGTATTGTGCTAAGTCATCAGTCTTACTTTCTCTTCCAAAGCCATCTGAGTCCAATAGCTAGATATGAATCAGGATGAATGGAGATGCGCCCTAAATGTGAGGCAATCAAGTTTAAGTGACACACCTAGCAAATGCCAAGTGTCTGAGCCTGGATTATAACTCCCATTCTCCTAACCCCAAGACTAGTGTTCTATCCACTGTGTCACTTTGGGAATATATCATGTAGAAAGGAAACTGAATATGAGGAAAAGAAGTTTTGACTTTATCTATTGGTTAATGGTGTTACTAATTTTTTTGAGTGGGGAAATGACATGACAAAAATGATTAAAGATTAATTTGACATCAAAGTGCAAGACAAATTGCAGTCAGGGTGGCAGTGCAACAATACTTGTATGAATTGATGAGAGTCTTAGTGATAAAATACCCTTTACAGAGGACTACCAGAATCCATCCTTACAGTTCCTAAGAATGTTATTCCATTCATTCTTGGAACTCATGCCTTGAGAATGAGAAATCTTGTCCAAAGTCACATAGCTAATAGTAAAACAAATTTAAAGCTAGACTAACTGATTCTGTCTTGCCATTCTAGATCATGATGACATTAGAAGAGAATGAAGCTGCTGACTTCATGTAACTCTAACTCACTTAAAACCAATTTACTCACTCATCAAAAGACATTGCCCATTCTTAACCATTCATCAAAGTCCCATGATGACAGTCAAGTGATGGAGCAGCAGGTGCAGATACATGGGGAACTGTAGTCACAACCCTATATACAGGCAACCAAGGTATAGGGTTGTTTCCCACTGAAAGCAGCAGTGAGACTTGGCAGCCCACTGGGTTTTAAGGGTTGTGTTGTTCATTCCTGATGTGAGGAAGGGACTAGAAAAGGTGTCCTAAAAATTGTCTGCTTACCCAACCCTGATCTGATTACCATGATAGGTGGGGGTCCCACAATGTGGAAGAGATACAAAAAATCTACAAAAATTTTTCAAAGAGGAATCCATTCATCATAGGTGCACACTCATAGACAGCACAGGATCCAATAGACCTGAAGGAGGAACAGCTCTTGTTGCAAAATAACTCAGCAGGTATTATATCAAAATATCAGCCCTGAGTCAAATAATACTGGCAAATGAAGGCCAGCTGACTGAGGTCAGAACTGGCCACAGTGAAGGGGAGTGCCATGAAGTTGGGGTAGGTTTTGCAATCAAAACTAATCCAGTCAGCATTCTTGAATGTCTACCAAAAGGAGTGAATGAAAGGTCCACAACAATGAGATTACCACTTCCAGGAAAACAACATGCCACCATCATCAGTGCCTATGTTCCCACTATTCTGAATCCTGAGGAAGTCAAAGAAAAACTTTATGAAGACCTGAAACCTTTTTCATCAATGTACCAAAAGAAGATAAGATTATATTTCTATTCTGCTAGAATGGGATCAGATTGCCAGACATGGCAGGTAGTCTTTGGGAGGAATGGAAATAGGAAGAGCAATGGTCACCTACTACTGAAGACTTGCACATCTCATGACCTTCTCTTTACAAACACTGTCTTTCATTTATCTAAGCACAATAAACCTTCCTGGATGCACCCTTGCAGCCAACATTAGCATCTTATAGATTATGTGATTATAAGAAGAGATAGACAAAATGTGAGAGTGACAAAGGCCTTTTCACAATCAAATTTTGACATAATTTTCCATAAATCTTCATGACTGATGTATAAAAAGCCTTGGTCAGATCTACAAATATTGTATAAAGGCCTCTGTTCTGCTCCTGGCATTTTTTCCCCTAGAGTTGTTGGTCAACAAATACCATATTGACTGTTCCTTGACCCTTTCTGAAGCCACACTGGCTCTCAGGCAGGTGACCATCTTCCAGGTGAAGGATCAGTCTAATGAGGACTCTAGCAAGAATCTTACCAGCAATGACCAAAAAAGAAATATCCCTGTAATTGGCACAGGATAATCTAATGCTTTTACCTTTATAGAGATGGGCAATGGAGGCATCCTTGAATTCTTGGGGAATAACCTCTTCATGCCATATAATCTGAAAAATTTCAGTTAGCTTTTGAATAAACATACACATACACACATACTTACTTATATGCATGTATACATACATATGTATATATACCAGATGATATTCATCCTGAAATTGTACCCTGTTTTGTACCCAGCCTTATTTTGGAGCTGCAATCTTGACTCTCCATTCAGTATCTGAGACCCACTACTAATGGAGTTACTTTGGAATATTTGTTCCAATTGAATGAATATATTCATATATACAAATACATGCATATGCAATGCTATATTAAATGTATAATATTATGTGAAATAAATATATACACATGTGTGGTATATAGATATAGATATAGATATAGATACAGAAACACTACCAATGGAGTTACTTCTGAATATTTGTTCCAATTATATGAATATATGCATATACATATGTCATGTTGTATAAATATATAATGTTATATGAAATATATACATCATATACACTACCAATGGAATTACTGCTGAATATTTGTTCCAATTGACTCTGAGAATTGTAGGGGAGAAGAGGCAGGGAACAAATAAGGGAATGCAGATAGGAGTACTGTGGACTATTCTGAGTCACCTGAAGGTATCAGGAAGTTGGGAAGAGGAAGAGAAGTCAAGGAAGAGAGGTAAGAAGGGAAGGAACATTTATTTACTTGACATTTTATCCAGGGCTAGACTTGCTTTTTGTTCATAGTCCACAGCTGTGAGTTCCTTATTGTGAGGAATTTCCAGTAAGCAAAAGTCAACGTCAGATAAGAGTCATAAATTAGAGCTCAGAAAGAGTTGTAACTTAGAGAACAAGGGCACTGAGAAAAAATAACTAGCATTTAAATTGGACCTACTTTGTGTACAACATACATGGACCTACTATAAAGCACTACAGGTACTTTTTATCTATTATATATTTGATCTTCATAACAACCCTGGGAGTTAGGTACTATTATTATCCTCATTTTACACTTGAGGAAACTTAAATGGTGATTTAGTGGCTTACTTGTCCAGAGTCACATTACTAGTAAGTGTCTGAGATTGGATTTGAACTCATATCTTTCTGATTCTGGACCAGTATTTGTTTTTCCACTATGCTACATAACTGTCTTTAAAAAAAGTAGGATGCAAAAGCATAAATTATGTCTCTTTTTGTTATAACATGATGTACTCTTTTTTTGTTGTTTTTGCAAGCCAATGGCGTTAAGTGACTTGCCCAAGGTCACACAGTTAGGCCATTATTAAGTGTCTGAGGCCGGATTTGAACTCAGGTACTCCTGACTCCAGGGCCGGTGCTCTATCCACTCCGCCACCTAGACACCCCTATGTACTCTTAATAGATAGCAAATTAATTATCCATAAATGCTATACTCTACTGACCCAACAAAACTTTCCCTAAGTTGAAGGCTCACAGATTTTTCTAAAGGAAGGATGTTGACTTGCATAACAGGTCAGTGAGCTTGAATTCAATTGCAAACAAAATTTTAGAGCACCTATTAAAGGAATGACTCATGAGCAAATAGAGAAGAAAACAGTTATCATTAATGTCAGCAGCACTTCATTAAGAAAAGATCATGATAAAAAAAATTGACAAGGTAACTAGATTTGAAGATCAGGGAAATGTAAAAGTAATGGAACTGGGTAAATTAATAGAGTCTCATGCAATTTTGAAAGCAGGATAGAGAGATGTAGTCTATATGAAAACACAATTAGGTAAATTTGAAAAATCTCAAATGATTAGACCCAATGAATAATCATTAATAGAAAATGACTTCCTGAAAATTTTGACTTGGATTTGTGCTGTTAAACATTTTATCAATGACTGATGAAGGCACAGATGGCACGCTTATCAGGTTTGCAGATAACATATTATTTCATGAGAGAATTAATATATTACATGACAGAGTTGGGATTCAAAAACATCTTGACAAAATAATGGGTAAAGTCAAATAAATGAACACTTTATGGGGGCAAGTAGGTGGTGCAGTGGGTAGAGCACTGACCATGGAGTCGGGGAGACCTGAGTTCAAATCTAGTCTGAGACATTCAATACTTACTTTGCTGTGTGACCTTGGGAAGGTCACTTAACCCCATTGCCTTACAAGCCCCCCCCAAAAGAAATTGAGACTTATTAGGAAAAGTGTAAATCCCTAAAATCAGATTCAAATTATCAGTTTTATAATTGTAAGACAGAAATGCTATAAAAACACTGATGAATCTTAGTATAAATTATATGTGTACACTGTGTAATAGACCACTGTAAAATATTAATGTTATCTTAGACTTCTTTAAGAGGGGCATAGTAGGTGGTGCCTAGGTGGCACAGTGGATAGAACACTGGCTTAGGAGTCAGGAGTACCTGGGTTCAAATCTTACCTCAGACACTTAATAATTACCTAGCCGTGTGACCTTGGGCAAGCCCCTTCTTAACCCCATTGCCTTGAAAAATCCTAAAAAAAAAAGAGAGGCATAGTGTCCCAAACAAGAGAGTTGATAGTCCCAATAGGACTTTCTAGTCAGACCTTATCTAGGACAATTTTCTCATCAGGGTTATTGTCTTAAGCACTTTGTTTTCAGGAGGATGTTTGGCAAATTACAATATCTTCAGAGGAAGATGACTAGAATAATAAGGGGACTCTAAATAATACCCTAAATAAGGTTCAAGTTAACCAATTGAAAATGCTGGCCTGAAGGGGAGGGCATGCCTGGTACAGGGAAGGAACAGTAGAGCTTTCATGGCAAAGATAGACTAAATTTTAATCAACTATTCTGAAGAATTATGAATTTGGGAGAGAGTAGCCAGGAGGTTTAATTAATAGGCTTAAAATTAAAATATAGACTTGATATTAGGGGAAGTTTTCTAGGGATTAAACATGACTAAAAGAGGAATGATCTGCTTTGTGGCACAGTGAATTCTGAAACAAAAGTTGTTGAAAGCATCTTGGATGTCTCTTCTAACGCTGACATTCTGTGCTCTATAACTCTTGACTGATTTGCATTCCACCTTCTCTTCTTTATTCTCTCCTGCATGTAGTAGGAAAAAGGAAAGGGCTAAAATGTGAGCAGCAATTAAATGGAGAAATTAATGGACTGGGGAAACCACAGTGTACATTATTACAAATCCTCAGGCTATTTCTAGAACTCTGCTTCTCTGATATAGTTTCCTTTATTTCTTCTAGTTTTTACCTGATATACTTACCTTGATTTTTTTCTGGTTCTCAGACATTTGTCCATACATAAGAGTAGATTATCTGCTTGAATAAGGATTCAAGAAGGAGAATGCCAAATTGTTTTATTCTCTGTTTACTTTTCTACCTCTCCTATTGATTTTTCCAAAGGAGGTCAGTAGTACTTGGAAGGGAAGTTGTGCATTGCCATCCAAGCTGCTTTTTAAGATGGAAAAAAGTCTTTTATAGATCAACTTTTTAAAGAAGTAGCTCTTACAAATTTCATTTCTGGATTCTCAGATTTTTAAAGGGTATAAGTGGCTTTCTATTGGCCTGTGTCCCCTTTATCCGGGGTAATAACTTTCCAAAATGTTGTGATCTGTTCCACAGTTATTCTCTGGGGTACTTTGACTTTCTCAGAATTGAGACAAAACCCTTTTTTAGCCCAGATATCACTAGTGTGGTCACTCATCAAGTTTCTACCAATAAAAGAATACATAAATAATAAAGGTAATACCATGAATACATTGGTGGAATTTGAAGACATTTCTAAAGCTAAGAATGCTCTTCCCAAATTCTGTGATCAATTTGGTTTGCTCTTCTTCCCACCACCTTCCCATCTAACAGAGCTAGAGCTTTTACAAAATCAATAAATTCTAACTAAATATAATGAAACCATTATGGCCTAACCCTTTCAGGGCTGCCAACTGTTTCTTAGTCAGCCTAAGGCTGCAAGCTGTTATCATAAGTTGGGTTTGGATGGATAAAAGCAGGGCAATCAGGCAGGAGATACAACCTGTACATCTGTATGACAAGAGTTATTTGAGTACATCTTGGTCAGTTCCCAGAGAGTCACATATTTCCTTTAAACATCACAGTTCTATTTATGATCAGATCCCAAGTATTTTTTCCCCCTCAATGAATATCAAGTATAAAGAAGTGAGGGCAATTATTAAATGTGTGTGGGGGAAACAGGAAGAAGATATATTCAGAAATAACTAATGTAAAAATAAGAGTCTTATTTTTTAACTTAAAAAATAAATGAATGTGGTAAAACTAAAATACAATAAAATTAATTACTAGGGAGAAAGTTAAAACAAATCTTTTAAAACATTATTATTACTATCTTAATTTAAAATTCCTTTACTTGTTCTCATTTAGTAGCTCTTGTTAAGTAGGAGTCCTCCCTTCATATATAGTTTTGTTAGTTCCTCTCCAGTCCACTGTATGTTCCCTAAAATGTTATCTCACAAAGATACTAAGGATATTACTTGACTGGTACTTCCAATGGGTCAGTCCCTTCTCTTTGGATCTCAACTTCCTTATTTGTAAAATAAGGGAATCTAGTAAAATGAGTGCTAAAGGTCCCTTCTAGCTTGAAGTCAATCATCAGTTAAAAATCAGTCATCCTAGTTGTCAGCCACTGTGAGTTTCTGTTGTCACACAATTTAACGAGAAGATAACTTGAAAGCACCTGTGTGCAAATAAGATTTATGTAGGCTCCTTTGGAGAGAGTCAATGGAGGGAAGGCAATAACATTAAGAGGGATCAGGAAAGGTGTCTTGAAGAAGGTGAGACTTTAACTGAGACTTAAAGAAAACCATGGAAGCCAGGAGGTGGAGATAGTGAAGAAGAGAGTTCCAGTCATGGGAGACAGTAAATGAAAATGTCAGAAGGAGGGAGATGGAGCATCTAGTGTCAGAAACAGCAAGGTAGCCAGTGTCACTTGATCACAGAGTAAACAGGGAGGTGGGAGGTATAAGATTAGAAAGGTATGAATGAGTCAGGTTCTGGAGAGTTTTAAAAGTCAAATAGAAGATTTTAGATTTGGTCCTGACGCCTATAAGGAATGACTGCAGGTGATTGAATCTGGGGTATTGTGTCAGGGGGGTGACGTGGTCAGGTTTGTGCTTCAATTTGACAGTTGAGTATAGTATTGACTGGCAAGAAAGACCAACAAATCCAATTTAGGCTACAAAATGGAACTGAAAGACCTTATGAAATGACTTGGTAAGAATATATATAGGAGGGGAGTAAGGGTGGAGAGTAAGAAGTCTAGGGATCTAAAACCTTTTAAACATTGATTCCTGTGATTTCATTGATTTAGGTAGTAGCCTAGTGGTTGTTTATCTTTCATTTTCGAAGAGTATCAATGATAAAATGTGTGATGTCTTGACATGTATTTGAATTGGATTTGAGTGAGGCAGAGTTGAATAAAGTTGCCATCCTCACTTTCTTGTCCAGAGTTTTCGAAGTTCAATGATAATACAAAAGTCAGGAAGACTGGCAACTGCCTGAGATTCAGTCTATGGCTTGCATATTCAAGATCTAACTAAACTCTAAGAGCTCCACAGCTCCTGCTTTAGCATAACCATTGGGACAAATTGTTCTCATCTACTCAAAGGAAGTCTTCACATGCTAGGGTAGATAACCACAAACTCACCAATAGGTTTGAGGCCGAGATTACAATGGTCTTATTTAGTATTTCTTCTGAGATAGCTTCACTGAGGTGTAGAACTACATACAGCTTCTTGGAGCCAAAGCTAATAGGTGAATTAGGTGGACACCAAAAGTGAATAAGAAGGCCTAAAAAGAGCTTGGCAGGCCCTCACACTAGAGATTCAGGTCT
Organism: Macrotis lagotis; assembly: GCF_037893015.1. Taxonomy (NCBI): domain Eukaryota; kingdom Metazoa; phylum Chordata; class Mammalia; order Peramelemorphia; family Peramelidae; genus Macrotis; species Macrotis lagotis. Next base: position 511,857,760 of record NC_133666.1, on the reverse strand, counting down.
TCCTGGACATCCCATATATACCCCAACTGGGTAATGGTACATGTTTATGAATCACCTCTCTGGGGAAAAATGAATTTAGTACACATTAACATTTAATATGTGTTATTAATATATTCTCCATCATTTTCTTAAGTTTAAATAATGAAAAAAATCCAGTAAATCAAGTCCTGAATTGTAAGATTTACCAAACTTCAAGGTATAAATCTTCACAATGAAAATTTTGATCTATTTAAAACAGCTCCAACATAACTTTGGGTGTAAGAAACTATTCATATAGAAAGTCTTCTGATGTAAATCTGTAGCTTATAAGCTTAGAGAGGTGTATAGGGCCCTCACAATTAGTTTGCCCTACACTGCACAGATAAAATTTGAATCCAGATCTCCCTGACTGACTCTATACGACACTTAAGATATTATGATTTGGGCCATATTTTCATATTCATATTACCAATTCCTCCTCAGTATTTTACTCTGTTTCTTCTAAGTTCTAATGTCATAATCTTCATAGCTCAGTAGCATTTAAATAGCACTTTGAGATTTGAAAATTGATCATTTTGTCCTCACAACAACCCTGGAAGATTAGATACAATTATTATCCTCATTTTACAGATGAGGAAACTGAGGCAGAGATTTTTTTTAAGAGACTTATCCAGAGTCATACATCTAGTAAGTATCTGAGACTAGATTTGAACTCAGGTCTTCCTAACTCTAGGTTCAGTCTTCTATACAAAAAAAAAAGCATCTAGCTTAGATTACTTGCAATAAGTATTTTCATTCTTTCTGTTCTTCACCTTCCTATCCCTGTTTAACTTGATCTTAAAGCAGCATTTACATTCATTATATTTCATCAAACTCCAAACCTGCCTTGAAGACAGGAACAATAAGGACAATAACAGCAACAACATTTAATTTAAAAGTTGCTGTTCAGCAATAGTTGAATTTATATATATATATATATATATATATATATACATATTTATATATTTATACATATTATATAGTTTATAATATACTAGTTCTAAGTAATCTTAAAGATGAACTGGGCCAGGAATTGTTATGTTCTCATAAATGACATGCCAAATCTTCTTTTATTCAGTCCTTCTAGCTGTACAAGTTTCTTTGTGGGAGAAGATAAGATGGAGACTTTTCTTTATTTAAAAATACCCCTTTAAGTGTATTTTTTAAATTTTAATTTAATTTTATCTCACTCTATCAATGCCGAGTTGCAATTATTCTATAATTTGTTTCCTTAGAAATTTCTCCAGAGAGACTGAGTGACTTGTCCAGTTATCTAAGCTTACATAGTTAATAAATATCAGAGGTAAAATTCCCATCTGTAAAGCAGTGCATTATTGACTTTGATTCATGATCTTTTGGGGAGAAGGTTTTACCTTGAAAACTGTAACTAGTTGACAAAATTCAGATTTGGTACAGATGGCATAGACTATTCAGCTGAGATGGAAGGACACCAAAGACCAACGTTGGTCCATGGTATTCTAGTTTTGCTTATGGCTAGTCCTGACTGGGCCTTTTAAAAGGACTAGATGACCAGTGAAGTTCCTTCCAACTCTGAGATGCTCACCTTTGAAGTGGTCCACTGGGAGATTCATTAATGCCTTTAGCAGTGGAATGGGAAAATAACTGTCATAAACCAAAATTATGCCCTGAACATTGCATAGTGGAGAAGAGGCTGAGACATACATTGCAGATTTTTGTTGCAACAGTAAAACACCTCTGAGCTGTGTGTTGATTGCAGGGGTCATCCTAGGGGAATTATGTTAGACGCATAGGCAGGCAGAGTAGACACATTAGGGAATAGCTATATGTATAAATAAAACACCACACAATTTGTAAGTTATTAGGTCTGACACTGCAAGTACTTTCTCTCTATATACAATGTTTCCCCTTCATTTATACTTATTATTTATAAAGAATATGTTAGCAGACTCTGCAAATCTTACACTGCCCTCTCCGGCATGCCAAGAAAAGATGCAAATTTAAGGTATGGGAAATCAATGCTTCTTGGGAGAGATGGAGCCCCATTGTCTCCCCTGTGCTTGGGTGGAGAGAAGATTTTTGAAACAAGGGGGAAAATGTCTCTCTGCTTCGCTACCTCTCATTCATATACTTTAGACCTCAGTTTCCAGAAGAGGGCTGGGGTTTCACCCTCCCACTCACAAAGTGGAAATTTCTATCTTCTGACTGTTCACAGAGCATTTTTTATCTTCTGTCTATAGGAGAGGTGATTTTATCTATATGAATAAACAGCACAGACTGTAGGGAAACTTGAATTCTAGTCTCTCTTCTGCCACTAGCTGGAAGTATGCTGTTAGGTTAATTACTTAAATTTCCTATATTTTTCTTATTCTGGCTGTTCAGTGGGGGAGATGCCTGCTCTATCTACCACAGAGAACCGTTATTGAAATCAAAAGAAAGAAATTTCCTCTTAAAGCAGTATGAAATTAGAAGGCATTATGGTTTTTATACAACTCAGAGAATCTGAGAGTCAGAAGATAGGACAATTTTCTTCTAAACCTATGGGATACATTTTTTATAGATCAAAAGGGTGATTTGAATTGATTTTTATTGAAATTTTGATCAGAACCAGGCATAGGATGATTGGCTATACAAATTCTCCCTTCCATGGCACTGAATGAAATACCACCCGTTCTATAAGTCTTGATAGAGAATCAAAGACTCTCACAGATCATCTAAATGATTTATAAACCATTCAGTTCAGACCTTATCACAAGTCCAAAGCTTCTCTAGTACACATTCAACAGGTAGTCATCCCGAAGAACCAATTTAGAGATCATAGGTACACACTAAGCATAGCCTGGGAATGCTGACACACTTTTGATCATGAACGTCCATGACGTAGCTTCTTTAATAAATGATAGATTTATCTATCTTGGTCATCAGCCTCATAGGGATGCCATTTTGAACAATTATAGAAGTCTTCCAAGTTGCAAAAAATTACCCTAAAATTATATACCAGCAATAAACATAATTATTAATTTGGAATGCTATAAAAAGGCCAGAAAAAATTAAGATCACATCTTAGGTAAATAGAAATTCCCCAAGTTAAAGGGTGAAAGGATTTCCTCCCCCCCCACCCCCACCCCTGTTAGCTGAGGTCCTATACAGGTAATAGAAAGTAAATTGAAGATCATGTGGATTACTGGTTTCATTTTTGGTCCCAAGCTTTGTACAAAGTGGGGAGGACCCTGCATCCGGTTTGCTGAATGTAGCTCTTGCTATTGTGCCTATATAAAAGTAAGCTAAGAAAAGTAAGCTCAGAAAATTCCAGAATCCTAAGTATGAATTGTGGGCAGGGCAAAGTAGAAAGGAGTATTTTTTTTTATATTAAAGAATTTTTATGTTGGAAAAAATGCAGTACTCAGTTAGTCTACCCAAATCTCAATCTCCGCTATCACAATGCCAATTAGTTATACAGCTTCTTCTTGGAGATCTCCAGGATGAGAGTCTCTATTGTATCTACATGCAGTCTGTATCACTTTTGGACAGTTGTAATTATTAGAAAGTTATTTCTTGACATTTTACTCAAACTTGCCTCTGTAACTGTCACCTACTGCTTCTACTGAAAACAATAGGAGCTCTTTATGATGGAAAGATGTAAAAAACAGGCAAGGGAATCATAAAGAATGTGGACACAAGAGACACAGACTTGTTCCCTAGATCTTACTGGAGTAGGTCTCTGAAGGGATGGTAAAGATGGAGGCTTGTAGTAGGGAAACTATACATATATATATGGAAAATCCCTTGAAGTATTATTAGGATGAATAATAAAATAGTATATAGAAAATATCTGAAAGCTATATCAGATTTTTTAAATATGAAATAAATTAGGTGAAAATGAATTTACATGAATTTAGAAATGATGAGCTACTGGGAGGAATCAATCTAAAGGTTTGAAAAGACATAGAGTTCGTCCGATTCAACTTATACATAAAGAGAAACTGATCTCATGACAATATGGTACTGGGAAAAAAAGTCAATTTTTTGTGGGCAAAAGATCTTAGAGAAAGCCTGCATCTGGGACCCACTACTCATGTGATCTTGAACAGGCAACTTATTCTTTCTGTTTGAAGACCTCAAGATTGAGAACTCATATCTTTCTGAGTTAACTCATTCCATGTATGAACAGCTAATTATTAGTGTAATGGGGACATTGGTCAGAACACCTTCCCTTCATGACTTCATCACACATCCCGTATTACCAAAATGAATGAAATCACAGAAGTAAATATAACATAGAAACATGTGTCTACACCTGGTTAATCCTTAATGAAGTGTTAAAAACCTGTCAATGATTGGTAGAAGATTGGCCACACTCCTGGTTGCTTTTTAAAACTAACTAGTCAGCTCTAGAGAAAGAAACACACATATATCCACAAAGAGACATAGAGACACACAGAGAAAGAAAAAAAGAAAGAGAAAGTGAGTGGAATTGACTCCAAGGTGAAAGTTGGCAGCAGAGAAGAGAACCAATTAAGGATTCATAAGAAAATTTGACTATGCAGTCAGGAATCGAGCTAAGAGGCACATGCCCAAGGAGCCCAACAGATATCTCCAACAGATATGCTGTACCAATAAGGGAGAAGTATGAGAATATTACAAGAAGAGAAAGCATTCTGGGGCCCTGAGTGCCAGAAGTTCAAGTTGAGTATGATATACATATATATATATATATATTCTGGGTCTGTGTGTGTGTTGTGTGTTTTGTTAGAGAGAGAGAGGAAGGGAAGGATTGAGGGAGGTAAAGGGAGAGGTGGGGAAGGATGGGAGGATGGGAGGAGTGGAGAGGGAGAGGAACAGAGAGAGAGAGAGAGAGAGAGAGAGAGAGAGAGAGAGAGAGAGAGACAGAGAGAGAGAGAGAGAGAGAGAGAGACAGAGAGAGAGAGAACAAACTGAGAAAAAGCCACAGGATTTGACAATTAGTAACAATTAGATCATTAATAACTTTAGAGAGCATAGCTCCAGTTCAATGATATTGGAATCCAGAGTTAAGAGAGTGAGAGAAGAAGAAATGGAAGCATTGATTGGAGACAGCCTTTTCAATGAGTTTAGTTAAAAAAAAATAATAGTAGAGATCTAGAATGATAGAGAGAGTGGAAAGATCAAGTAATATTTTTTTTTTTGAGGATGGAAGAGAAATGGGTATGTTTGTAGACAGTAGGGAAGCAATCATGGAGCAGACAGGTAGAAATTGAACTTAAGTGAGAGTATGGATGATAGGGCAATTTGTTTTAGGAGATAGGGTAGAATGGGATCCGTTGTTAACATATAAACAGATTTGCCATGGGGGAAAGGAAAGGGAATCTCTTCATTCCAGATAGGAGTAAAGGGGGAAATAGTGGAAGAAGGCATCTGTATGATATGAAAAGATAGGGGAGGGGAGAAGAGAGAGTTCATAGTCATTCACTTCAAATTTTTTTTCCAGTAAAATTTGAGGTAAGGTTATCATCTAAGAAGGTGGGAAAAGAAGAACTATGGGAAGATTGAAGAGAAGTTGATGAGTCACTGTGGTGTGGTATAGTGAGTTAGACAGGTGAGGTTTAGCAAGTTAGTCCCAGCAATAAATATTTAGAAATAAGAGAAAGAATTTTCAGAAATCATAAATTTTTTTCTTTTTTTCTCTAAAAAGACAAAAATCTCAATAAAATATAGTAGAAAGAGCTCTGGATTTGGAATCCTATGCGCTAGTCTTCAATCTGCTATTAAATAGTTATATAACCTTGAGCAAGTTGCAACTTGACTTCAGTTTCTTCAATTTGAATTACAGCAGTGGTTTTTAAACTGGGATCTGGAAAATATATACATATTTACACATAATCATATATATATACATATATTTATAAATATATATATGTATATATATACACATCTATGCATGTATATATATATATATATATATATATATATATGAATTATTGTCCTTTGTAACAGTGTGCATTTAAAAACATGATTCTAAGATTCATAGGTGTCTAGAGTACTTCACCAGAACTGCAAAGTGGTCCATGACACACATTTTTAAAAAAGAATACGAATTTTTGAACTAGAAAATTTCCAAGTTTCCTTTCAGATATAAAATTTTATTGGTCATTATAGACAAGTCACTATATGTCTTATTTGTAGCAATACTCCTCAAAACAAATTCCAGAAGTGATAGTGGTCCATATCAGATGTACAAATCCTTCACATACTGATTCCAGGAATATCTTGCTTAAGTCTAAGCTGAATTTTCTCTTGCTATACTGATTGGTTACCATTGTCTACATCATAACTCTCTATCCACTTAATGAATGAAAGCTACTATTAATCCATCATCTCTGATTCCTCCAGTCCCCCCTCAATGCTATTTAACTTTCTTGCCTAAGGTAATTTTCCATGGCTTACGTAGGAAAAAAAAAGAGTTGTTTCTGTGTTACTTCTCTCTAGTAGCCCTAGAATCTCTGGGGTCTGGAGAGGAAAGGGAGACTCCCTGTGAGGTCTCCCTCTGCCCTTCCCCAGATGCTAGAAAGAATGTTGGAGTCCTGACTGGGACCTGCCCTTTCCCAGTGCTGTGATAGCAACACCTGTAACTAATGAACTCTTCATAAGCAACTTTCATAAATCTCTGAATTTCAAGTTCTGCATCTGTAATACAAACATTGCAGTGACTCATGAGAAAGAGAACCAGCTAAATACTCAAGAAGCATTTTTACAGATGTTTAATGGAATGTTCTAAGAAGTACAGAAATGGTTCAGGGCAAGATAGAAAGTGGGTGTCTATAATAAAATTGGGAGGTATTGAAAAACAAGCACCAAAGAATCATTTCCCCTAAGGACACTACAGAAAGGGACAGAAAAATCTAGTGGGTTCCTGAAATGATATGATTCCAACAATCTGTGAATGAAAGAGTTACTCATAATCCACTATAACTCATTCATTTTTTTTAGGTTTTTGCAAGGCAAATGGGGTTAAGTGGATTGCCCAAGGCCACAGCTAGGTAATTATTAAGTGGCTGAGGTCACATTTGAACTCAGGTACTCCTGACTCCAGGGCCGGTGCTCTATCCACTGGGTAACCTAGCCACCGTATTTCATTCATTTTTAAGGAAGACAGTGCCTTGTATTGCATTGCTTCTCGGCCATCAGGAGGCCAGGGAACAAGCATAGACAACCACTGCTGTTGGATCCAACCCTTCATTGTTTGTTTCTTTGTTTCTTACCAACCCAAGGCATACCATATTGTAAGTGCTTTATAATGATTATGGACTGACTCTCAAACTTATTTTTTAAAAATTTATTAGCATCATTTACTTTTATGTCAGTCACTTCCAGATATCCCTCTACTCTCAGGAAGATTTTTTCTTATGATAAAATCCACAAATAAAATCACCTCCCATTTTTCAGTGGAAGATAGGTGTAATTATCTTTATTTATTTATTTATTATTTGTTTGTTTGTTATTTATTTATCTTTTTCCAATGGTAGTTTCTACCAATCAGTTTTTGCAAGGTTTAAAGTATTACAATTTTTTCTCCCTCCCTCTTCCCTCCAACAGAAGGCAATCTGATATAAGCTTTACATTTGCATCAATGATAAGCTTAAATTGAATTTGTGAGAGAAGAGTCAGATCCAAAAGAAAGAAAACATTAGCAACAGCAAAATTGCATATTGCATAGGACTTTTAAAAATTGAAGATAATAAGGCATGTTTTGTTTTTCTTCCTCTGGATTGGGATAAAATTGTCCATAGCTGGGTTTTCCTAGCTCTCTGAACTTCTGAGAGGAGCTGCTTCCATTAAGGTTGATCATCTCACAAAGTTGTTGTTAGTATGTACATTATTCTCTTGGTTCTGCTCCCTTCACTCAGCATCAGATCCTACAAGTCATTCCATGCTTGTCTAGATTTCTACCATTTATGACTTCTTACAAAACAATAATATTCCATAGTATTCATGTACCATAACTTGTTTAGCCATTCCCCTAGTGATGGGCATCCCCTCAATAGAAATGTGATAATCCTTCCCTGAACTAATTTTTACATATCTCATCATTCTGGTGACTATGACAATTTTTGGATATGTGACATCATAAGCGTAGTATCAGTTAGAGACATTGACAATCAGTTAACAAACGGTGCTCAATTCATCTTCCCATCACCCTGACTCCCAGCTTCCATAATATATGCAGAAGCTACAACATCCCAGTTGTTACAAGAGCATTTGGAGGCTGATTTTGAGCATAAAACATTGCCCCATGAGCCAATGTTGACATAGGCCTGCCATCAAGGAATGAACTTTTTGGTACCTTTTCATCAAAGGAAACATCAGCTTTTTTCAGATGGCAGGGGCAGGGTTGCCAACTTAGGAGAGGTATTACTAACTCTGCAAATTATATTTCTACTAAGCATATAAAATGTGGTCTTTGCACCCTAGAAGCACAAGTACCCACAGTGGTGAAGACCCTACAAAGGTCTCCAAGTGCTGCTTAAAAGTTCCACCAGTTTTGGGAGAAACAACTTGAAAACATTCAGTCTAACACTATCCATTATTATGGAATATAACTAATGATGTCATTACAAACCATGAGCCTACAAAAACCCATATCTAGCCAACATCTTGACATCATGCACACATGTTTAATGTCTCAATAATTCTCACAAGCAGGAGAATAAAGCCTTTATTTAGCAACAAAAGAATTGGATTATATCACTGTATCACTGTTGGACAGGCAGCCCCTCCAACTCTATAACTTTTATTAAGCCCTTTGCTAACCAATTAGAAGGCATTCTGCCATTCCATCACTGGGAAGGAATGCAATTTCAGCATTGAAGAAAGTAAATAAAATAGTGATCCTGATGTTGTAAATTATGCATCTTTCATCTCATAGGACAATAAATAAAATATCTTTCATCCCCCATAAATCCCAAGGTAGTTTGCAATTTATATATAAACTCATGGGAATCACTTAATTTATCACAGAAGAGCATTCCTCTCTGGGCTTCTATGATGATATTTGTCCTTCATTCTCTTTTTTTTTAAAATTATTCATTTATTTTCATCCATATGCACATGTGTATTTTTATGTTACAAAATTCTCTCCAGCCTTCCTTTCCATGCCCCTCCTCTCAATGGTAAACAGTCAAGTTAGCTTTGTACATACATATTTTGGATAAACATGTTTACATACTAGTAAATTTTGGTATGAGGAATTAGCATTAAGGGAAAGAGATACATAAGTGTGTATAAAGTGTTCATAAGATTCTGAAGGGTTGGCTTTTCTTTTTTTAATTTTTTTCTTCCTCTGAATTGGGATAGCATTGTCCATAGCTGGTCTAATAGGGTTTTCCTAGCATTCTGAACTGCTGAGAGGAGCTGCTTCCATTAAGGTTGATCATCTCACAAAATTGTTGTTAACATATACACTATTCTCTTGGTTCTGCTCCCTTCACTCAGTATCGGATCCTATAAGTCATTCCATGCTTCTCTAGAGTCCAACTATTTATGGCTATTTACAAAACAATAATATTCTATAGTATTCATGTACCATAACTTGTTTCAATTTCCAATTATTGGCCACTACAAAAAGAGTTGCTATGAATATTTTGGAACATGTAGGACTTTTCCCATTTTTTATAATTTCTTCTGGATATAGACCTAGAATTGGAATTGCTGGATCAAAGGGTATGAACGGTTTTATTACTCTTTGGGCATAGTTCCATATTGCTCTCCAGAATGGTTGGATCTATTCACAACTTGACCAGCAATGCATCACTGTCCCAGTCCTCCCACATCCTCTCCAACATTGATCATCTTCCATTTTTCTCATCTTGGCCAATCTGATAAGTATGAGGTGATACCTCATTGTTGTTTTAATTTGCATTTCTCTAATCAATAATCATTTAGAACATCTTTTCATATGATTTTATATATAGCTTTTATTTCTTCATTTGAAAACTGTCTATTCATATCTTTTGACCATTTATCAGTTGAGGAATGACTTGTAACCATATAAATTTGATGTAATTCTCTATATATTTTAGAAATAAGACCTTTATCAGTACTCCTAGTTGTGAAGATTGTTTCTCAGAATTTTGCCTTCCTTCTAATTTTGGCAGCATTGATTTTGTTGGTATAAAATCCTTTTAACTTAATATAGTCAATATCATGCATTTTGTAGTTTGTAATGTGCTCTAATTCTTGTTTGGTCATAAATTATTCCCCTTTCCATAGATCTGGTAGACAGTATTTCTTGGTCTACTAATTTATCTATGATATTTCCCTTTATATCTAAATACTATACCCATTTTGACTTTATTTTGGTATAGAGTGTGAGTCTATGCCAAGTTTTTGCCAGTCATACTATTTTCCAGTTTTCGCAAAAATTTTTTGTCAAATAGTGAGTTCTTATTCCAGAAGCTGATGTCTTTGGGTTTGTCAAACAATAGATTACTGTAGTTATTTACTGCAGTTTCTTTTGAACCTATCCCAATCCACTCATCCATTAATCTATTTTTTAACCAGTACCATACAATTTTTAATGACTGCTGCTTCATAATATTTTTTTAGATTTGGTAGAACTAGACCACCTTCCCTTACATTTTTTCATCATTCCTTTGCTATTCTTGACATTTTGTTGATACAGATTAGTTTTGTTATCATTTTTTCTAACTCAGCAAAGTATTTATTTGGTAGTTTGATTGGTATGGCACTGAATAAGTAATTTAATTTGTGTAGAATTGACATTTTTATTATATTAGCTCGACCTAGCAATTGACATTTTTACAATTATTTAAACCTGACTTTATTTGGGTAAGAAGTGTTTTACAATTGTGTTCATACGGTTTCTGATTTTGTCTTGGGAGGTAGATTCCCAAATATTTAATGTTGTCAATAGTTACTTTAAATGGAATTTCTCTTTCAATCTCTTGCTCTTGGGCTTTGTTGTTCATATACAGGAATGCTGATGATTTATGTGGGTTTATTTTATATCCTGATACTTTGTTGAATTTAATTGTTTCAAGGAGTTTTTTAAGGTGATTTTCTTGAGTTCTCTAAGTATACCATCATATCAGTTTGCAAAGAGTGAAAGCTTTGCTTCTTTAGTGCTAATCCTGATTCTTTCAATTTCTTTTGCTTCCCTGATTGCTACAGCTAGCATTTCTAATACTATATTGAACAGTACTGGTGATAATGGGCCTCCTGTTTCACCCCTAATTTGATTGGCAATACTCAGAGTTTATTCCCATTAAATATAATATTTGTTGATGTTTTAGATGTATTATATTTATTATTTTAAGGAAAACTCCCTTTATTCCTAAACTTTCTAATTTTTAAAGGAATGAATGTTGTATTTTTATTGAAGGCTTGATCTATTGAGATAATCATATGATTTCTGTTGGTTTTGCTTGATATGTTCAATTCTGTTATTTGCTTAATGTTGAACCATTGCTGCCTACCTGGTATAAATCTTACCTGATCTTGGTGTATTCTCCTAGTAAATAACATGCTATAGTCTCATTGCTAAAATTTTATTTAAGATTTTTGCATCAATGTTCATTAGGGTGATTGATCTATAATCTTCTTTGTATGTTTTGGTTCTTCCTGGTTTAGGTATCAGTACCATGTTGGTGTCATAAAAGGAGTTTGGCAGAACTCCTATTTTTAAAAATAATTTATGTAGAATAGTAATTAATTGTTCAATGTTTGGTAGAATTTACTTGTAACTCCCTCTTGACTTGGGGACTTTTTCTTAGGGAATTTATTGATGGTTTCTTCATTTTTCCCCCTGAGATGGGATTAGTTAAGTAATTTATTTCCTTTTCTGTTAATCTGGGTAGTTTGTATTTTTGTAAATATTCATCCATTTCACTCAGGTTATCCAATTTATTGGTATAACAGGTTGACACATTAGCTCTGAATTATCACTTTAATTTCCTCCTCATTGGAGGTTAGTTCACCCTTTTCATTTTTGATACTGGTAATTTTGTTATCTTCTTTTTTAAATCAGATTAATCAAAGGTTTGTCTATTTTATTGACTTTTCATAAAACCAACTCACTTTTATTTATGAGATCAATGTTTTTCTTGCTTTCAATTTTATTAAAACTCTCCCTTGATTTTCAGAATTTCCAATTTGGTATTTAATTGAGGATCTTTAATTTGGTCTTTTTCTAGCTTTTTATATTGTATACACAATTCATTGATCTCCTCTTTCTTTGTTGTATTCACATAAGTATTTAGAGATACAAAGTTTTCCCTCACAACTGTCTTGGCTGCATTCCATAAATTTTGGTATGATGTCTCATTAGTATCATTTTCTTGGATATAATTATTGATTCTTTTATTTGCTGTTTGATCCACCCATTGTTTAAGATGAAGTTATTTAATTTCCAAATAGTTTTTAGTTTATCTTTCTATGACACTCTATTACATGTAATTTTTATGGCATTATGGTCTGAGAAGGGTATATTCATTATTTCTGCCTTTTTACATTTGATTATAAGGTTTTTATACCCTAGAACATGGTCAGTTTTGGTATAGGTGCCATGTACTGCCGAGAAGAAAGGTATATTCTTTTCTAGCCCCATTAAGTTTTTTTCCAGAGATATATCATATATAAGTTTTCTAGGATTTCATTCACCTTGTTAACTTCCTTCTCCTTTATTTTGTGGTTAGATTTATCTAGTTCTGAGAGGGGGAGATTTAGGTCCCCTATTATCAAAGTTTTTGCTGTCTATGTCTCCTTATAATTCACCTACCTTTTCCTCTAGGAATTTGGATGCTATACCTCTAGGTGTATACATGTTTAGTAATGATATAACTTCATTACCAGCGATGCCTTTTAAGAAGATGTAGTTTCCTTCCTTATCCATTTTGATGAGATTGATTTTTTGCATTTACTTCATCTGAGATCAGGATCTCTACCTCTGATTTGTTTTTTTTACTTCAGCTGAGGCATAATATATTTTGTTCCAGTCTTTTTACCTTTATCCTGTGTATATCTTTATTCTTCAAATGTGTTTCTTATAAACAAAATATTGTAGGATTCTGGTTTTTAATGCATTCTGCAATCTGCTTCCATTTGGGGTCAATTCATCCCATTTACATTTATGATTACTAATTCTGTATTTCCCTCTGCTATCTTTCTCCATTTATATTTTTCTTTTCCTTTTTTCTTATTCCCCCTTACCAAAGTTTATTCCATTTCCCCTTTGACTTTTAAAATTTAACTTTCATTTTATTTTCACTTTTACCTTCGCCTTGCTTTTATCAGTCCCTTCTTCCTTTATCTTTCCCATTCCCCACAGATCACCCCCCTTCCCTGTAGATTAGGATAAATTTTTACCAAGTGGGCCAAATCTATTGAATATAATTTATTCAGAGTTCAAACTTTCCCTTCTTTCTCTCTAAAATTATAAATTTTGTGCCTCTTCACCTGATGTTATTTGTCACTAGAACTATTAATCAGAAATTATCGATCAAAATTTGATTGATTGCTTGATTAAACTCATATAGTTATCAATGTATCATTTAGATTGCTTGCTTGATTGCTAGATAAGCATCTCAAATTACATCCAAATTTTATAATTATTTTTTACCTTTCTCTGTTTTCAAGTACCCTCCAATGGCACACAGTCTTTCTCATGAGCCAAAACATTGTCCAAAGCCAAATCATTTCTTGAACTATTTGTGACCCTCCCCCCAGGTCTATTTTCTCTCACACTTTACCCCACCCTTCCCCATCCAGGATACTTAACCCCTTGTTAAGTCAAGCACTGCTTACTTTCTCTTATACTTTACACACACACACACACACACACACACACACACACACACACACACACACACACACACAAACCTTGGATACTTAGCCCTTGTTAAGTGAATCAAAGATTAAGTCAAACCCTGATCTAATTAATTGCAAGAATGTACTGGGAGGCTCTGAAGGTCTTACCTGAGAACTTTACAAATGATTACAAATTATGGGAGACATTGAGTCCAGACCTCACAGTTTATCATGCTTAAAGGGTTCTAAGTATTGAGAGGTTCTGGATGTCTTACTTGAGAGCTTTTTATACAACTTTTGAACTATATATTTGACTATTGAATTATCTGTTCAGTTCTGGTCTTTGTGTCAGGAAATTCTGGAAGTCCTGTAGTTTGTTGAACATCCATCGGTTTCTCTGACAATATATGCTGAATTTTGTAGAGTACATTCTGGGTTGTAATCTTAGGTCCTTTGCTCTCTGATATATGCTATTCCAGGTCTTCAATGTTGAGGCCAATAGGTCCTGTGTGAGTTCTGATTGTGCTTATTTTGTATTTAAATTGTTTTCTTTTTTCTGTTTGCAATATTCTCTCCTTTATTTGAGAGTTCTGGAATTTGGCTATAACAACCCTTGGAGTTTTCATCCTGTGATCTCTTTCTGGAGGGGTTTTGTGGATTTTTTCAATGGTTATATTGTTTTCTTCTTCTAGCAGATTTAGACAGTTTTCCCTTTGTAATTTCAGGTTCTATTCTTGATCTAGGCTTTCTGGTTGTCCGATAATTTGTAGATTGTCTCTTCTGGAACTATTTTCCATGTCATTCCTTTTCCTTAAAAGGTACTTTACATTTTCTTCAATTTTTTCAGTCTTTTTATTTTGTTTGATAGAATGTTGTAGTCTAGTGGATTCATTGGTTGTTGTTCAATTCTAATTTTTAGGGGTATGTTAGTGTTTTATTAGGGATTTATTTTCTTCAATTAGCTTTTGTGCTTCTTTTTACAGTGAGATATTTTTACTTTTAATGGAGTTGATTTCTTTGGTCAATTTTTCATAATTTTCCTGCATGACTTCCATCTCTTTTTTCCATTTTTCTTTGGTTTATAAATTCTTTTTAAGCTCTTCAATGTGCTTTTGAATTTGATTCAAATTCATACATTATTTTGACACTTCCCCTGTGAGTGATTTTTCACTGAATTCTTCTTCAGACATGTCATTGTTATCATCTTCATCTGTAAAGTAGTTTTTAATAGTGAGAGCTCTTTTAGCTATTTTGCTCATCTTTGTTGATTTAGCTCTGCTCCTACGGTATAGGGAGTATAAATCCAAACTTTATTTTGCTGGGGCTAAGGTCTGATCCTTGGTTTGTCATTGGCCAAGATGTTGTCTATGTAGTCCAGGCCTTGCTTTTGCATTTTGTTTCCTCTTTTATGTCCAGGTTCTGACTTAGCAATAGTTTGTTCCTGATCCAGCCCTGTCTTTTACCCTGTTGTTCCCAGGGTTCAGACTTTGTTTAGAGTTGGGATCCTCCTGGGTGGCTTGCTATCTAGTTGCCAGGTCCTCTGCTGTTGTCAAGTTGTCGGGACCTGGATTGTACTGTGGCTAAAAGCCTCCAGTTGGCTTTACCTGCTCTCCTGCCTCCTGATCTTTATTTCTCCTTTTCCTCCATGATGTCTGCCATTGAGAATTTCATTGAATCTCCTCATTTTCTTAGTGGCATCTGTAGATGAGAAATGAAAATTAAAACAGCAATGAGATATCATCTCACACCTGTTAGATTAGTACAGATGAGAACAAGGGAAGATGATCAATGTTGGAGGGGTTGTGGGAGGATGGGGCATTAATGCACTGCTAGTGGAATTTGAAAACTGTCTGTTCATATCTGACCATTTATCAATTGAGGAATGACTTGGGACCTTATAAATTTGATGCAATTCCTTTTATATTTTAGAAATGAAACCTTTATCAGAACTCCTGTTTGTGAAGATTGTTTCCCAGCATTCTGCTTTCCTTCTAATTTTGGCATCCTTGATTTTACTAGTGTAAACCCTTTTTAATTTAATTTAGCAAAAATCATTCATTTCATCCTTGTTTTATGCCTGAATTTATTGGAAATGCTCTGAGTTCATTCCCATTAAATATAATATTTGTTGATGATTTTAGATAGATACTATTTATTATCCATTTATTCCTATAGTGTTTTTAGTCAAAATGGATGTTGTATTTTAACAAATGCCTCTATTGAGATAATCATATGGTTTCTGTTGATTTTATTGTTGATATGTTTAATTATGTTGAATGCTTTCCTAATATTGGACCATCCTTGTCTGCCTGGTATAAATCCAGACTAATCATGGTGTATTAACCTAGTAATAACTTGCTGTAGTCTCATTGTTGAAATTTTATTTACGATTCTTGCATCAATATTCATTAGGGAGATTAATCTATAATTTTCTTTGTCTGTTTTGGTTCTTCCTGGTTTAGGTATTAACACTATGTTGGTGTCATAAAAGAGTTTGGTAGAAATCCTTCATCTCCTATTTTTTAAAAAAATAGGTTATGTAGAATAGGAATTAATTGTTCCTTAAATTTTTGGTAGAATTCACTGGTAAATCCATCTGGACCTGGAGACTTTTTCTTAGGGAGTTTATTGATGGTTTCTTCAATTTCTTTTTCTGAAATGGGGTTATTTAAGTAATTTATTTCCTCTTCTGTTAATCGGGGCAATTTGCATTTTTGTAAATATTCATCCATTTCATTCAAGTTGTCCAATTTAGTGGCATACTGTTTGGCAAAGTAGCTCCAAATCATCACTTTAATTTCCTCCTCTTGGTTAGTTCACCCTTTTCATTTTTGATACTGGTAATTTGGTTATCTTCTCTCTCATTTTTAATTAGAGTAACCAGAGGTTTGTCTATTTTTTGGCTTTTTTATAAAACCAACTCTTAGATTTATTTATGATATCATTGGTTTTTTTTCTTTCTGTTTTATTAATCTCCTCCCTTGATTTTCAGAATTTCTAGTTTGGCATTTAACTAGGTAGGGATGTTTAATTTGTTCTTTTTCTAGCTTTTTTAGTTGCATACCTAATTCATTATTCCCCTCTTTCTCTCTTTTATTCATATAGGCAGTTAGAGATATAAAGCTTCCCCTCAAAATTGCCTTGGTTGCATCCCATAAATTTTGGTATGATATCTCATTAGTATCATTTTCTTGGATATAATTATTGATTATTCTTATTATTTGCTGTTTGATCCACCCATTAAGATAAAGTTATTTAATTTCCAATTAGTTCTTGGTTTATCTTTCCCTGACATTTATTATATGTACCCTGGTGTTTTCAGAGTTCAGACTTTGTTTGATGTCGGGATCCTCCCTGCTGGCTGCTATCCAGATGTTGGGACCCCTGTTATTATTAAGGTGTTGGGACCTGGATTGCACTGTGACTAAAAGCCTCCTGCTGACTTTCCCTGCTCTTCCGCCTCCTGGACGTTTCTTCCCCTTTTCCCCCAGAGACAAACCTTCACTGAAGATCCTTCATGATGCCTGCAAGAAAATTTCTTTGAAATCTTCTCTTTTTCTTGGTGGGATCTGTAGTGTAAGTGTAGAGTAGAAGCTTCATGTATCTTTGGTAGAGAAAGGCTTGTTAGTTTGTCTCTCTCTCTCTCTCTCTCTCTCTTTCTCAGAAGTGCAACAGTCATTCAGGGTACTTTCCAATACTGGTTTAACCTACCATTACCTAGCAAAGGTTTAACATACATTCCCCACCCCCACCCCAGTCCAGATCGGCCAATTGGTTCCTCCTTTCACAACCTTACAGTCCTTTGTTCCTTGGGGCTCACCAAATTCCTGCCAGATGGTACAGAAACCCAATGAGCTTCACTCAAGCAGAAACTCAGAACACCTGATCCCAAGCAATTTGATAGCCTTGGCCTCCATAGCAACAGGGTCTACCATGATGCACTTGACTTGGAAAATAATTTTGTAGACCTTAAGGTGCCATAAAAATGTGAATTATTTAATTCAACAAACAAACATTAATTAACCATAAAACCTGTTATAATGCTTAATGCTAGGTGCTTAGGATATAATGACTAAAAAAAAATCATATAGTTGCTGCCCTCAAAAAACTTTCACACTGCCCTACATCAGATGAAACTCCTTGAAGTAGATTATGCTTTCTGCCTCCTGTCTCTCACATACACAGCAGGTTCTTAAAAAGTGCTTGCTCAATTGAAGTCTATTCAATTTATGGATGAAGAAAACTTGACAATGATAAGTACAATTCAAGGTAGGATCATTCATTTAGAGTTATATGTTGAGACATTAGGGTATTTGATCTGAATATTAAAAGATGAAATTTTATAGAGAAAATTGTAAAGCCTCACAATTACAAAAATCAACCTCACAAATATAGAATGGGTTAGACAGCAGTGGTTTTATTGTTGTTTCCTCAAAAAAATCTGGATGTTTTAGTGAATTTTAATCCCAATATAATCAAAAAGAAAGAAAATAAGCATTTATTAATCACCTACTGAGTACTAGGCATACTAAGTCCTTTACAAATATTATCTCATTTGATCCTAACAACAACCCTGGGAGCTAAGTGCTGTTATTTCCTCATTTTACAGTTGAGAAAATTGAGTCTAGCAGAGTTTAAATGGCTTGACCATGGTCATATAATTTCTATTAAGTGTCTGGAACTGGCTTTGAATTCAGATCTTACTAAACCAAAGTCCAGTGCTCTGAGTTACCCAACTGCTTCACTTAGCAGTAATATAAATCTGATAGAAAAGAAAAATGAGCAAACAATTGAACAAACAAGCAAATAAAGAAAAAGTTACTGTGTGATTTTGGCCTGAATTGAAAGAGGTATATCTTGATCAATCATTCTTCTGTTCCTGTCCAGTCAGAACATTTCTAGAGAACTCTCTTCAGGTATGCATGTGAAATTTTAAAAGGGAACTGATAAATTGGAAAGCATCAAGAAGAAAATAATTGGGATTAGAAAGGATCTTAACTGACATATAAGGAGCTCTGAAAGTTTGAGGGATGGTTTAGTATGGGGAAGAGAAGACTTGGTAAGGACATAAGAACTGTCAAGTATTCTGAAAGGACTTTTACATTGAAGAGGAATTCAAACTGCTTTATTACAGTCCCAGAGAGCAGATCCAGGTGCAATGAATAGAAGTTTCATAGGAATTTAGGCTCGATGTCAAGGAAATTTTTCTCAAGCATGTGAACTGTTCCAAAGTGCCATGGGCAGTCTCAGGAGGAGGTAGTGGCCCCTTACAAAAGAGAGCTTCAAGCTGAAGCTGTTTGACTACTTGTTGAGGATATTTTAATGAGGATCCTTTCTGGAGCCTGTCACCCACTTTAAATATGTTTCCCCTTTTGATGTTATCTGTGAATTTGATAATGGTGTTGTTTATGCCTTTGTCCTAGTCACTAATGAAAATTCTTTAATGAATGCAGGACCAAGGGGCATTCCATTAGAGGTCTCATGATAATGAACCATTGGTAACTTAGAATATTTGTTCAGTTGTTTCAATTGTATCTGACTCTTTGTAACCCTATTTGAGGTTTTCAGGGAAAATATTCTGGAGTAGTTTGTCATTTCCTTCTCCAGCTCACTTTTACAGTTGAAAAACTGAGGCAAACATTAAGTGATCTCTCAAGGGTCGAACAGCTTCTAAATATTGGAGGCTGGATTTGAACTCATGAAGATGAGTCTTACTGATTTCAGAATTAGCTCTCATCTAACTATTTGTTCCTCACTTACCTGGAGTCTTTATATACAACTAATTCCAAACCTATCTAATTGAATTCTGTTGACTCAATGAATCAATTAAACAAGTAAGCATTTATTAAGTCTCTACTATGTAAATTATTACAGAAAAACTATTTTTCTATTATTCCCTTGGGAGTTCTTCAAGCTGCAATTTCCAGGAACAAACTTCATATGCTGCTGATGAAATGAAGCTTTTTGGTATGTTTCCCAGCAGCATTTTGTTATACTAACTAGACTATAGGTATGTTTTGGTTTTATTACTTACTCAGCTTCACCTTCTGACTTCCTTGGTCTCTTTCTTATCCTAGTTAAAATCTCATCTTCCACAAGAAGCATTCCATAATCCCCCTTAATTCTAATGCTTTACTTCATAGATATAGATGATAGATATAGATATAGATATAGATGATATAGATATAGATATAGATATAGATATAGACATAGACATAGACATAGACATAGACATAGATATAGATATAGATATGTCACCCAACCTCCCCTCACCTCAGGGTCCTCAACAACAAAAACAGCAAAAATGGTTGCAGAGTACTTTGCAAATGCTAAAATATTTTTATGAATGTCATTATTATGATTATTAGTATTAGTTGAGATATATAGACATGCATATCTATACACATATACCTGTATTATTTATGTGTGTATATGTAATTAGCACATGTTTTATATATATATATACACACACACACACATCCCCATATAATACAGGTGTATGTGTATATACACATACACACAAATTTTAAAGCAATTGGTTAGATTTTTGATATATCAAGTAAATATAATCAATAAGTTAGATGCACTCTATACATGGTCAGAAGTTCATCATTCCTATATATTCAGCTATAGTCCAGAAATCCAAACCACACTCTCAGATAACACTTCTCTTCTGTATCTCTAATGTTCAGTGGGCCATTAAGATAAAAATACCATCTAAGCCCCTACTATCTTTGGTTTCTTGACTGAATCATTTGAGTCTACATGAATCATATGAAGCATATTGTACTCATCTGGTTTGCTAATTCCTGGAAGGTTCTCTGACATATCTTGGGTAAATGCTCTAAAGACAATATATCTTACTGTCATCAGGCCTTTAAATAGAAGCTTGGGTACAGATGACTAGTCACCAATAACCATTACTTTTCTTCTTCCTGGATTTCTTCTCACCTTACAATTCTGATCTTGATAGGAAAAATGCCATCCAATCTGAAACTATGCCCAAAGGGCAATAAAATGATTAATTCCCTTTGATCCAGCAATACCACTACTAGGGCTATATCCCAGAGATCATAAAAAGGGGAAAAGACCCATATGTAGAAAAATATTTTAGCAGCTCTGTTTATAGTAGCAAAGAATTGGAAATTGAGGAAATGTACATCAATTGAGTTAAGACTGAACAAATTATAATAGTATATGGATGTTATGGAGTACTATTGTTCTATAAGAAATCAGAAGCAGTTGCACTTTAAAAAAGCCTGCAAAGACTTGCATGAACTGATGAAGAGTGACATGAGAAGTATCAGGAGAACATTGTACTCATTAATAGCAACATTGTGAGATGGATGAACTATAATGAATACAATTCTTCTCAAACAGTTCAATGATCAAAGACAAGCCTGAGCAAACTGTTATGAAAAATGATATCTACTTCCAGGAAAACAAAACAAAACAAAAATGATTATGGAATCTGAATGCAGAACAAAGCATACTGTGTTCAGTTTTTTAAATTTCTTTTCTTTTTCTTTTTTTTCTTTCTTTCTCATGTTTTACCCCCACCTTAGGTCTAATTCCTCTTTCACAACAGTATGAAAATATGTCAAACTTGATGGCAAATATCCAGCCTCTACCAGATTGTTAGCTGCCATGGGAGGGGGAAGGGAAGGGAGGGTGATAAAAAAAATGTGGAACTCATAAATGAATGGATGAATATTGAAAACTGTCTTTGCATGTAATTAAAGGAAAAAGAAAATAATAAAAAAAGAAAAATGCCATCCATGAACAATGTCAATGTATATGTCACTAAATTTAATGTTATAGACAGAAATGAATTCATATACATATATATATATAATACATACATATATAAATGTAAGTTTATTTCCTTATTCTTCATTTTGGCTTTTGTCATTGTTATGATTTGGTGTTTTAACATATAATAAGTTCAACATACCTGGGAAAGGACATCTTTAGCATGGCTAGTATAGATACCATAAAATTCCATAACTAAATCTAAGGTTAAAAGTGGATACTTAAGATGACTTTCCAAACTATAGGAAAGTACTTTTATTAAAATATTATTCAATATTTTGTTTTATTACCAATTATAGGAACTAATAGCATTGATAAAGGGGAGTGTTAGAAAGAGAAAAATACTAGAGAAGCAGACTCTGTGACAGTAGATCCATTTTGTTAAAACCTTATGGACTTACTATAACTTTCCAGAGAAAATTAATGAATTTTTCTTTCCTTTTACCCTTTTCCAGGTAACTCAAAAACCTAAGTTGGAAGCATGAATAGAAAGGTTGATCTGAACAATTTTCAATCCCCATTCAGACAGGATGTTGATTAAGGATCTTGGTCTTTTCTTTTCTAACTGTTTTACCCCCTTCCCTTTTTAGAAATTGCAGCTCTCTTGGTGACTTATTGGTATTTGCTATGCTGTGTTTTTTTTAACTGTTATTAACATGATTTTCCCAGCCTGGATCAGGACCCAGAAAAACATATATGTTCTAAGGTGAAAAGCAAGGGTCAATCAACCATGCTTCTCAGAATACTCTGGAAAAGCTTAACTGTGAAAACAGATATTTCTAATCCTTATACATCCTTTAAAGCTACTTTCACCTGAAAATATTGGACATGGAAGCACTAGTTTTTAAATGTATAATAGTACATCATGAGGTCTTCTTAATCATAAAGAGATGGTAATTCACAAAATTATAATATGTACTTTATCAATATAGTTTTCCCAGTACAAATTAATTCTATAACTGAACAGGAAGAGATTAGGATTATTTGGGGAAGAGTATGGAATGCTTGAATTTTTTCCTCAAATCAAAAAACACCATCTATTTAAAATCATTATTCTCCCAATGATGCTATAAATAGCTAGGAACATAAGCATGCCACAATGTAAAAAAGAATCAAAATTATAGGTGGTTCATAAGGCAATATAAAAGTACACCTACCTATGTAGGTACATAGGCTGCTATTTATTATTGAAGACAATATGTATGGGAGGAGAATAATAAAAGATATAAACCAGGACATGTATAATCAGAAAAATCATATATGTTCCAAGAGCAAAACATTGACAGAGAGACACCTTAAATGATCAAAAAGCATCAGTATATTAAAGAAATTAGAGATAAGAACTCCATAGAATAAATCCAGATATAAGAATTCCAGTAAGAATGAGTTTCAGTCTTCTGTCATGGAGGGAATAACGACATCAATGAGATTAATTCACATTCTAAAGTTTTTAAGTGGGAAATCAGCTAGTCCCAAAGCAGACTTTTATGCCTAAAGGGAAAGTAGCATATGCAAACAAGACATCCAGAAATTCTTTGTCCTTTTCTTATTTAACAATATTTATTCAAAAAAGTTAATTTTGTCAAATATAGTTTACTCCTTTAAGTATCAATTTCTTTTAATTTTTTAAATGGAAAACTTTTAAACAATCACAAGTTCCCATAGAGCCTTTTATTTTTAAATATAATTTCAATTAATGACTTTATTTTCAGGTTACATTGATTTCTACAAATATCCATTCCCCTCCATCCAATGAATTTTTTTGTAACATATTAAAAAAAAGAGAAAAGGCAATCCAACAAAACTTACCAACATGCTGAGCAATGCTGACAGTGTATGCAATATTTCAAAACTTTAGCCCTTCCTCTCTGCAAAGAAGAAAGGGGGGGCTGTCCATTTTTCAACTTGTCTATGGAGCCAAGCATGCATGGTCTTTATAATTATAAATGATTCAAAGTTGTTGTTTTTTTTCCATTCACATTGTTGGGGAAAAACATAGAACTATCTCTATAAGACACATACTCTGTGACTGCATTTTGCTATTTAAAGATAGATCTTCTTACATAAACTTTGCTTCTTGGCTATTATTATTCAGATCATGGGGTTTGATAGATAAATGATTTTTAAAATAAGTGAAATATAACTACAAATAAATAACTACAAATTAATTAATATTTTTATTGAAAACTTTGGTAACATGTTTGTAGGTCTACTGTGTAATTTCATATGGCTATTACAAGGATGGAGGCTATATCTTTCTATTTTATGAATTTTCTATCACAGATCATATTTTGTATTTTCCATATCAAAAGTCAGTGGTCAAGCAGTAGTGGCAGAGATTTGGCATTCAGAATTAGGTCTGGTATGGAACATCTCAGCAGCATAGATATTTAAGAGCTTAACTGTCTCACCTACTCAGGTTGGTTTCATTCCCCCCACCCCCACCCCAGGCCCCTTATTATATTTAATGCCCAAAATCATATATCTTAAAACTACAAGGACACCAAAAACTATGGTACTATACCTTATCATTATGTCCAATGTCTGATTTTAACTTAGGACCAGTAAATTTCCTTAGGCATCCCCTTTCAAACCTCACCACAGCTCATTTTCACTCCATATCAAGAAAATGGATTTGATTATTTCTTTTCTTTCTTCCTCAATCCCTAAGAAACTAAAAATCCACTAATTCCTAGCCTAAGAAGTGCCAAGGAAGGAAAAAGCTTAAGACTCAGATATTGAAGCCTGTAGATTTTTATAAATTGCTTTGTGTCATAAAAACCCAGTCATATACACCATCATTTATCTCGGGAAACTTTAACAAAAAAATTGAAATTTTTTCATTCTAGATATTCCCTAGGATTCAGAACCTTTTTTAAGATATCAAGAAACAAAACAAAAGTAGTTCACCTGTAAAATGAACTAGAAGATTCTGTCCCTGATATCCTGTGGATATATCCTGTTGGATACTGAACAAGGCAAGTCAGATATTTAAGATTCCCAGGAATTTTCTACTGGTAATATTTTTTGACATTACCCCTCAGTATGTAAGTTCATTATCTCCCCTTCCCTACATCTCACCCCTTTCTTCTTCCCTCAACATCTTGTCTTCTGAAATTCAACCTTCCAAGATAATGTTACTATCTTGTCTTTCTTGCAGAAGCAGGCAAGTTCATTAGATAGCTTCTTGATAACTCTTTTCATAATATAAGAATAACGATGGGACATAACCAATGTCCATCAACTACCTCTTATACTCATTATGTGATCACTTCTTTTACAGTCATACATTCCTGTTATAATATCCTTTATTTCACTTCCAAACAATTCCTTATTCACAATGGGTTACAGCCTACTTACACCCACCAAGTATTTTTATACCATTGCCCTCTAGGCAAACCTCAACTTTAATTCTTCAGAGAGCATGCTGTTTCCATGACTCACAAGTATATCATACCACAGCCAGATTTCTTCTACTTTTCTTTTTTTCTTTTATTTGTGTCAAAACCATTGTTATCATCTTTGTAAGCAGTCAGAAAAGTATACAAAATCATACCCCAGGTGTTCACATGGACGAGTCATGCCCAACCTATGGTAGAGCATTCTAAGTTTGTGGTCTGGTCAGTCACAGTCTGACACATTAACTTGCCTCTAACATATGATGTCATTTTGGTCTTCTTCAATAATGAAGGACAAGAACCAATCAACCAATACAGAATCATAGGACAAGAAGGATCCTTAAGAGAGAATGAAGGATTGGGGTTGATTGTGAATGTTCAAGTAAGGAATGTGGCAATCCTCACCATAAACTGATAAAAGACTATCATCACATTCATTCTCTTGATCAGACAGCATCATGCAAAGATAGACCAAAATCTATCCTTTCTTAAAGGAAAATCAAAGAGGCAGTTCCTATAAACTGTGATTAGTGCCCCATTCTAAAATTTAATCTTTTACATTGTCAGCAAATCCCTCCCCGTTCTAAGCAACAAGCTGCCAAAATGATTTTTTAACTCAGATATAATTATGTCATCTCTGTATAGAGTAATCACTAGTAGATTCTTTTTTAATTGATACTTTATTTTATTTTTCCAATTACATGTTATGAACGTTTTTAACATTCATCCACATGATATGCATATTTTAGGTTACATAATTTCCTTCTAACCTCCTCTTAGAGACAAATAGTCATGATAATATTGCACATACACATTTGTGTTTAATGTTTACAGATTAGTTATTTTCAGAATGAGGAATTAGGATTAAGGAAAAAGAAAGAAAACCATGAGATGGGAAAGAAATACATAAGAAATTTTTAAAAAGTAAATGTGGGGGGTGGCTAGGTGGCACAGTGGATAGAGCACCAGCCCTGGACTCTGGAGTACCTAAGTTCAAATCTGGCCTTAGACACTTAATAATTACCTAGCTATGTGGCCTTGGGCAAACCACTTAACCCCATTGCCTTGCAAAAACCTTAAAAAAAAAAGTAAATGTGGTGTTCATTCAGAATCTGAAGGGTTGTTTTTTTTTTTTTGGTTTGTTTTGGTTTTTCTTCCTCCTCTGGATTGGGATAGTATTGTCCATATTCGGTCTCCTAGGGTTGTCCTGGCTTTCTGAACTGCTGAGAGTTGCTGCATCCATCAAGGTTGATCAACTCACATTGGTGTTGTTAATGTGTACAGTGTTCTCTTGGTTCTGCTCTCTTCCCTCAGCATCAGTTGCTGTAATTCAATCCATGCTTCTCTAGATTCCAATCATTCATTGTTTATTAGAGAACAATAGTATTCCATAATATTCATATAGCATAACTAGTTCAGCCACTTCCTAATTGACAGGTATCCCCTCAATTTCCAATTCTTTGCCACTAAAAAAGAGCTGCTATGAATATTTTAGAACATGTGAGACTTTTCCTATTTTTTTTTGTGATTTCTTCTGTATTTAAGCCTAGTATTGGAATTGATGGGTCACAGGGTATGCTCTTTGAGTATAGTCCCATATTTCCAGAAGGGTTGGATCAGTTCACAACTCCACCAACAGTTCATTAATGTTCCAATCCTCCTACAACATCTCCAGCATTGATCAGTTTCCCTTTTTTCATCTTAACCAATGCGATAGGTGTGAGATGATATCACATATTTGTTTTAATTTGCATTTTCCTAATAAGCAAAGATTTGGAATATTTTTTCAAATGATTATATATGACTTTAATTTCTTCATTTGAAAACTATCTGTTCATATCCTTTAACCAATTATGAATTGGGGAATGACTTTGAATCTTATAACTTTGATACAATTCTCTATATATTTTAGAAATGAGTTGTGAAAACTGTTTCCTACTTTTCTGTGTTCTTTCTAATTTTGTCAGAATTGGTTTTATTAGTACAAAAACTTTTTTAATTAATATAGTCAAAATCATTACTTTTGCAATTTATACTATACTCCATTTCTTGCTTGGTCATAAATTTCTCTGGCAGTGTATTAATTGCTCTGTTAATTGATCTATGGTATCACACTTTATGCCTAAAATCTATAGTAATTTTGACTTTATTTTGGTATAGAGTGTGAGATGTGAGTCTATATCTCCTTTTTACCATGCTAATTTCCAGATTTCCCAACAATTTTTGTCAAATAATGAGTTCTTATCCCAGAAGCTAATGTCTTTGGGTTTGTCAAACACCAGATTACTGTAGTCATTTACTCCTGTTTCTTTTGAACCTATCCTAATCCACTGATCCATTATTCTATTTCTTAGCATTTTTTTGCAAGGCATTTGGGTTAAGTGGCTTGCCCAAGGCCACACAGCTAGGTAATTATTAAGTGACTGAAGCCAGATTTGAACTCAGGTACTCCTGACTCCAGGGGTGGTGCCACCTAGCCACCCCTGATTACTCTATTTCTTAACCAGTATCAGGCAGTTTTGATAATTGCCACTTAATAGAGTAGTTTCAGATCTAGTAGAGCTAAACTACCTTCCTTTTTTTTAAATCAATTCCCTTGATATTCTTGACCTTTTGTTGCCCCAGATAAATTTTGTACTATTTTTTCTAGCTTGGTAAAATAATTATTTGGTAGTTTGATCAGTATGACACTGAATTAAGAATTTAATTTGGGTAGAATTGTCATTTTTATTATGTTAGCCTGAACTAACGATGAGCAATTGATATTTTTATTTGGTTAGTTCTGACTCTATTTGTGTGAGAAATGCTTTATAATTTTATTCATACAGTTTCTGGTTTTGCCTTGGGAGGTAGATTCCCAAATATTTAATATTGTCTTCAATTGCTTTAAATGGAATTTCTCTTTCTATATCTTACTCTTAGGTTTTGTTGCTCATTTATAGAAATACTGATGATTTATGTGGGTTTATTTTATATCTTGCTACTCTGATGAATCTGTTAATTGTTTCAAGTAGTTTTTAGATGATTTTCTTGGATTCTCTAATTATACTATCACATCATCTGCAAAGAGTGAAAGCTTTGCTTCTTATAGAAAATTCTGATTCCTTTAATTTCTTTTTCCTTCTCTTATTGATAAGGCCAACATTTCTGATAGTAATGATGATGATTGACATCTTTGTTTCAACCTGATCTTATTGGAAATGCTCCTAGTTTATCGCCTTTACATATAATATTTGTTGATGGTTTTAGATAGATGCTGCTAAGTATTTTAAGGAAAATTCTATTTATTCCTTTACTTTCTAGTGTTTTAATAGGAATGGATTTTGTATTTTTAACAAAGGCTTTTTGCAGCATTTACTGAGATAATATATGATCTGTTGGTTTTGCTATTGATATGTTCAATTATGTTCAGTGTTGTCCTAATGTTGAACCATCCCTGTCTATCTGATAGAAATTGAATGTGATTATGGTGTATTATCCTAGTAATAACTTGTAATCTCTTTACTAAAATTTTATTTAATATTTTTGCATCAATGTCATTAAGAAGATTGGGCTATAATTTTCTTTTTCTGTTTCGGTTCTTCTTGGTTTAAGTATCAACATCATATTGGTGTCATAAAAGGAATTTGGAACTTATTCTCCTAATTTTTAAAAATAATTTATGTAGAATAGGAATTAATTGTTCCTTAAATGTTTGGTAGTATTCATATGCAAGCCCATCTGGACCTGGAGACTTTTTCATAGGGAATTTACTTTCATATGGAGTGTTCATAGGAAATTTCACAAGAAATGTTTTCAATTTCTTTTTCTGAAATGAGATTATTTAAGTATTTTGTTTCCTCTTCTGCTAATCTGGGTAGTTTGTATTTTTGTAAAGATTCATCTATTTCACTCAGGTATCAGATTTATTGACATACAATTCAGCAAAATGGCTTGGAATTATCTCTTTAATTTCCTCCTCATTGATGATTTGTTCATCCTTTTCATTTTTGATACTGGTAATTTGGTTATCTTCTCTTTTTTTACAATCAGATTAACCAAAGTTTTATCCACTTTATTGTTTTTTTTTCATAAAACCAACTCTGATTATTAGGTCAACGGTTTTCTTACTTTCAATTTTATTAATTTCTCCCTCGATTTTCAGAATTTCTAAATTATTTAATTAGGGATCTTTAATTAGTTGCTTTTCTTTCTCTATTTTATTCATATATGCATTCAGAAATATAAAATTTCCATTAAAATGTCCTGTGGTTTCATCCCTTAAATTTTGATATGATGTCTCATTGTTATAATTTTCTTGGATGTAATTATTGATTATTTCTATGATTTGTCATTTGATCCACTTATCATTTATAATTGTCATTTAGTTTCCAATTAATTTTTGGTGTATCTTTCCTTGACCCTTTATTAAATGCAATTTTTATTGCACCATGATCTGAAAAGTATGCAATTATAATTTTTGCCTTTCTTCTTTTGATTATAAGGTTTTTATGCCCTAGCATGTGATCAAATTTTGGTATAGTTACCTTGTATATTTTTTTCAATACCCATTATGTTTTCTGCAGAGGTCTAACATATCTAAGTTTTCTATTATTTTTATTCACTTTTTAACTTCCTTCTTGTTCATTTTGTGGTTAGATTTATCTAGTTCTAAGAAAAGGATGTTAAGGTCCCCTATATTAAAGTTTTGCTGTCTATGTCTCCATGTAATTCACTCAGCTTTTCCTCTGGGAATTTGGATGCTATGCCACTAGGTGCATACCTATTTAATAAAGGTATAACTTCATTACCTATACTGTCTTTTAACATGATATAGTTTCCTTCCTTATCTCTTTTAATGAGATCTATTTTTGTTTTTGCTTTATCTGAGATAAGGATCACTATGCCTGATTTTTTTTTTACTTCAGCTGAAGCTATATCCAGCCTTTTACCTTTATCCTGTGTGCATCTCTCTGGTTCAAATTTGTTTCTTGTAAACAACATATTGTAGGATTCTGGTTTTTAATGCATTCTACTATCCACTTCCATTTTATGGGAGAGTTCATCCCATTCACATTTATAGTTAATATTACTAAATCTGTATTTACCTCCATGTTATCTTTCCCCATTTATATTTTTCTGTAACCTTTCCTCTTGTTCTCCCTCACCAAAGTTTTACCCCCTTTCAGTTTATTTTCACTTATACCCTCAACTTTCTCTTTTATCAGTCCCTTCTTCCCTTTTCTTTCCCTTCCCTACTCCCCCCCCCAGCATCCCTGTAGAATAGGATAGATTTTTAAACCCAAGAAGGAATATTTCTTTTTCCCTTTCTAGGTCATATCTCTTGAATAGAATTTACTCAGTGTTCACACCTTCCCTTCTTTCTTTCTAATATAATAGATCTTTGTGTCTCTCTACCTGATGTTATTTATCCATAAAAGTACTATCAATAAAGTACCATAAATCAAAGCTTGATTTACTGCTTTATTGCTTGATAAGCTCAAAGTATTATCAATCAAATTATAATCACTGATTGATTGCTTGATTATTTGATAAGAAGCATTGCCTCAAACTTACTAAAAACCCTCCTCTTTTCTGTCTCATTAGAAATACACTTCTCAAGAGTCATGAATCATATAATTAACCCTCCAAGGACACACAATCCTCATGAGTCAAAGTATCATCCAAAGCCAAATCATTTCAAGAACTATTTTATGCCCCCCCACCCCAAGCATACTCTCTCCTACACTCCACTGCCTTTAGTTCCCCAATCAGGGTAATTGAACCCTTGTTATTGAACTATGGATTATGTCCAACCCTTATAAGTAGATTTCCACCCTCTGCATCAAATCACTTCTGAATTAATTAACTATAAAATCTCTAAATGCTCTAAGTACTGGGACACTCTGAAGGTCTCTCTAAAGAAATTTACAATTGTTTGTAAGGTATAGGAGACACTGGCTCCAGACTGCTCAGTATAGGATGCTCTCATAAGAAAAAGTGCTAAACTTTATGACCAAAGTAGAATTAAAACAGGCCAAAGGAAACTGAGAAATATAATTTTAGACTAAATACCCCTGCTTTTCATCTGCTCTTTTTGTCTCAAATGTAGTAATGTCATCTTGGTCCTTTTCTATGGAAAGACAAGAATCAATTATACCCCATACCCTCTAAAACCAATCCCTTCAATTATATTCAATCCTTTAACTATCTTAAGAAAAATATAATTTTCAAGGGTTACAAGTGATATGTCTTGCCTTATAGGCTTGTATACAATTTGATGTTCTTGACTAACATTCATTTTATTTTGTTTTGTTTTCTTCCCCTTTTCATTGACCTTTTTATACATCTCTTGTGTCTTATATTTGGAGGCTGAAGTCTCTGTTCAGTTCTGGGCCTTTAATTAGGAAGTTTTGAAAGTTCTCTAGTTTGTTGCACATCCATTTTCCCCCAGACAGAATATGCTGAATTTTTCAGGGTAGTAAATTCTAGGTTATCATCCAAGGTTCTTTGCCCTCTGATATTTGGTATTCCAGGTTCCCTGATCCCTCAGCTTTGAATCTGATAAGTCTGGTGTAAGTCTGATTGTGGTTCCTATGTTTTTAAATTGTTTTTTTTTCTACTTGCATTATGTTCTCCTTTATTTGAGAGTTCTGGAATTTGTCACAGACCTTGGTGTTTTAATCCTGGGGTTGCTTTCTGGAGGAGTTTTGTTTATTCTTTCAAAGGCTATATTGGCTTCTTACTCTAGCAGATTTGGATGGTTTTCCCTGTTTTTTTTTTTTATCTGGGCTTTCTAGTCATCCAATAATTCATAAATTATCTCTCCTGTAATTTCTAGGTCACCACCCTAAAAAGTACATTATATTTTCTTCAATATTTTCAGCTTTTTTACATTGATGGAATTTTATAGTCTCTTGGAATCATTGGTTTTAATTTGTCTAATTCTAATTTTTAGGGTTTTATTTTCTTCAGTTAGCTTTTATGTTTCTTTTTCCAGTGGTTTAATTTTATTCTTTGTTGAGGTGCATTCCTTTTTCAGTTGGTCTCTTTTATTTTTTGAAGAGTTACATTCTTTTTCTAGTTGGTTGTTTTTGCTTTTTAAATGAGTTGATTTCTTTAGTTAATTATTCATATTTTTCTTGCATGACTCTCATTTATTTTTTTATTTTTTTAGGTTTTTTTTTTTCGCAAGGCAAATGGGGTTAAGTGACTTGCCCAAGGCCACACAGCCAGGTAATTATTAAGTGTATGAGTATGAGACCGGATTTGAACCCAGGTACTCCTGACTCCAAGGCCAGTGCTTTATCCACTACACCACCTAGCTGCCCCTGACTCTCATTTATTTTTTCTATTTTTCTTCTTCCTCTCTTCTTTGGTTTTTAAATTCTTTTTTTTAAGTTCTTCTATAAACTTTTGGATTTGAGTCCAATTCATAGTTTGTTTTTTTAGGGGGTTTTATACAAGGCAGTGGAGTTAAGTGACTAGCCCAAGGTTGCACAGCTAGATAATTATTAAGTATCTGGGGTAAAATTTGAACTCAGACCTTTCTGACTCCAGGGTCAGTGCTCTATCAAATGTATCACCTGGCTGTCCCCAATTCATAGACTCTTTTGAGACTTACCCTGTGGGTAATTTTCATTCTTTTCTTCTTCTTCTGAAGTGGCATTGTTATCATCTTTATCTGTATTGTAGCTTTCTATAGTGAGCATTATTTTAGATGTTTTACTCATTTTGAAATGTCTGAGCTCTAATCCTGGGGTATAGACCCAAGCATTTTATGCTGGGGCTGGGGTCTGATTCCTGGCTTACTGTTGACCAAGATGCAGTCCAGGAATTGGCTTCTTCAGAGGCTTAACTCCTTTCTCTCCTGGTTCTGCCTATGCAGTGATTTGTTCCCAATCCAGTCCTGTCTTTTGCCTCAGTATTCCTAGAGTTGAAAATTTAATGGGTTTGGGATCCTCCCTGTTGGCTTGCTATATAACTGCCAGGACCTTTGCTGTCTGGACCTGGACTGAACTCCCACTGGCTTTCCCACTCTCCTCCTTCACTGGGCTTTATTTCCCCTTATCCCCCAAAAAGACAGACCTTCACTGAAGATCCTCCACAATATCTACTATTGGAAACTCCTTTGGATCTTGTCTCTTTTTTGCTGGGATCTATAGTTTTCATGACTGTGTAAAGGCTTCATTTAGCACTGTGTAGGGAAAAGTTCCAGGAACATGCTAACTTCATGCTGCTGTCTTGGCTCAACCCTGGAAGTTCCCCAGTACATTCTTAATACATCTAGGTTAGGGGGTTTTAGGCTTAGGTTATACATACATATACATATATATATATATATATATATATATATGTCTTTATAGGTTTCTATATATTATATATATAATACATATATGTATTTCTGTGAGTGTGTATTTGTGTATATAAAAACTATTTCTATAGAATTCATTTCCTTTGTAATTCTTCATGTTTTATTTTATGGATTTAAAAACATTAATTGAAAAGAATGGATTTCACCATCCTGTGAGGTCTATACTTTAACAAATATAGTTAAGAATTATTCTTTGAGGATTATTTTTTAAATTTTTTTAAATTTTTGTTAAATTTGTTAATTTTATTTTTTTTTGATATTCGAATCCTTTTGTATCATGCTCCACAAACTCCCTTTTCAACCTCATTTTCCATTTCTCCTATTCCCATGTTATATGTTCTAGATCAGGGTTATCCAAAATGTGACCAGCAGACTGCATGTAGCCCATTGTGTGAATTTATCCAGCCCTCTGTGGGTTTACTAAATGCTTTAGTAAATGAAGCTGATCTACCATAGAGCTCTCACTAAAATGGCAAGTCAAAATATATTGTCTATTGTTTCAATAAAAAAAACACAACAACTTTTTTAATGGACTGTCCTGTTCCAGGGGGAAAAATTGTCTTTTGGCTATTATTCATACTTGAATCTCCATCTTCCATCTTTATGCCTTTGAATTGTTTGCTCCATATACTCACTCCTTGTATATGAAGGCATTTCTTCCTCAATTACATATTCCTTCAGGACTCAGATCACACACCACATTCTACTGATGTCTTATCTGATTCCTTCAGGTAATCGTATTTTCCCTCCCCAAAGTACCATATTTATTTTGTGTGTATATGTGTCTTAATGCATCTTATTCATTTTATTCACGCACACCTCTGGAGATTGCATCACCTCAATAAAATAAAATATCATCATAATATGAGTCACATGAATTTTCTGATCTCTCAATGCATAAAAAAGTTTTATTTATACCATATTGTAGTATTTTATGTATGCAACAGTTAATAGGTCCATAAAAACAAGGCACATATTAATTAAATGCTTTGTTGTTAAAAATTGCTAATAATAATAATAATAATAATAACAACTAATAACAACCTTTTTTTCAAGTACAAGGTCTTGTTTCTATGTTGATGGTTGCTGACTGATTAGGGTAGTGGTTGCTGGAGGCTGGACCAGCAATTTAAAAAAAATAATACAACAATAAAGTTTGACACATGGATTGATGCTTGTTTTAATGAAAGGTTTCTCTGAGGTATGTGATACTATTTCAGGGCCCTTACCCACAAAGGAATGTCTTTAGAAATTTGAGTCAATCCTCTCATGGTTTGCCACTGCTTTATCAATTAAGTTTATATAATATTCTTCAATATTGTCGTATCTCAGGGAATAGGGAACAAAGAGGGAGAGATGGGAGAATGTTTGGCCAGCCGGTGCATCCACAACATTATTGATTAAATTTGCTCTTTTATATGACCTTGGTTCGTGATGTCCCAAAACAATTACAATAGTAACATCAGGACTTTTAGGGGTAAGATGGCAGAGTGAGGCAGGAACTCCCCCAAATCTTTCCAAATTCTTATCCAAAAATCCCTTGAAATATGTCTCAGTACCAATTAAGGAGTAGGGAAACAATATACCAATTATGGGCTCATCGGGAAAGCAAAATTCTCAGTGATGTAGGACAGGAGCTCAATTGGTGAGCAGCAACAGCAGCAGGCCACAACTAAGGGAACCTCCATGTCAAAGTGGAGAACGGTTCCATATGAATAGCAATTGAACATGGGTCAATTGATCCTGAGAGATAGTGAGAGCTATTCTGAAGGGACAGGCATAACCTTCATTTGATCAAAAGGGGATTGGGTTCATCCCCAAATCCTGAGTGGTGGAGATAAGGCATCAAATGTAGTAATGTGACCAATCCCAGAGAAATCAGCAGGAGCCCTGGGGAAGAGTTCTCTTTACTTTGTGAATGTGTTCTCCTTGAGAGAGGGGTCCACACCTTGGAAAGCACCATGGGTTTGGCAGTCTCCAATGAGTAGATGATTAGATGTCATTGTATTTCTGTCACAACTCAAATATGGAAGTTCTATGAAGAAGGACTATACTGATGATTAACTCATCAAGGGACAGATTAGAATGTACTTGGTGGTTGAAAATTATCACATAGCATAGCCTAATGCTTGCCTGGCATTGTTGATGTGCTGTGGTTACCTCACTGATAAGGGAGGAAGAGAAATCATTTAAGAACAAGAGACTCAGGGCGGCTAAGTGGCGCATTGGATAAAGCACTGGCCCTGGAGTCAGGAGTACCTGGGTTCAAATCCGGTCTCAGACACTTAATAATTACCTAGCTGTGCGGCCTTGGACAAGCCACTTAACCCCATTTGCCTTGCAAAAATTTAAAAAAAAGAACAAGAGACTACCACAGTAGCCAGACCATCTCCAATAGTCCTATTACCTAAAAATCTGACCTTAGAACAATTCTGGTAAAGGCAAGAAAGTAGGATGTCTTATACAGCATACTCCTCACTATAATAGCCATAATTGTGCAACTCACGCTTCCAAACATTTGTTTATTTGGTATGATTATCTTCCTTAAGGGGTACTAATAGAAAGTGAGCCTCTAAGCTTTGTGAAAAGACATCCTCGAGGCTCCACCCTCCCCAATGCAAGTCAGCAGCCCCAAGGCAGACCAGCACACCCTACAGACTGGCAGCAAGTCACCCCAGTGTAGGCTATCAGAGAAGCCCCACTCCTATTGCTAATCAACAAGGTCTCACCCCTTGAGCAAGCCAGCAGCAAGGCTCTACATCTGGAATAGGTCAGCAAGACAACCCCAGACAGAAGGCAAGTCAACAAGGAGGCACTACAAATCAACAGGGACCCTCCCTCCCCCACTCTTCTCTTAGTACAAGCTAACACCTAGGACCTGAGGCTTGTTGAAAGCAGCAGCAAGGGCCTGGGACAAGATATTTGGAACAATGTAGGTACTTTTATGTAAAAGTACAAAGTCACAAAATAGGTAGAAAATTGTACAAGAAACAAACAAACAATTAGCAGCTTCTAGCATTAAAATAACAGAGAACTTGGGATATGACATGCCAGAAGGCAAAGGAACTAGGATTACATTCATGAATCAACTATACAGTAAAACTGAGTATAATCCTTCAGGGGGAAAATGGCTATTTAATAAAATAAAAGACTTTCAAGTATTTCTAATTAATCTTCAAATACAAGCCTCAAGAGAACTACAAAAAGGTAAACAAGAAAGAAAAAATCTAAGAGATTCCTTTATTTATATTTCTACTACATGGCAAAATGACATTTGTACCTTTTTTTGGTTTACATTATTTTTATTAATATTTAATTTGTTTTCCAATTGTATACAATAGTAATATCTACCTGTCATTTTCTGTAAGATTTTGAATTTTACAATTTTTTCCCCATCCTCTCTTCCCTCCCCCATCCCCCCACAGAGGGCAGTCTGATAATCCTTACATTGTTTCTATGCTACACATTGATCAAAATTGTATGTGTTGGGAGAGAAATCATCTCCTTGATGAGAAAATAAAATATTAGAGATAGCAAAATTATAGAATACATAAGATACTTTTTAAAAAATTGAAGATAATAGACTGGTCTTTGCTTAAACTCCATAGTTCTTTTTCTGGGCACAGATGGTATTCTCCATTACAGGTGGTCTAAAATTGTCCCTGATTATTTTATTTATGGAATGAGCAAGTCCATTAAGGTTGACCAACACCCCCATGCTGCTGTTAGGATGTACAATGTTCTTCGGGTTCTGCTCATCTCACTCAACATCAGTTCATACAAGTCTTTCCAGGTTTCTCTGAAATCCCATCCCTCTTGGTTTCTGGTAGAACAATAGTGTTCCATAACATACACATGCCATAATTTGTTTAGTCATTCCCCAATTGATGGACATTCACTTGATTTCGAACTCTTTGCTATTTCAAACAGCGCTGCTATGAATATTTTTTTTTTGTACAAGTAATGTTTTTGCCCCTTTGCATGATCTCTTCAGGGTATAGAATCCTTGTTTCATCCCTGAGCTTATTGGGATAGCTTATCCCCATTGCATATAATGCTTGTTGATGGTTTCAGATAGATACTGCTAATCATTCTAAGGAACAATCCATTTATTCCTACTTTCTCTAGTGTTTTTAAGTAGGAATGGGTACTGTATTTTCTCAAAGGCTTTTTCAGCATCTATTGAGATAAACATATGATTTCTGTTAGGTTTGTTATTGATATAGTCAATTGTACTAATAGTTTTTCTAATATTGAGCCAACTTTGTATTCCTGGGATAAATCCTTCTTGGTCATAGTATATTATCCTTGTGATTACTTGCTGTAATTGCTTTGCTAATATATTATTTAAAATTTTTGCATTTATATTAGGAAAATTGGTCTATCATTTTCTCTTTCTGTTTTGCCTCTTCTGGGTTTAGGTGTCAGCATCATAATGGTTTCAAAGAAGGAATTAAGCAGAGTTTTATCTTCATCTATTTTTTCCAAAGAGTTTATATAGAATTGGAACCAATTGTTCCTTAAATGCTTGATAGAATTCATTTGTAAATCCATCTGGCCCTGTAGATTTTTTCTTAGGAAGTTCATTGATAGCTTGTTGAATTTCTTTTTCTGAGATAGTTATTTAGGTATTTAATTTCCTCTTCGTTTAAATTGGACAACTCACATTTTCACAAATATTCATCCGTTTCACTTAGATTATCAAATTTGTTGGCATATAGTTGGGCCAAATTATTATGATTTATTATTTTAATTTCCTCCTCATAGGTAGTGAGTCTACCTTTTTCATGTATGATACCAGTAATTTGGTTTTCTTCTTTTTTTAAATCAAAGTAACCAAAGGTTTATCAATTTTATTTGTTTTTTTTATAAAACCAACTCTTGCTTTTATTTATTAGTTCAATACTTTTCTTGCTTTTAATTTTATTAATTTCTACTTTAATTTTTAGAATTTTTAATTTGATACTTACTTGGGGGGTTTTGATTTGTTCTTTCTCTATTTTTAGTTGCCTGATTAGCTCATTAATTTCCTTTTTTTTCTCTATTTAATCATGTAATGAGTTAGTGATGTAATATGTACCCTAATAACTGCCTTGGCTGTATTCCATTAAGTTTTGTTATGTTGTCTCATTGTCATTATCAAAGATGAAATCATTAATTCTCTCTTTAATTTGTTGTTTGAACTACTCATTCTTTAAAATGAAGTTGTTTAGTTTCCAGTTGGTTATTAGATTATAATCTGTGAAGGAAGTATTCACTATTTTTGCCTTTCTGCATTTGATCATAAGGTTTTTATGCCCTAAGGCATGATCAATTTTTTGCATAAGTGCCATATACTACAAAAAAGTGTATTTCTTTCTATTCCCATACAATCTTCTCCAAAGGTCTATCATGTCTGGGTTTTCTAAAATTCTATTTACATTCTTAAATTCATTCTTCTTTATTTTATGGTTAGATTTATCTAAATCTGAGAGAAGGAGGTTGAGATCTCCTACCAGTAGAGTTTTGCTTTTTTTATGTTTTCCTGTTACTCATTCAGCTTCTCTTCTAAGAATGTGAATGCTATATCACTTGATGCATATATATTTAGAACTGAAATTACTTCATTGTCTATGGTAGCTTCTAAGAAGATATAATTTCTTATCTCTTTTAATAAGATCTATTTTAACAGCTGCTTGGTCTGAGATAAGAATCATTTTTTCACTTCAAAATATATTTTTCACTTCAAAATATATTTTGCTCCAACATTTTACCTTTACTCTTTATGTATTTTTCTGCTTTAAATGAATTTCTTGTAAGCAGTATATTATAGGATTCTGGTTTTTAATCCACTCAGCTATTTACTTACATTTTATGGGAGTGTTCATCCCATTCACATTCAAAGTTATAATTACTAACTCTTTATTGCCCTCCATGTTTTCTTCCCTCTTTTTGTATTTTTCCCCTTTTATCATTTTATCCATATTCTCCGGTAATTTACTTCAGAATACTACCTCCTTCACTTTGTTTTCCCCCTTATATTCATCCCCTCCCCTATCTTTCCCCTTTCCCTTTGCCCCTTTCATCTTCCCTTCTTTCTCTTAAATCCTCTTTTCCTCCCCCTCCCCCTTTCCCCTTTTCATATCTGAAAGTAAAATAACTTTCTTAACTTAACTGAGTATGTGTATGTTAATCTTTCTTTGAGACAAATCTGAGAGAATACGATTCAGGTGGTTTTAACCTCCTCCCTTCTTCCCTCTATTGCAATAGGTCCTTTGTACCTCTCTTCTTGTAATGTGATTTACCCCCATTCAATCTCTTCCATCCTCCAATCTCTTTATTGTCCTGTCTTTTTAAGGATATATTGTTTTTAAATCATTCTGAATCATAGACAAGTTTGAGTGTCCATTAGTTCTGACCAAGTATATTCTCTCTAATAGGTTTACAATCCTCAAGATTTATAAGAACCTTTCTCCCAAGTGGGGACATAGCCAGTTTCATCTTTTTTGTTAGTGATTTTTTTTCTTTTCCCTTTTTACCTTTTCATGTGTCTCTTGAGTCTCCTCTTTGAAATCAAATTTTCTATTTAGCTCTGGTCTTTTCATCAGGAAAAGTTGTAAGTCTCCTATTTTGTTAAATGTCCATCTTTTCCCCTGGAAAAGAAGACTCAGTTTTGCAGGATAGCGAATCTCCCTTGCTCTTCAGAATATTGTATTTCAGGCCCTTTGATCCCTTAATGTTGATGCAGTCAGATCCTGTGTAATCCTTACTGTGGTTCCTTGGTATCTAAATTGTTTCTTTCTGGCTGCTTGCAGGATTTTCTCTTTTAGCTGAGAGTTCTGAAATTTGGCCACAATATTCCTAGGTATTTCATTTTGCTGTCTGATTCCATGATATCAGGGTAATTTTCCTTCAAAAGATCCTGGAATATTTAGTCCAGGCTTTTATTATCCTTTCAATGTGTTCAGGAAACCCAGTGATTCTTAAGTTGTCTCTCTCTCTTTCCATTCTCTAAGTCAATAGTTTTGCAGATGAGGTATTTACATTTTCTTCTATTTTTTTCAATTTTTTTGGTTTTGTTTAACAGATTCTTGTTGTCTCATGAGTCCATTAGTTCCATGGATTCCATTCTTCTGTTTAGAGAATATTCTTCATTTACCTTTTCCAACTCCTTTTTGAAGGAGTTTTCTGGTTGCCCAATTGTGGTTTTGAGAATTATTTTCTTTTTGTTTTTGTCTAGTTGTATTTCCTTGTTGCAATGTGTTAATTTTCTCTTGCCTTTCCTTTTCCAATTTTTCCAACTGATTTTTAAGCTCCTTCCTGATCTCTTCTAAGAAGTCTTTCTGGGCTGGAGACCAATTCATATTTTCCTCAGAAGTTCTAGATTTCTCCAAATTATGGTCTTTTTTTCTTTGAAATAGCTTTCAATGGACCACTCTTTTTCCTCACCTTTCTTCATTTTCCTAAGATCTTGTGTTGGGGGTGGGGCTGGTTCATAGAAGTTTGGTTTTGAAAATACTAGAGGCTTAGCTCACTGGGCTTATTAACTCCATGTGGACCTGCCAGTAGGAAGTGCTAGAGGCTTTCTCTGGAGTGTCTATTACCTTAATTTGTTGCCAACTCCTTAGGCCTAAGGGGATGGGGGGAGCAGCAGGGTCTGAATTATTCTTGAACAATGTAGGCTGGGCCCTTGGGCTATGCAGTTAATCTTATTATTCACTCAACACTGAGAAAGATGTGCTGCCCAAACCTGAGCCTGGGGGATGGCGAGCAGTTGTTACCCAGTTTGTTCTGGGAAGAGTCCCTTTTTATCATGGGGGTGGGGTGTGGCTCAACTGGATACAGGGAGACTCCACTGAAAATACAGGGCCCACACCCTGGTCTTCCAGGCCAGCAGAACTAACCAGATTGATATCTAGCTGCTGTGCCAGAGGTAGGTTGTGCTGAACTCTCCCTCCAAGCTTGCTGGAGTTCTCCTGCCTGATTACAAAGCCAAAAACTTCCTTGGCTGTTCTATGGTTAGTCCCAAATCTTATCCCACTATCCCTGTGCTGGTTCTCTCCTCTCTGTCCCTCAGCTCACCCACATTTCCCTGAGACAGATCATGCTGGTAGATGTTCTTCTCTGGATTTTGGGGATTTGAATTTTATTAAGAGGCTTGTTTCATATTAGTTCTGAGGGAAAGCCAGGAGACCTTAGCACAGTACCTGGCTTCTCTCTGCCATCTTGGTCAAAAGTGACATTTGCAGTTCTTAAGAACTTTATCACTATAAAAAGAAATTAGAAAGAGTTTATATAGACAGGTGTGAATGAATTGACTAGGATGGGATATCTAATAAAACAAAATTAAAGGGAGAGAAAAAAGATTGTACTTGGAGAAAAAGGAAGGGGGAGATAGAATAGAGTAATTTTTTTTCCACAGAAAAACATGCAAAAGAGTTATTATAATGGAGAGGAAAATGGGAGGGTAGGGTATTCTTGAACCTTACACTCATCAGAATTAGCTCAAAGAAGGAAAAACATAAACAATTAGTTGAATATAGAAATATATCATATCATGTAAGAAAGTAAAAAGAGACCGGGATAAGAAAATTGAGAGGGGGTACTGATAGAAGGGAGGGAAGATTGGGAGAGGTAGTGGTCAAAAGTAAAACACTGAAAGGAGAGACAGAATGGAAGGAAAGAAAACAAGGGAGAGAGGAGAGAGAGAGAGAGAGAGAGAGAGAGAGAGAGAGAGAGAGAGAGAGAGAGAGAGAGAGAAGCAGACAGAGACAGACAGACAGAGAGAGAGAGAGAGAGAGAGAGAGGAAAAATAGGAAGTATACAGTAACTATAAATGTGAATGGGATGAACTCATCACTAAAACAGAAGCAGATAACATCATTTAAAAGCCAGAATCTTGAAATATGCCATTTGCAAGAAACTTACTTGAAATAGCGACATAAACAGAAGAAATTTAAACAAATAAATTAAGCAAAACCTATGCTTCAGTTGAAGTAAAAAAAGTGATAGCAATTGTGATGTCAGACAAAACAAAAGCAAAAATAGATCTAATTTAAAAATATAAGAAAGGAAACTTTATCTTGTTAAAAGATACCATAGAAAATGGACAAAAGACATGAAAGACAATTCTCAGAAGAAGAAATTAAAGCTGTCTATAGTCATATAAAAATTTTCAAAATCATTATTGATTAGAGAAATGCAAATTAAAACACTTCCAAGGTACCACCTCACATCTATCAGATTGGCCAATGTGACTAAAAAGGAAAATGATCAATGTCATAGGAGATGTGGAAAAAAGTTACAAAAAACTATCTTTGACTGTAGTTAGAAAAATAAAATGTTGAGTCCCTTTCTGAACTCCCTTATCTTTCCCCAGGAGAACATTGGAGAGGCAGGAGACAAGGAAGACAAGTTTCTCCCTCTACACCAAGGTCTCCCAGTTCTCTGTTTATTGAACCAAATACCAGTGCTTAAATACCTCCCTAGTCTCTAATACACTCCTACTCCCATGACACTTAGTAAGATAAGTCTCTGATGCTCAAGGTCACCAGGTGAAGATAATTTACAATGCTCCCATACACAACAGTCCCTAACAATAAATAAATGAAATATTTTGGAAAAAGAAGTTACCATAGACAATGAAGTAATATTGACACTAAACATATGAACTCCAAATTCTTTAGCATCTAAATTTATAGCAATGTTAATACAGGAGGTAATATTCACTAAAACTATACTAGTGAGGGACCTCAAATTTTCCCTCCCAGAAACAGAAAAAACTAACAAAATATAACCAAAAAAGAAATTAAGGAGGTGAGTAGCATTTTTTAAAAAGTTAAATATTATAAATCTATGAAGAAAACTGAATTGAAAAGGAATAAAACTTTTCCTCAGCATTATATGATACCTACACAAAAACTGACTATGTATTAAGCCACATAAAATCTTATGACCAAGTGCATAAAAACAGAAATATTAAGCGCATCTTTTTCTTATTGTAGTGAAAATAATTGAAATTAAATAATCCTAAAGATAAAATGGGTCAATGAACAAATCAAAGAAGCAATCAATAATTTCATTAAAGAGAATAAAAACAATGAGACAATATATTAAAATTTATGGAATGCTATCAAAGCACTACTTAAGGGAAAATTTATACCTCTAAATTCTTACATTAATCAGATAGAAAAAAGAGCAGTTCAATAAACTGAATTAATAAAAGCATAAATAAATATGACAATAAAAAATCAGGAAACAACAAATTAAAAATCACATTTAAATGCCAAATTGATATCCTTGAAAAATCAAAGGAGAGAGAAATGAAATTAAAAGAAAACTATTTAATAAATAAAACTAAAGGATGATTTTTATGTAAAACTGAAATAGCTTAATTTTTTAAAATTTTATTTAATAAAGAAAAGTAGAAAATCAAATTACCTGTATAAAATCATGAAAAGGGAAAATTCACTCCAATGAAGCAGAAATTAAAACAAATATTAGGAACTATTTTGTCTAATTATATGCCAGTTAATCTGACAATCTAAATAAAATAGATGAATATTTACAAAAATATAAATTGCCTGCATGAATAGAAAATATAATATTTAAATAAGTCAATCTTAGACAATGATATTTAAGAAGTCATCAATGAAATTCCTAAGAAAAAATTCCTAGGGTCAGTTGGATTCAATATTAGGAATATTAACAGTATAATTGATCATATAAATAATAAAACAAACAGAAATTATGTGATTATCTAAATATATGAAGAAAAAGCCTTTGAGAAAATATATCCCATTCTTATTTTAAAATATC
Organism: Macrotis lagotis; assembly: GCF_037893015.1. Lineage (NCBI taxonomy): Eukaryota > Metazoa > Chordata > Mammalia > Peramelemorphia > Peramelidae > Macrotis > Macrotis lagotis. Next base: position 511,813,603 of record NC_133666.1, on the reverse strand, counting down.
AGAGATCCTAGGAATGTATAGAGCTTTCCTTAAAATGATGAGTAATATCTCTCTAAAACCATTAACAAGCATTATCTTAATGAAGATAAACTATACAGCCTTGTCAATAATATCAGGGTTGAAGTAAAAATGTCTATTATCACCACTATTATTCAGCACTGCATTAGAAATGCCAGGTAAATCAGTAAGAGAAGAAAAAGAAATTGAGGTCTTTAGAATAGGTAATGAGGAAACAGAACTATCAGTCTTTATAGTAAATGTGATGATATATTTAGAGAATCCTAGAGATTCAAATTTAAAAACTACTTGAAATAATTAACAACTTTAGAAAAGTTGTAGATAACAAAATAAATTCATACAAATCACCAGCATTTCTATATATGTAGCCTAGTAATAAGAAATAGAAAGGGAAATTCCATTTAAAAATATCTGTAGCCAATATAGAATACATGGGAGTCTACCTGACAAAACAAACCCAGGGACTATATGAATAAAAATACAAAACATTTTTCATACAAATAGAGTTAGATCTAAACAACTGGAAATATATTAATCGCTCATGATTTGGCTGAGCCAATATAATAAAAAAAAGACAATTGTACCTAAATTAATCTCTGTATCAGTACCGTACCAATCAAATAACAAAAAATTATGAATTTAAAAAAATAACAAAATTTATCTGAAAGAACAAAAGGTCAAGAATTTTGAGGGAAGACCCAAAAACATATTTCTACTGTGTGATGATCAACCCAGATGGACTTAATACCTCTCAGCAGTTCAATGATAAAAAACAATGATGATAGTGGTAAGTGGAACTGAAAAGCTTACAAAAAGATGAATGTTGAAAACTGATGTTTTCATGTAATTTAAAAAAATAAATTAACAACAAAAAGAAAAGTAGAAAAAAAAAGAATATCAAGGGAAGTGATGAAGAAGTGTAAACATGTGTGACCTAAATATACCAGCTCTCAAATTATATTATAAAGTGATAAATATCAAAACAATCTAGCAACTGCCTTAGAAATAGAGTGTTGTATAACAGAATAGATTAGTTACACAATACATTGAAGTTATTGACCATAGTCATTTACTGCTTGATAAACACAAAAATGGAAACTTTGAGGGGCAGCTAGGTGGAGCAGTGGATAGAGCTTGACCCTGGGGTCAGGAGCATCTGAGTTCAAATCTGACCTCAGACACTTAATAATTACCTAGCTGTGTGGTCTTGGGCAAGCCACTTAATCCCATTTGCCTTACAAAAACCTAAAAAATATGGAAAATTTGGGGACAAAAATCCATTATTTGACAAAAACTGCTAGGAAGACTGGAACACAGTATTGCAGAAACTAGGTATAGACTTTATCTCATATCATATACCAAGAAAACTGGCAAAAGACATATATGATTTATACATAAAGGGTGTAGCATAAGTCAATTAGAAGAGGATGGAATAGTTTACCTGTCAGGTGTATAGATACAGTGAGACTTTAGAACCAAACAAGAGACAGAGAGCATTTTGACAATATCCTTTGAACCAGCAAATATCTCTACTAGTTCTATATCCCAAAGGTCATAAAAAAAGGAGAAAGGACCCACATGTACAAAAATATTTATGTCATCTCTTTTTTGCATTGGCAAAGAATTGGAAATTGAGGGGTATGCAATCAATTGGGGAATGATTAAATAGGTTATGGTACAATAATATGATGCAGACTATTGTTTTGTAAGAAATCATGAGCATGCTGACTTTAGAAAACCATGGAAAGGGGTGGAGCCAAGATGTCAGAGGGAAGCTAAGAACTTCCTTAAGCTTTTCCAGGATTTCCTCAGGAAAAATGCTAACCAAGTCTTTAAACAGATTCTGGAGCTACAGAATCCATAAAAAGAACAGAATGAAGCATTTTCCAGCAAAGTCTGTCTCATTAGATTTGAGGACAAGTGTGGTCAGGAGCAGAGAGAAGAGTCATGGTCAGAGAATTGAAAAAAAGTACAGACAGGGTGTAGAGGAGGGCAACTTGAAGCTCTCAGTCACAACAAAGACCTGTGAAGGCCAGTAGGACCCAATTCAGCAGGCTAGGGGTGCTCTAGCTGAGAGAGCTCTAACATGAACCTCAGACCCTCTGTTCAGTCAGAAGACTTAAGTTGGTTGCCCTTTGTTCAGTCAGCAAGACAGAATTGGATGTCCCAGCCCAGTGAAAAAGCCACTAGGGTTCACATCACAGAAGGTTTTGCAGTGAGAAAGGCATTAGTGGTTTCAATGTGGAAAGTCTGCCAGTGCACCCTTCTCCCAACATAAGAAATTTGTGAGGTTCCTGTGGCAAGGAGCACAGCTCAAAATGGGTAAGAAAATTCAGAAAAAAGTCAGGACAGCTGAAAGTTACTATAGAGACAAGGAAGAACATCTCAGAAAAGGATGGGGAAAAAAATACATATGCATCCCTAGATGGGATTATGAATTGGTCACTAGTCCAAAAATCTACTTGGAAGAGCTCAAAAGGATTTTAAAGATCAAGTAGAAAAATTGGGGAAAGAAATGCATGAGAAATTCAACATCTTACAGAATGAGATTCAAAAATTGACTGAAAAGATTAAGTCCTTTAAAAAAAATTGGTCAAATGCAAAAAGAAAATAGTTCCTTCAAAGATACAATTGGACAAATAAGAAAAAAAAGAAGTACTCCTATAAAAAGAGAATTGTTCAACTGGAAAATGAAATAAAAAGTTAACTGAAGAAAATAATTCCTTGAAAAATAGATTTAAGCAAATGGAAGCTAATGATTCTGTGAGACATCAAGAATTAGTCAAACAAAATTTTTAAAAATGAAAAAAATAGAAAAAAGTATAATATGCCTCATTGGAAAAACAGAATGATATTTTAATATTTTAATTAATTTAATAATGATATTTTAATTATAGAGAATGATAATTTAAAGACTATATCAATAAGAGGGAGTATACTTAGATAGAAGTTATAAGCGGAAGTTAATTTTGATAGGATGACTTTAAAAAAAATTAAGACATTAAAAACAGGATTGTACTGGGATGGGAGGAAGGGAGAAGCAGAATGGGATAAATTACAACACAATAAGAATCACAAAGAACCTATTATGGTAATGGATAAGAAGGGAGGAGGTGAGAATTTCTTGATTTTTTTTAAAATAATAGCAAAAGGTATAACCCACTCAGTTGAGTTTAGAAATTTATCTTATTCTACAGGGTATTAGGAGGGAAAGGGGGAAGGGAAGAAGGGACTGATAGAATGTAGAGAAGAAAGGAAGTAAAAGGGGAAAGGGGATAAAGGCAGATTGAGGGAGGTGGTGTTCAAAAGCAAAACACTGATGAGTGGGGCAGGATGAAAGGAGAAATAAAAGTACAAAAGGATGGTAGATAGAATGGAAAGAAATAAAGAGTAAAGGTGAATGGGATGAACTCTCCTATAAAATGAAAACTGATAGTAGAGTGCATTAGAAACTAGAATCCTTCAGTGTGTTTACAAGAAACACATTTTTAAATAGAAATACAATGAGAAGGTAAAAGACTGGAGCAGAATATTTTATGATTCAACTGAAGTGAAAAAAAGCAGGGGTAGAAATCCTTACCTCTGACAAAGCAAAAACAGTTTTCATTAAAAGGGATAATAAAGCAAACAACCTTCCTGAGAGGTACCATAGGCAAAGAAGTAATAAATATCAATACCAAACATAGGTGCCAAGTATAATAGCATCCAGATTCTTAGAGGAGAAGCTAAATAAGTCACAGGAAGCATAGATAGCAAAACTATTTTAGTGGGGGAATTTCAACATCCCTCTCTCAGAAATAGATAAATTTAACCACAAAATAAACAAAAAGGAAATTAAGAAAATGAATAGAATTTTAGAAATGTTAAATATGATAGATCTCTGGAGAAAATTGAATGGGTGTAGAAAGGAATATAACATTTATCTTTGTGTTACATGGCATTAAAAATGAGTATATATTAGGAAATTAAAAACTCACAATCAAATGCATAAAAGAAGAAATATTAAATGCATACTTTTCAGATCTTGATACAATAAAAATCACATGAAATAAAGGGCCATGGAAAGACTAAAATTAATTGGAATTTAAATAACCTAATTTTTAAAAGTGAGCAGATCAAACAACAAATCATAGAAATAATCAACAATTTCATGCAAGACAATGACAACAATGAGACATCATATGACAACTTGGAGGATTCAGATAAATCAGTTATTTGGGGAAAATTTCATATTTCTGAATGCTTACATGAATAATATAGAGAAAGAGGAAATCAATGAATTGGGCATACAATAAAAAGTTAAAAAGAAAAATTAAAAATCCCCCATTAAATACCAAATTAGAAATTTTGAAAATCAAAGGAGAGATGAATAAAATTGAAAGTAAAAAAATTGAACTAATAAATCAAATTAAAAGCTTTTTTATGAGAAAAGGAAGCAAAGATTTGCATGAACTCATGCTGAAGGAAGTGAACAGAACCAGGAGAACATCATACACACTAACAGCAGCACTGTGAGATAATCAACCATGACTGACAACTCCTTTCAGCAGTTCAGTGAGCAAGGACGGTCCTGAGAGACCTGTTAAGGAGAAGGCCATACAAATCCAAAGAAAAAACTATGAATTTTGAATATAGAACAAAACAAACTATGTTCACATTTTAAAAGATCATTTATGTTTATTGTTCTCATGTTTCCCCCCATAGTTCTAGTTCTTAATTCACAGTTTGAGTAATAGAAAAAATATGGTAAATATGATTTTATATATACATTCTATATCCATTTGTTTGCTGCCAGGGGGTATGAAGTGAGAAGGAGGGTGGTAGAAAAATGTAGAACTCAAAAGCTTGGAAAAGGATGAATGTTGATAACTATCTTTTCATGTGTGAAGAAAATGGGGGTATATGGGTTCCAAAAGAATGGAAGGGAGAATTGTTAGTTTACCTTACAAAAACTGGAGTCTGCCTGTATTGTTGCCTGTGGGCAGGTAAATTAAAACAAAAGACTTAGCCTCAAAACCTGAGATTAGGTCAAGTCTGACTCACCTAGTTCTTAGATAAACCTAGGGTATAAGTCCTTCTCCTTTGCTCATGCTCAAGGAAATAGCTGTTCTTGAACATTGGCATAATGAGTAGGGTGGAGAAAATTTATGGGGATGAATGTTTCTAGATTATGAGCCCAGTCAATGATTGGCATGAAGAGGGAGGAACAAAGTCTTTCAAAGTGCATATAATAACTAGCAGTTCCAGATTTCAGTGCCCCTCTCCACTTGAGAGATGTCATAATAAAAGAAACCATTTTAATCACTCTGGACTTAAGTATTTACAAGCCATTCATAACATCATGTAATTGGAAAAATTACATTAAATTTCAACAAGGAAAGGAGATAAAAAAAGGAAAAAAGAAAACTACCTTTGCATGTAACAGGAAAATAAATAAATGAGGTGTAAAAATTGTTGCACAAAGAAAACTAAAATAAGAAGGAAAGTAGAAAACTGGGTGGGGGGTGGAATTTTACAGAATGTATCTCGAATAAAAACATCATTTCTCAGATATATTAAGAATTGAAAAGTCATTCCCTAATTGATAAATGATCAAAGATTATGAACAGGAAATTCTCAAAGAAATCAAAGCTATTTATAGTAATATTCTGTAAATGTTCTAAATTACTATTGATTAGAAAAATACAAATTAAAACAAATATGAGATACTATGTTATATCCCTTTGATTAGCTAATATGACAAAAAAAGGAAAATGACAAATGTTGGAGGAGATTTGGGAAAACTGGGTCATTAATGCACTATTGGTTGAGATGTAAATTGATTTCAACTCATCTGGAGAGCAATTCGGAATGAAGTTCAAAGAGCTATTAAAATTATATTCCCTTTGACCCAGCTATAGAACTACTAGGACTATATCCCAAAGAGATAAAATAAAAAAGGTGGAGAACTTATTTATTAAAAAAATAATTATGGCAGCTTTTTTTGTGTTGCCTAGGAATTGCAAGCTGAGATGTCCATCAGTTGGGGAATGAATGAACAAGGCATGGTATGTAATTTTGCTTTAATGTTATTTTGCTAGGGGCGGCTAGGTGGCACAGTGGATAGAGCACTGGCCCTGGAGTCAGGAGTACCTGGGTTCAAATCCAGTCTCAGACACTTAATAATTATCTAGTTGTGTGGCCTTGGGCAAGTCACTTAACCCTATTGCCTTGCAAAAAAAATATTATTTTGCTATATGAAATGATAAACAGGAAAATTTCAGAAAAATTGGACTTATATGAAATGATACAAAAAGAAGGAAGCAAAATTACTGTGCACAGTAATAGAAATATTATACAATGAAGTACTGTGAATAATTTGACTATTCTCAGCAATAAAATGATCCAAAACAATTCTATAGAACTCAAGATGCAAGATGCTATCTTCCTCCAAATAAAAAAATTAAAGTTGTCTGAATATGTAAACCTAAGTTTATTATTTTTCATTTTCTTTCCTTTCTCTCTTTCTTTCTTTTTTCTTTCTCTTTCTTTCTTTCTTTCTTTCTTTCTTTCTTTCTTTCTTTCTTTCTTTCTTTCTTTCTTTCTTTCTTCCTTCCTTCCTTCCTTCCTTCCTTCCTTCCTTCCTTCCTTCCTTCCTTCCTGGTTTCCTTTTTGGTTTTTTTGTGCAAAATGACTAATATGGAGATGTCATGCAGTTTACATGACTGCACATCTATAACCTATAGTAATAATTGTTTTTCACATGTAATTGGAAGGAATATAAAATTAATAAATCAGAATAATAAAAAAATCAAAGCTCTCTAATCATAGATCACCATAACATAATAATAACAATAATGAAAAAATTTAAATATTGTAAAATTTACCAAAATTTAATATAGAGAAATGATATGTGCACATGTTAATACTAGTAGACTTGCTACCCTAAATTCTTTATGTTACAGTTAATAATGTGAGTTTCCTTGTTATTCTGTTCTCTGTAAAATATCACTGCTTTTGAATAAGTTGTTCATTATTAAGGTAGTGATGGGAATATAGTACAATGTCTCATGCATAGTGGACTCTTAATAAATATTTTTTGGTTGGTAGTAAGACTGGAAATTTCCCCGGAGATGTGCTGAGGGGATTAAAGAATTGGGGGTGGGGTGGACCAGTTACATGAAGATGAAGACAATTGTACCAGAGTAGGGACAAGATGTGTGTCTAACTTTGGCAAACAATGTTCTGTCTGAAAGCCAAAAAACAGGTGCCTAGGAATTACATCATCTCTAGTTCCCTACCAGGGCATATATGTAGGAGAAGCAAATAGAATCCTGAATCCTAGGTTTTGCTATTAAGACTGATCTTGGAGTTACTTAGTTGTGAATGGGTAGGCAGCTACTCCATTGATAGTGCTATAAATCTAACATTAAAAAAACACAAAAACTCAACAAAAGCAACACAAGACTTGGGATACATATTCAAATACAGAAAATATAAGAAACACTTAAAATCTTCATGCATTATCAATAAACTGAAGGTGATACTGCTCAAGCTACTTAGGTCTATTTTAAGTTAGTTCCTCTTCAAGGCAGCCCTTGAGGTTTATTTTAACAAGATTTAATCTGGAATCAAATTGGCTGGAGGCTACTCACAATATGAACTGTCCCTTCTAGGGGAGAGATCAGAAGAATGCCTATGAGCTCATAGAACAGTAGGTTGTTTGGGAGTTAGGCCTAATAGTAATGAATTTAGTCTGAGATATTTCTTGTTTTCCTTTCTCATACAGAAGGGTAGCAAAAATTGAACTTTGAAATAACTGAGTAAATAAGCAAGTAAGCTTGCCTGGGCAACTCCATCTCAAAATGAGTTTGACTGCTTCGTGCTTCCATTCTATAAAAGAGGAGTCCATTCCCTCTTTTCTATCATCTCCATATTGTTTGCTTTGTTGATTTAGCCAAAGAAATATTTAGATCAAGAACCTGTCCATCTGTGGTAGATAGAGAAATGGGCTAGAGTTTGGTGGTGTTAGATGCTGTTTCTAGTTCCTTGGTGCTAAATAAGATAACTTACTTTGTTTCATTTGAAATACATGATTGAACCTTTCCAAACATCACAATCTAATCTATAAAATAGGGAGAGTGATATCTATCTCAAAGTATTGATGTGATGATCTTGTAATGTGCTGAAAAATTTTGGGGAAAAAACTCCAAATTTCTTATTCTATGTAATTCTTCTATGTACATGAGAAGGGTCATTTTTCTTATTTAGTTACCATGAATCCATTCACTATGATTCAAAAGATAGGAACCCATTTACTATAATTTTCAAAGCACATAATGTGAATTCCCTGCATTAGACTAGTGGCAAAAGTTTTGGCCTCTGGGTCTGAAGAGATTGCCATTGACTTGAAAATTACTTCTCTGGACCTTGGTTTGTTCCTCTTTAAAATCAGGAACGGTTAGATGTGATTCTGTTTTTAAGCAGGAATGCTTCAAATATTTATGATTCCAAATTATAAGTGAAATAGCTTTCATTCCATACACAAGAAAAAACAGGAAAAACTATATAGGAGAAGAATTAACTTCCAGGAATCTGAGTTCCAATCCCAATTCTGCTACTTAGGACCCTATGGGATAGTGAACAGGTCACCTAAACTCTCTGGGCTTCACAAACATCCACAATATAATGGAGGTGACCTAGATCTTAATTTGGGGTCTATGAACTTTTAAAAATAATTTAATGGCTGTATTGCAAGAGAATTGAGGGATCCCAGACAAAGTGATACTTGACATAAACAAAAGGTTAATAACCTTTGGGCCAAATGATTGCTAAGATTTCTTTCTGCCTTAAATGTAGGTTCCTCTGATCCAATTATCTTAAACTGACCCATCCAATATTATCCTTTGTCTCAACTCTTTTCCCTCACCAATCCTTTCCCCTACCCCATTCTGCCTGCCCCTCAAAAATCCTGACTAGTGAATAGCCTGAAAATGGTCACTTTAAACTTTTTCTTCTTGACAGGTGTTTTAAGAATTGTTTCTTTTGTTTATAAGTCCCTAAATAAAGAAAACTGAACTACATAGAAAGTCTAAAAACCATCAGCTACTTGGGGTTTTATTTTTGTTTGTAAGTTCCAGCTGTGAGAATACAGGAAGGGGAAGTTGGGTGATTTACAAGGCTCTCACTCACATTAAGTAACGGAGGTGTCTGTTTTCCTGGCCATTTTGAAACTGGACTTCATGGAGTCTTTTGTTGTAGCTAGACTCTGAGTTCTTGTTTCCCATTTAATTTACATGTACCTGTGCCCTACTTTATACAATTCTGCAAGTTGTCGTAGCCCTTATTATCACCCCCACACACACACACAGACAACCTAGGTATTATCTTAAACTGTCCACTTTCTCTTTCATCCCATCTGTTGTTACCACTAATTTTACTTTCATAACATCTCTTGTGTATGCCCCCCTTTTCTCCTCTGTCACTGCAGCTTATCCTGAGACAGGCTTTCATCATTCACTGCAAGCCTTATGGTTGCCCCCACCCCCACCCAGGCACAATTCTGATCCTACCCACTCCATTACATCTTCTATTAGATGTCAAAGTGATTTTCCTAAATTCCTCAGCCAGTTCAGTGTTTCTCTATCACTTTCAGAATCAAATATAAAATCTTTGGTTTGGCATTTGAAGCCTTTAATAAACTCCCCCTAATCTTTCCAGGTTTATTTCACTTTACAGGCTACCTTACTCCCAGTCTACCCAAAGGCATCAAAGATAGGTTGTGCACAGTGGATAAAGCACAAGACCTGGAGCCTGGAAGATGTGAATTCAAGCCCAGCCTTAGCTACTTCCAAGTTGCATGACCTTGATAAATCACTTTGTCTACCTGTTTCCTCAACTGTAAAATGGGGATCATGATAGCTCATTATATTTGTAATATTTGTAAAATGCTTACCAATACTTGGTACATAGTAGGACTATATAAATTCTCATTTCTTTTCCCCTCTTTGATTCCATGACACTAGCCTCCTTGCTGTTCTCAACAAGGTATTCCATCTCCAGGCATTTTCACTGTTTCCCCCCTACTTTGATTTCTTCTCCTCTTCATAATCCCTTCCTGGTGTTTTTTTTTTTATTTCCTTCAAGTTTTACCTAAAATTCTACTTTCTGCAGGACATCTTTCCTGATCTTTCTTAATTCTGGTACCATTGTCACCAATGATCTCAAATTGACCCTGTCAGTATTCTATTAGGACACAGTTTTTTGTTTGTAGTCTCACTCCACAGACAATGAAGTGAACTCCTTGAGATCAAGGATTATCTTTAACTATTTTCTTTTGTAACATCAATACTTCAATTCAATAAATGTTTATTAAGTGCCTACTATGTTCAGGCATTATACTAAGCACTGGAGATACAAAAAGAGGCAAAGGGCAGTTCTTGCCCTAAAGGAACTTACAGTCTAATGGGGAAGACAACATATAAGGAAATATATACAAAACAAGCAAATTACATACACAACAAATATGGGGGAGGCACTGAAGGTTAATAGGGGTTGGAAAAGGCTTTCTTCCCCACTTAACATCATGTCTTACTTAACATCAGAGTAGATTCTAAATAAAGGCTTAAAGGATGGCTCACCACCTGACTACCACTACAATCTCCTCTCCCTCCAAACACACCTAAATTCTTATAGAAGTTCTACCACTACTCAATCTGAGTTAAAAAAAAGGATTTTTATCTGTAAGAAAGTTTAGGGATAGATTAGTACAATCCACTCCTTTTAAATATAAGCAAACTGAACACAGAGAATGAAGTCACTTTCCCAAAGTCATCATCATCATCATCATCATCATCATCATCATCATCCTCATCCTCATCCTCATCCTCATCATGATAGCTGTCCTTTGATTTTGGAGTTTTTTGGGGAAGGAGTTTTCCTGGAAATTCTGCCTTCACATCACCATCTTGGCTCTGCCCTGCTTGTCCTTCGATTTTGAAGAAAACCTTGCCAACTAAAATAATGGTGGTATGACTTACACATTATATTTATTATATTGAGAAGTATGCTCTACTAAGGCATCCTTCTCACTTGCCTTTTCCAGAATCATTCAAGACTATTGTCAATGGTCTGTTGGACATCAATAGACAGAAGGCTCTTGGCCTTCGAATTGGTTCCTTTTTCTCCTTTTTCAGCGTGACACCTCAGCAAACCATCAATGTTGGGCAAGCATCAGCATAGAATATCTGTTGACAGAATACAACACCCCATACATCCAAATGGCCTTTCCTTTCAGATCTTCCCTTTCAAACAAACTGCCCTCAGAACCCAAAGACTTTGGTTTTTTGGAAGCTGTCTGGTGGATCATAAGAATATAGATAGTATCAGAAGTAGGATTCAAATCTAAGTCCTCTGCTAGGACTCTTTCTCCAAAGACAAGGATTTTTCATTTTACAATGAGTAAATTGAGACCCAAAGTGGTCAAGTAATTTGCTCAAGGTCATTCATGTAGTAAATGACCTTAGGTAAGATTCAAGCCCAGCTTTCTTGTTCCAATTTTGTCTTTTTTTTCCTTTACCCCCAATTATAAATGGATCGTTGGGTCCTTCATTCTTGAAGAAGACCAATGACATCATTATGTTAGAGCCAAGTTACAGTGTGCCCAACAGTGACTGATTAGAACAATGCAAGTTTGGAACACTACCACAGATTCTGCACAAATAGTCCATAGGATCATTTGGAGTAGAGATATCTCTAAATTTGTGCATCTCATGTTTCTTTTGAATTACTGCAATTCTTTGTTTATAGAGCACAGTGCCTTCTTTGATGCAGACACACCATACTGCACAGTCCCAAGATAATGTTTCCCATGTCATAAAGTTCGATAAGGACAAGGACTTAGTAAGCCCTCATCTACCTTTGGTGTCCAACTAGCACTTAATTCTCACCTTCCTCCAAGAAACTGGAGCATGCACAGTAATCCCACATCAGGAAACTGTCTAAGCAGATAGACTAAACTAGGTTGAGGGTAACCAGTGGGACACAAATCTGTCAAAGAGTTAGCAGGATGTACGTGAAGACTTCCTACACTACAATGAGCCAGTGAGGGCAGTTTGTTCCAATGGCTATGAATGCAACTTAAGTAGGCATTGTAGAGTGTTCAGAGCTTAGTCAGACACTGATGAGGTCAAGGCTATCCTGCGCATCCCAGAGCATCCCCAGTCATCCTGTCTTTTGTTCTGTATTTGATATTTGATGATTCTGGAAGAGAGACTGAAATTAACAACTCTGGACAACTCTGCCTCACTTAAATCTTATTCATGCATGATTCAAGATATTACCCATGATGTCATTAATCTTCTTTGAAAACAAAGGACAAAAACATCAAACTTTTTTTTCTTTTTAAGAAAGAGACCATTCTGCTCTATTCTAGTTCAACTCATATTCAAAATGAATCTCCCCAGTAAAATACCATCACTAATAAATAATCATCCAGACAGTCTAAATACATGCAAAGTCAAGGAATCCACCTCTTTAAGTAGCCTATTCCACTCTGGGACAGTCCTATTGCCTAGGAAAGCTCTCCTGACATAGTCCCAAATTTTTACAATGTCCACACCTGGTTACTCCTGGTCCTGACTTCTAAGGTCAAATATAACTAGGCTAATCCTTCCACATATGACCATCCTTCAAAAATTTGAAGTCTTTTTCACTCTGGTCTAAATATGACCCATTCATTCAATTAAGCTTCATATGTCATAGATTCAAGATCTTTTATCATCTTCATAGTGTTTCATGCACAGTTGCAAGCTTATTAATATATTTCTTAAGTCCTAGAATCTAGAACTGAATAAAATACATTGATCAGTCATTTCAGGCATAGATAATTCTTTGTTCTTGGCAAAGATACTGGAGTGATTTGCCATTCCTTTTACAGTCTATTTTATAGATGAGTAAACTGAGGCAAACTGGGCTATGTGACCTAACCAGGGTCATGCAGCTAGTAAATAACTTAGACTTTCCTGACCCTTGGCTGGTGCTCTATCCATTACTGGAGTATCATACAGTTCTCAAGGAGAGGTCTAATGGAAACAGTACAGTTGAAGTTTCATCTTTCTAGTTCTAGAAGCGATGTCCCTCAATACAGCCTAAGATATCATTAGCTTTTTGGTCTACCATATCACACCATTGATTCACATTGTGCTTACAGTCCACTAAAATTCCTTTATTATTTTTCAGAATAGTTTCTGACTATCCATATATTGCACATTTTGTATTTATTAGATTGTGCAAAATTTAAAATATTCCTAGTCAAATTTCATCTTATTAGTTTCAGTCCAAAATGTTTATGGATATAGACTGTGTTATTTAATGTGTTAGCTGTGATCCAGAGTTGTGAGAGTAACATTTAACAATCAGCTCTCAGAAAAATTCTAAGTTTAGACTACATTATTATCATTTTTTTCCATCACTTTCTTAGGTCTGCAAATCAATAAAAACAAATTTGCCAACTTCCAAAGTGTAAATGCCCACATTGAAAATTTAACAATTGTGTCTCACAAACTAGTTAGAATTGGTTCTAACATATTCCTTTAGCTATTCCTGAATTTATATATCAGGGGAGCATGCAAGCTATGTCTTTATCCAAGTTATTGATTAAAATGTTAGTAGCATAATGCCAGACCCAGATCTCTGGGATATTCCACTGAATACTACTTGCCACAAAGACAGGACCTTACAGCTGATCTAGGAGTCGATCCATTCTATTTGTGTCTGATTGTTTAATCATATAACTCATATCTCTCCATCTTCTCCACCAGAATAGTAAGACATACTTTACTAAAAGCTTTGCTAGACTATATTTATAGCATACTTCTTTTCCAGAAGGTTAGTAACTGTCAAAAAAGAAAGTAGATGGTTTGTCATGACCTACTCTTTTTTTTAGTTTAGTTTTTTTTTTTTTTTGCAAGGCAATTGGGTTAAGTGGTTTGCCCAAGGCCACACAGCTAAGTAATTATTAAGTGTCTGAGGTTGGATTTGAACTAAGGTACTCCTGACTCCAGGGCTGGTGCTCTATCCACTGTGCCACCTAGTATCCCCATGACCTACTCTTAATAAAGCTATGCTGGCTCTTTGTAATCACCATTTCCCTTTCTAGGTTCTTACCAACAATTTCTTTAATGATCTGTTCTGGAATATTACCATGAAACCTAAGCTCCCTGCTCTATAGTTTGCAGACTTTGTACCCTTCTACTTTTTTGGAAATTAGTACAAGGAAAATGAAATCTTCCCCTTCAGGGTCTTTTCTTTGCTGTTACGACTGTTTTAGAGACTAGTTTCCGTCTTACAATTTTACTGAAACAATCCCCAATTCTTTCCTTTTGCTGTTAGGCTTGTTTGTGTTTTTCATTTTGAGTTTTAATAAGAAACATTTACATGTTTTATGTGCTGGATGTTCTGTTGTGTTTTTTTAAAGGAAGAAATCATTAGCGATGCCCAGAGTTAATAGCTTAAGAATGTATAACATAATATACTGCAATGTCACTGAGAGAGTAGAAAAGATTTAACTTAGGACTCAGGGGGGGAATGGGATAAACAGTATGGAACGATTACTACTCCAACTAGTTTTGAAAGAGCTCAAAGTGAAGCCAAGCAGAAAATGATCATCCCCCAACCATAAATACGGAGTACTAAAAAAGACAAAAGCTCTCAGGCATTGTAGAAATCCATAAATAAAAAGCACCCCCAAAAGCATTTGCTGGCAAAAGTATTTAGTATGGTAATAAAAGGGAGGATTTGTTTTCTCCATATTAAGTGTATTTTTGATTGAATCTGGAGGATTAAACACTAATGCTATTGTAAGTAAAACACAAAACCTGGAATTTGTGTTTGGCTCCTCATTGAGGACCAAATGAGTCACAGAACCCAAGTATGTAGTATGCCTTTATATGGGTGGTGGTGGGGAGTTAAGGTGACTTTTGATATATTGGCTAATAAAATATAGTCCACACATAAAGGGGTGGGAAGGAGACATTATTCCTCTTTAAATATAAACACATAGAATGATAGAGTCTCTCATCACAGCTGTGTATTGAAGCTAAATGTGTGCAGATTAACATTCAGGAAGTATTTTAATTTAGGATTACCAAGATGGACTAGACCTATTAGATTGATGACTTTCATATCAAATGTATTTTAATTAAAAAATACATCATGTCTTCTGATTTTGTTGACACTCATTAGGATGCATAATGAAAAGAAGGACTCAATTGGAGACAGAGTGCTCTAATATGAGTAGTTCTGATTCACCAACCAAGGCCTTATTGCCAAGGATACTCAATCACCATCATCAGTTTGCTGACTTGCACAAAATAATTGGCAAACTAGAGGTCTCCTCAAGTCATAGTTGGCAGTCTGGGGTCATAGAGACATGTAAAAATTAGAAAACATTTCTTTCTTTGGCAAATGATGCTTTTGGGCATAGAATTCTTTGTACTCTAGGCTGCTCTCACACATAGATGGGATTTCAGAGGACTGAAGAGGCTATAGGACCCTATTATGTCATTTCCACGTTGGATAGCAAAACTATAACTGCCTTGAGATGTCCAGAACTTGATAAAAAACATCTAGCAGTCCTGTTTCTCCCCCAATGTAGTCTTTTGAACCTCCATGTTCTCTATTTACCCCATTCCCCCAAACCCACCAATATTTGTCAACATTAATTCCCATTCCCAATATTCAATCGCCACCACAAATCCTATACTGATGTGACTACAAATGTGGGATACTCGTGTAATATTGCCAGGCTGGACGACTCAAGTCACACTGGAAATATGAGTTATGGAACAAGTATGTGACTGTCTCCCTTGGAGAGAGGGGTGGGGTTCTATTTTTCTACCTTTCACCACCCCCCCCACACACACACCACACACACACACTCACTCACACACACACACACACACACACACACACACACACACACACACACACACACACACACACATCTGAATTTGCTTCAAGCACCATAATTGTTGGTTACAGTTCTGCTGAAATTACATCATCTCTAGGCTTATTATTATTAATATTGGAAATACTCCAGAAAGAAGTAACATTTGAAGTACAAATCCATTATTACCATTTTATTTGAATGAAGGATCTGGGGAGAGAATTAATATGGAGTGATGGAACAAAAATCTGAGAATCTTGATCTCCCAGATAGTTCAGGTAGAAGTAAAATCTTACTTAACAAAGGAAGCTTAACAAAGGAAGATAGAAGACCAGCAGCTTACTTTACCAATATGCTCAAAGAATTTCCATGTCAATGGAAAATGCTACTTCAGAATGGTGCCAACTGTTTAAAAGCTAAGGGCTGAATTCCATTTCTATCTCCTGTTCCCAGAGGTGTTCATTGCCCATTTGACTGCAACTATTTTTAACTTCTTTGACTTCTCTTCAGTGCCCCCAGGAACCTCATCACTGGGAAACCTCATTATTTTACCAGAACAAAGCAACTTGTTTTTTATACCTCATCAATATCCCCTGCTCCTCTGATTGGAGGGTGGAATCATGAACTCTTCAACTTCCAATAAGGGGTTGGGGGGGGGAGGGGAACTCATTTCCCATTCAGCTACATTAATTTTGAACTTTTAAGAATTTCTCTACTATGCCCTAAACTTTGGTTACTTTTCTCCTCCCCCACTTTTGAAGTCCTCTCCTTTTTCTGCTTTTTCTTAGGGTTTTTTCTTTTTTTGCGCGGCAAATGGGGTTAAGTGGCTTGCCCAAGGCCACACGGCTAGGTAATTATTAAGTGTCTGAGACCGGATTTGAACCCAGGTATTCCTGACTCTAGGGTGCTCTATCCACTGCACCACCTAGCTGCCCCACTACGCCACCTAGCTGCCCTTTCCTTTCTTTTTAATGCTGCTTTTTAGATTGTAAACTCTTTATGGGGAGAGTTGTCTCTCCTTTTTGAATTTGTATCTCCAGCTCTTAGCACAGTGACTTGCATATTGGCATACTCAATAAATGTTGACTACCAACTATTGACAAAACATCAACCATGTTCATAGAATTAGGGAAATTTTGAGGTCCTGCAATGGGAGATATAAAACCTTGCAAAATGAAAGATATAAATGGTAAATCTGGGTAACTCAGAAGCTTAATAAATTATTTTAGCTGGATATGTTGGCCATTTGTTGTGTCAAACTTCTCTGGAAAAGGAATTTGAGAAGGTATAAATTCATAAATCTAAAAACTGAAAATTGCAAGCAATAAAAGCTAGTTTTTAATACTCTAAATAATAAATTAAAAAAGAAAAAAGAAAAATGAGGCTTCTTGCTAGGACAAAGACAGAAGTCAAACTCTTCCAATCTCTTTAACTATAAGAGCTGACTTTTTGATTCCATTTATTGCCTATTGCTGCACTTTTATGAAAATCAGCAGAACTATTAGAGCTCTTGGTTTCTAGGTGTTTACATTTTGTCCATAGAATTTTCATTACAATATAATATATATGCATAAATGATACCAATTTAATGGAAAAATAGTACTGCCAAACGAAAATATCTAACAAATACCAAGATTTCTAGAAATAGAAGAGCATTGTATTCATTGAAATCAAATGCTAGTGGAAACTTGAATTCTCCTATTTATCCTAAGTATTTGAATAGGAATAATACAAATAATAGTTAAGTTCAAGGTAGGAAATGGTAATTCCATTAGAATTATACCTTGAGGGGCAGCTAGGTGGCGGTAGTGGATAAAGCACGGCCTTGGAGTCAGGAGTACCTGGGTTCAAATCCGGTCTCAGACACTTAATAATTACCTAGCCCTGTGGCCTTGGGCAAGCCACTTAACCCCATTTGCCTTGCAAAAAAAAAAACAAAAAAACAAAAAAAACCTAAAAAAAAAGAATTATACCTCGAAAAGTAGTTTAGTCCTATTTTATTCAGGTTCTCCCAAAAGCCTTAGTTTAAATTTTACTAACTTAAAGATTCACTAAGACTTTTGGAGCACCATGTGTATTTCAAGTATTTTTTTCACTCATAGAGGAATGTGGAGGCTCATTCTACATTTAATTGTGAGCTTTAGGTGTACTGTTCCACCCACCCTCCAGTTTTTTTATCTGAGCCTGCAGGCGACATCTCTTAAAAAGTCCGAAAACTTGTGCCTTTTTTTAAGTTCCCTAGTGTGCCCTGTGACAATGGAATCTGACTTTTGCTTTTAAAAATGCTCTTGATATACAATAATTTTTTTTCTTAGCTCTATTCATTGTTTCACCTGTTTTAATGGGAATGCATGGGCTTTGATTAATGGGCTGAGAGATTGGGTTCTTTTTAGGTCCCTTATCTCTCTTCTTCCCTGATACATGATGCTTCAACACTGGAATCTCTGAGCACTTGTGATTCAAGCCTGTAAGTATTACTTAAAAGTGAGAGGAAGAAAAGGAAGTTAGAATTCTTATCTTTGGCCTCAGACAATGCAGGTAGGTATGCTCACATTTTGGAAATGGAATGATTTTAGACCCTGTCAAAAAGAAGATGACAACCTAGCTTTTCAGCTCCACTTTAAATAAACTTGGTTATGTTGTGTTCTGGCAGTGCATAGGAATGCTAAACAGGGCTTTATTTATCTCAATCGACTGTTGGTTTCTATTTATTGTTAATCAAATAGGCAATCAGAAAACACTTGGATTCAATAAGTTAATAAATCTTGCATGATATATGTTTCTAATTTAACATATTGCCTTATTTGAAATCCACAGGTACCACCGAAAATGCCCACAAATATGTAGGCAACCAAATGCAGTCATCAGTGGAAATGAGCAAGTCTGGCAGTTAGTATACAGATTTATTGCCCTACAATGGCTCTTAGAGGTGCAGTAATGTTTAGGAGCATGGCAAAGGCTCAAAGGAAGACAAAAGGAAACAGATGAAGAGAAAGCTTAAAAGCTAAGAAATACAAGCTCAGAGGGTTTCCTTTCCCTTGACTTCTCTCCCAGATTGATTCTTCATCCCCAGTGCTATCTGGCATGTTAATGGGATGCAAGCAGAAATTATGGAACATTAGTGTGAACAGACATTGTTTGAGGCGAGTTCCATTGAAATAGCCTATAGGGGAGTAATGGTGCACAAACACTAAATTACAGAAAAACAAAGTGGGATACTACAATTAAAAGGTCTTTTACTGAATTAAAGATGTGAACTATATACCATACAGCAGCAAAGAAATGTGAACCATGCCCAGAAAAGCTTATGATGTAAATCAACATCACTGGAATACAATTAAACAATTAGATACATTCCGTGTGTGTGTGTGTGTGTGTGTGTGTGTGTGTGTGTGTGTGTGTGTGTGTGTTTATGTGTGTATGTGTGTGTATATCTGTGTGCATATCAGTTTGTCTGTTTGTGTTTTGGGGGGATGGGAAGAGAGTTGTAAGGAGTGATTTATAGATAGGAACAAAATAATTTGTGGCACAGGAAGTGATAGACTCTTCAGAATGAAACACAATCATGAAAAAGCCATTGGAGTAAGACCAGATAATTAAACCAGTGATTAGGAGGTCTGATTAGGAAGGACAAAGGATGAAGGAGACAACCTGTGAAGGTGCATTAAAAGTGAAAGTTAACTTGCTCATGATATAGAAAACAGGAAGAGCTAGAAAGTTGACAATAGAGAAAAGTGATTTGAAGGGAGGAAGATAAAGGTTAGAGTCATTATCTTAACATGAGGATCTGAGGACAATCATATGCTCAGAGAAGAAAAACAAGTCAAACATTAAAGGCAAAAAGCAACTGGATCAGTTGTCAGAGACATTTTTGGAAATTTAAGCATGTTGCCTATGGATGAAAAAAAAACCTTCCCATGAAAAAGACCATTTCTTAAGTGAATTCATAAGACCAAAAACTGGAGAAGCTCATGGAGATTATCTAGTTCCCAAATGATCATTTTGTCATGGATCCCTTTGGGAGACAAGGGAAGCCTGTGGATTCTTTAGAATAAATCTTTCAAAGGCCTTAAATAAAATACACAAAATACAAAGAAAATTGTATTGAAAAAAAGTTGTAGCTTTTCTCATCTAAATTCACAGACCTTCCTAAAAACTATCCATGGATCCTCGGTTAAGAACTCCTCTTTCCTGATGTCTTCTCATTTATCATCTCCACTCTTTCTTTCATTTCAATGTCTTCTTATGCTTATGTCTCACTTTTTAAAAATATGCTTAGATCTCCTCCCTACCTAGAAAACCTTTGCTTAAACTTATTATTCCCTTAAGTTACCTTCCCTCATGATTGTTCCCTTTTATAGATAAATGGTTAGTTTTATCTATATTTGCTTCCATTTTCTCATCCCCTCCCCACTCCACTCATCTCTCAATCTCTTTCAGTATGTGTTCATTTTAAAATTTTTATATATTCAATTTTAAATTTATGTAATAAGTATTTCCATAACCTAGGCCCAAAAGATGATTGCTCATGAAATTTCAAATCTATTATGTAAAACTTACTATTCTTTTTAGATATATATTATTATTTTATCATGTATTTTTCCTTTTTACCCTACCCCCAACACAGAGATCACTATCATTAGGCACAAGTGTATTTGTGTGTATGTGTATGTGTGTACATGTAGAAAATCATCCTTTACATATTCTTTTTATCCATGCTTTTTTCTGGATGCAGATGTTATCTTCCTTCATAGTTTCTGTTCTTTATAGTTAATTTGGGTATTTATGATAGCAAAATTACTTATTCATTCAAATTTGTTCTTAAAAGAACATTGCTGTTACTATATACAATGTTGTCTTTGTTTTGCTCATTTCAATATTCATTATTTCATTCAAGTTGATATTTTTTAAGATCACTGAGCCTTTCATTCGATCAGGATATCATCAAAACTTGTTCTGACATTCCCCAATTGATGGACATTCATGAAATTTCCAGTTCTTTGCCACTTAATAAGTAGGAAAATTATGTCTTCAGAATCAGAGGTTCACTGACTAAAATTGATTTGCCTAAGACTACCAAGTAATCTCTAGACTATTGGATTCAATGACTCTTTCTCAGACCTCATTGATCTTTCCTCAATTTTGACACTTTTGATAACCTATCCTTTCTTGGCACTCTCTGCTCCCTCAGCTTCTCTCTCTTGTTTCTTTTTCTACCTATGTAACCAGTGTGTCTTGGTCTCCTGTATGGGATTATTATTTTCCCACCTCCCAAGTATGGGCACCCTTTAATGCCCCTTTCTTTTCCTTCTCTTTATCTAGTCTTTACCTTGGTGTTTTATAAATTCCCAAGGATGCAATTATCATTTCTATGATAATGATTTCCAAATCTCTATGCCACCTTTAGTCCTATATCACTAGTTGCCTGATGAATATGTCTACTTGTGGGGTGGCTAGATGGCACAGAGGATAGAGCACCGGACCTGGAGTCAGGAGTACCTGAGTTCAAATCTGGCCTCAGACACTTAAAAATTACCTAGCTGTGTGGCTTTGGGCAAACCACTCACCCCAGTTTCCTTGCAAAAACCTAAGAAGATATATGTCTATTTGAATATCCTATAGACATAGCACTTAATATATTTTCAGAAGTATTTTTTTATCCCTATCAAAACTCACAGATTCATTGATTATCAATTCTCTTGATGCAAAAACACTTTTACAATTATTTTCATTTGTAATTGTGTAACCATCTTTGATTCTTCTCACTCTCTCATCTCCCATATTGACTTATCAATTGTTCCTCTACAACATATCACTCAAATATTTCCTCTTTACTTACAGGATCATAACGTATTTCAAAACCACTTTCAAGCATCTCCTAAATGCTCTCTTACATTGTCATTTCCCTGACCAAAAATCTTGGGGGGGAAAACAAACTCCTTTTTGGAATTTTTAAAGCTTCCACAATATGTATCCCATCTACTCTGACAGCCTTATTTTATTTTATTAATCTTCCCCCGCCCACTCTCTATTCCACTTAAACGGAATATTCACTGGACTATTCACTCCCTCTGTTTCTCAATTTCACTTCCATATCTTCATACAGGTTGTCCCCTCATGTCTGTTAACACATTCTCTCCTTGTCTCTACTTTGAAGAATCCGTACCTTTCTTCAAAGCACAGCTGAGCTGTCATCTTCTACAGGAAATAAGACCTCTAGTTGTCACTGCTTTTTCCCTATTCATTTTGATTTCTAT
Source organism: Macrotis lagotis (assembly GCF_037893015.1). Taxonomy (NCBI): domain Eukaryota; kingdom Metazoa; phylum Chordata; class Mammalia; order Peramelemorphia; family Peramelidae; genus Macrotis; species Macrotis lagotis. Next base: position 511,791,403 of record NC_133666.1, on the reverse strand, counting down.
TACCCTGAATATGCTCAGATGTGAACTGAAGCCAGACTGGCTCCTGAAAGTCTATTGTTAATTGTTAAGTGGGAGCACTGACGCCTTGGAAATTGGGAAATGCTACAACTCAAAATTTGATTTATTGTTTTTTCTTTCATTTTCTAAACTTAAGAAAGGGTTGAAAAAGCTGTTTACAATAAATATTAAAATTTCTTCACCAGCACACCACCGAATCGAATTTATATTTATTTATTTGTATACATGTTGAAAATTCTTTGAGGTCAAGGACTGTTTCATTTTTCTTTGTGTCCCTAGCATCTAGCATATGATGACAGGTAGGTGCTTAATATTTATTTGATAATTTGGGTTGATTTACCATGGTATGATTATTGTGAGCAAAATCTTTAAATTTCCATCATTAAAAACATCTACTTTTTAGTTGATATACCTTCTGATGACACTGGTTTGCTTTTTTAGGTTATCCTTCAAATTCCCTTCACTACTCTATTGTTTAATATACTCTTACCACTGGAATTTAAAAGCAAAAATAATTCTAAAATAGTTTTATACAGGGTGAAGCCTGGTGCTGATTGGTGTTTCTCTTTAAAATTAATTCCAATCAAAATTGCCAGGGCATGCTACCTCATTTCACATGTACAGGGACTCAGGACAAACTGACAAGCAGACAGATTCCATGCTCCTGGCTAGGGATCCTGCCCTCAGCACATACTTTTGATGCTCATACATGGTCTCTTGGCTGCCTACACTCCTGCCCATCTGTTGGTATGGCATAGAGCCAGCTGACAAGGTAGCATGCCAGTTTTGCAGAAGCATAGGTATCATGAAAAAGACTGTACATGGGATGGAGTTTTCCTAAAGCTCCTGAATGGGATTATTTTACTGGAAGAATTATCATTATCCTTGGTTTTTCTCCCCTTATAACCCTGACAGCAATATCACTAGTTCTTTTTGCTCCAGTATCTTTTATTTAACCTGTTGATTCCATTGGTGAAGGCTTTAAATCCAAATCTTGAAACCTGGAGGGGAAAGAACACAAAACATTCACAGCTACTTGTAGCAGCCAAACAGACAGGTGGTGGGGCTGATGGTACTTGGCAGGAGAAAAAGAGATCTACAGGGATTCTATCTATTTTTCCCTTGCCCCTTCCTCTATTCCACTAAACTTCTTTCTCTGTCCTCCAGTTTGGTTCTTTTGATCATTCTGCACAGTCCTTTATACATATACAATCTATAAGATTTGGAAGGTGAGTTAACTTTGAAAAGAATTTTTTTTCCTCTGGCATTCATCTGAATTGTTTTAAATTGAATTGATTAAAATACAAGAAAGTCAGTTATTATCGTAAAACACAAGAAAGGTCATTTAATTTTTTTAGCATATAAGACTCCATTGACTTTCAGTGCTACCAGACTAATTTTTTCAATGAATCCTAAAGATTATACTGTACTTTAGAATTAAAATAATGGAAACATTATTTAAAGCCTGTTTTTTTTTTATTTTGGGTTTTTTTTTGGCAAAGCAATGGGATTAAAGTGGCTTGCCCAAGGTCACACAGCTAGGTAATTATTAAGTGTCTGAGGTCAGATTTGAGCTCAAGTACTCCTGAATCCAGGGCTGGTGCTCTGTACACTGCGCCACCCAGCTGCCCCTTTTTTAAAGACTGAAAAACATCTCTCTCTCTCTCTCTCTCTCTCTCTCTCTCTCTCTCTCTCTCTCTCTCTCTCTCTCTCTCTCTCTCTCCAATCAGGAGTACTTATTTAGTTTATTTTTAATTGTACATTCATGTCCTTGTTCTTTATAAATATGCCCTCCAATATTTAAATCAAGGGTTCTTGATCTGAGGATTACAAGGGGCAAGTGAAATTGAATGGAGAAAAAATGCATCTTTTTTTCCTAATCTCTACCAGAAATTTAGCATTTCTTTTAATTAGGAATATAGGCAACAAATCAAGATTTTAGGTTCTACCAGATTGCAAAGGGATCCATGAAAACCCTGAAATAAAAGATCCTGGATATCAAAGAACAGGAGGGAATGTTTTCTAATCATTAGTGATGACTAGGGTTGGAAAAGGAGTGCCATATGTGAGGAACAAAGAGAAAGGCTATTTGACTAGAGTGTTGACCAAAGGTTCTTAACCTGAAGAACTGAGAACCTGTATTTTTTTAAAATTTAAATAACTACCAATGTAATTATGAGTCCTTTGTAATCCCATGTATTTTATTTCAGGCATTTAAAAATATGATTCTGAGAAAGGGTTAATGGGCTTCACCAGATTGCCAAAGGAACCAGTGACACACACATATACCAAAAAAGATTAAAGATCTCTGTTATAAATCAAATGGTGAGTACTAAATTAGAATAGCTGTATTAGAGATTTCTAGAACTGGAAGAAGCCTCTATGTTAATTTATGGTTATGACAGAAATAGACTCAGAGATCTTACATAACATTTGTATGACATATTATAGGTCACATTTTTAATTCATTTTTTAGATTTCTTACCCTTGTAGCAGGAAGATCAGTGTTCAAATCCCACTCCAATATTTGTCAACTGTGTTTAAATCATTCATTCTTCACCTACAAAATGGGGATAATTGTGATGCCTTTCTCACTGGATAGTTTTGAAGGTCTCAGCTGAACCTCTTTATAAAATTCAGGTTCTAGGGGCGGCTAGGTGGTGTAGTGGATAAAGCACCCGCCTTGGAGTCAGGAGTACCTGGGTTCAAATCCGGTCTCAGACGCTTAATAATTACCTAGCTTTGTGCCCTTGGGCAAGCCACTTAACCCCATTTGCCTTGCAAAAAACCTAATAAAAATAAAATTCAGGTTCTATATTAATATTATTTATTTTTTGCTATCATTACATATTTAATCTATCATTATAAAAAAACCTATCAGAGCATGACAAGAATCTAAGTTATAATCTAGCAAAGAAATCAATTCAAACTGGCAAGGGAGAAGAAGAAGAAGATTATCATAATATCAATAACTTTGACAGCTCAAATTTATGTCATTTCAAAGTTTACAGAGTGTTTTCTTCACAACAATTCTCTAAAGTTAGTACTTTCAGCATTATAATTATAGAAACTAAGGCTCACGAAAGTTAAGTGATTTGCCTAGAGTCATACACAGAGACAACTAGATGGCACAGTTGATACAGTTTTAGACATGGAATCAGAAAAAACCCAAGTTCAAATTCCACCTCAGATAGTTAATGCTTGTATGACCCTGGGCAACTCACTTAATCTCTGTCTCTCAATCCCTGTTTCCTCAATCATAAAATGGGGATAACAATAGAACTTACCTCACAGTGTTGGAATAAATATCAAATGAGATAGCATTTTTAAAGCACTTGGCAGAATGCCTAGGACATAATAGATACTTGTCATTATTAAGACAGAATTATCAGAAGAGAATTCAACCTTGGGTCTCCTTGACTTCATATACATTGTTCTGTATACTACACATTTACTGAGAGAGAAGCAAATTTTAGCTTTCACCAAGTTTGAGTGATGATGCTTCCCAAACCAATCAGCCAATCCCCTAAGAGAAATTCAAAGTCCAACTCTCTCACTTACTTGGAATAACCTTAAAGAATACTGCCACTGTGAGTAATTTATCTAAGATAAGGCTTTTTGATCTAGAAGACAGGAGGAACTATATTGGTGCTACTACCTCAGAAGGCTATTGTGAGGAATAAATGTCCTTATTGGATAACAAAGTATTTTGTATCCATGAAATGCTCTGTGTGTACCTGTCCACCGCTATTGATTTATCCATATTCATATACAAATAATACATTAAGAATTGTGTATAGTTTAATAGTAGAAGTGCTACACCAATCCTCTTTCCACTAAGGGAACTATGCACATTGAACCCATTAGGTTCAGTCTGAAGAGAGTCTGATTACCTTTAAGAAGTAACATTATTTTCTCTTAGACTTTTTGGTTCATTATCTATCCTACTCTAGCACCTCAGATAAAATTACTGATGTCATATGTCTAGGATCTCCCCAAAAGTTGAGAGCAGAGTTCAATGTATATTATGAGTTAAGTATTTATTTCCTACACACCAAAGAACAGCCAAATGAAAAACATAAGTATTCATTGGCAGAAAGACAAAACAGGATTCAGTAACTTAACTTATATGCTATTTATAGTCTCTCCAATGAGGTTGATCCTTAATCCTTATCAGAATATAAAACACCTTATGAGATAATGAATAGAAATAGTCATTCTACATTTCACCTTGACTTTGTACTGTGTACCAACCTATCTGTAGCAGATATTTTCTGACCAGCCACGGGTTAGTTTTGTTCTCTTTTCAGTAGTCATCTTCTCTAAGAAATGTATTAGTTGTTAGGAATTCATCCCTCTGCTGGCAGTCAGTTCCTACCAGAGAACTCAGCATATCTGAACCCTCTTGAATTCATAATATGGTCTCCAAGAGTGGTTGTTCTATTTCAGGATTGTCATTCATTTACATGTGCAGCTCAAAATTCAGGTACAAGCTCACTTATGCTGGATCTACCCATTAGCTGTCCTAGGTTAATGTCTACTTGGGATTTGGGTTAAAGGATAAGTAAACTGCCCTTCCCTTAATCCTTCACAGAAAGTACCTCAAAATTATCCTGCTGCCAGGAAGGGAAAAGAGAAGGAAGAAATTTAGGATTGTAGTTGTTTCATTTTGAAAGGTCCCAAGTCATTGACTCCTCCTGTTCAGGGGTGAATACGGCAGTTGTTTTGTCCTCTCAAGGGCCTTCTGCTCTAAATCACATATCCTCAGAAGTAACCAGGTGTTTGTCATTTCCAAATCATCCAATTCTTGAATTAGAATTCATTGTAATCACAAGAATTTGTAAGAATAGCTTTAGGGTCCTCCCTATTTGACCCCTAAGATAAACATGTGGATTAGATATGTCTAATCATGGCATACATTTTATAACTGGAATTTCAGAGAGGTAGTTCAGATCATTCAGATGCTTTCAGTGGGAGAATAAAAAAGGAAAATCACCTTAGACTGTAGTTGATCTATTTTTAAAAGAATGCTAGAAAATGATAATCTACAAATAATCCAGAGCTCCACTACAGTCAAAAGAAAGGATTTCAACAGAGATATATAGATAATATACAAATATACTTTCTAATGTCTTCAAGTGTGTCATTGTCAAATAGAGAATAGAGAAAAGTGGAATTAAATGAGACAGAATTAGACAGAGTCATCAGCTTCACTCTCTCTTTTCCTGAATCATTGACAGCCAATGACAGGACAAAAATCAAGATGATTGGCAATGGCCCAGGATGCAGTAAATGATTTCAGTAACTTTGCTGTCCGACTAAATGTTAAGCATTCCATAGTGCCTACTTCAGTTACTTTCAAAACCAATGGAAGAAATTGTTCTCAACTGTCCATTCCAGTGGGGTAAGTCTTCACAAGTTTGGGGGAGATAGCCCTTAAACTCACCAGTGGGTGTGTGGCCTGTCAGTTTAATCCAAAGTATCAAGTTGATTTATCCCATGGAGAGACTGCTTGACTCAGAATTAGGAAACTAGGGTTTCAATTCTAGATCTACCATTTATTATTTATCCATGAAATAATCAAACTTCCCCCACTCCCATATCCAGATCAATTGACAAGATAGGTTTAATATATACCTCCCCTAATAAGAATGAAGACCCAGTGATAGGGAGCATAGTGATATGGAGATGGTCTCAGGTAAAGGAAAAATCAAAAAATAAGGCAAATCTTGATGTTCCCAAAAGAAAGCCTGGATGGCAGCCATGAGTTGCACTAATGTGCTTGAAATGTGTCCAACTCATATATTAAACAAGCATTCTCATTATATCTGATGGGGTTAGCCATCCAACCTCTACAGAGACATCCAGTGACAGTATACCTAGATGTATTCAGGGAGGTCTAGCATCTCTGGTATGAGGGCTTGCACATCTACCTTTGGTCCCCATATTCATGTAGCTCTCACCTGTGGCTCCAAGAAGATATAACAGGAGCAGCAACCACACTGTGGCAAATTGTTTTCAGCAGATGAGTTAAACCAGGTTGAGGATAACTAACAGGCTTATCTTCACAACAACCCAATGAAAGAGGTTCTCTTATATCCTCATTTTACAGATGAGGAAACTGAGGCATAGAAAGAGGGATTTTCTAAGGTCACAATTTTAGTATCTGAGACTGGATTTGAACCCAGTCTAGTCTAGTCTCTAGACTCTAGTCTCAGTGCTCTTTCTACTAGCTCCCTCTAGATAATTACTAAATGGCATTGCTTCAAATCCCTTCCCCATCTAGGTTACCTTTCTCAGGGCATAATCTCCATCATCAATATCCCTTCTTAAATGAGGCAGTTAGAACTAGACATAGTATTTCATATGAAGTTTGTTAAAGGGAAGAGTATTGTGGTTATTTCAACAGACTGGGGCCAATTTGCAGTTTATTAAATCAATGCTCCATAATTTTCTACCACTGTGATTGGTACATGGTACCATTCAGTGGAGCATATTGCCTACTACTACTACTAAATGGTGATGCTTAAAAGAGCAAGAAGAAATTGCATGACCCAAGTATGGGCAAAGAAGGTTGAACGTTCAGAAGTGAATGTCAGTACCTTCTGTTCAGAGAAAATCCAAGTCTGATGAAAGCAGAACCTTTACTTATCTGACTGCATGATCCTTCTCCCAATCTCTTAACCCTCACCAAGCTGACCCTATTTGATTATATAAGCAATTATTGACTGATCCTAATGAAATCCAGTTCTCTTGAAATCAAAACTGTCCTTGCATTTTCTGTCTTTTCTTTTTTTTTTTAGTTTTTGCAAGTCTATGGGGCTAAGTGACTTGCCCAAGGTCACACAGCTAGGTAATTATTAAATGTCTGAGGTCAGATTTGAACTTGGCTCCTCCTGACCTCAGGGGCAATGCTCTATCTACTGTGCCACCTAGCTACCCTGCCCTTGCATTTTCAATGCTTCAACCTGTAACTTTTCACCTTGTACTCCCTATTGCTGATGGATTTCATTAAAATTGTGAACAAATCCTTCTTTCCTTTCATTTTTGGAGCATCTATATTTATATTGCTGGTTCATAGAAAAAATGAAATGAGTCATTTCAGCTTTGAAGATATTCATGGCTACATATCTGAGTAACATCTCTTTGAGTCAGAACAACTATTAGAATAAATTACTTCCCACAGGTATGGATGATTTAGCATTGGAAAGGGGTATCATATATAAGCCTTTGCATATGTGCAATCTACATGTGTGTGTGTGTTTGTGTATGCATTTTCCTCTGCTGAATGGTATTCAGTAAAATATCAGAGAGAAAAATGTCAGACATACATTGCATAGCAATCGAGAGCTAATGAAGATCCAGGTATTAAATCAATTAAGAAGTATCAAAAGCTACCTAATCATCAAGGAACAAAATTGGCACCACAATATGTAGTGAGTATGGGAAAGCCTAATTTACTAAACATACCCTGCAGTCACATAATTGCATGTAATTTTACCAGCATAATTAACTAATTTAATTACCACTTCTCAAGTGCATCAATTATTGACATTACAGAGTTTTCAGACAGCAGAATTACTGTGTGGTACATTCAGAGAATGCAAAATGCTTTGTATGCCTATTTTTTCCAGTCACAGTCAACAACTGAAGGAGAATGGTTGTTGTAAGAAGGGAAAAAAGAGAGTGTAGACGAAGGAGAAAAAAGAATATGTCAGCATAGGCTCAGTAACCCTGTGGAAAATATGGGGTGGCATGAAGATTGGGGGGTGATATGAGGGGGAAAGGATGCCTAGAATATGACGTACCAATGAATTCTTTTCCTGATTGCAGATTCAGTATACAAAGGCAAATACAGGGAATACCAGAGGAGGCTCTGTTCTTTTAAAAAAATATAAACTCCATATAGCTGGTTCCAAATGGAAGTTATTCTGAGCTAGAACAAGGAAGATAGCAGAATTATGAATCCTCCTAAAATGTATTCACACATAGGAAGAAATAATAGAAGCAAAAGCTTGAACAAACATTTCATCATAATTCTCAACCCTGCTTTTTGAGAGCTTGGGACCCTCCATTTTAATGCTTTTTTGAAAGAGTGATATATTCCTTAAGAAATATTCATTAAGTACCATCCTGAGAAATTGTTTTGAACAAGGAGTTGGGCCAAGTCAGGGATTTGCCAAAGTCCATTTTCAAAGGAGTACTGGAGATAGTATCAGTTTGGAATTGGGGGTGTCAGAGTGGGGGTCTGATTCTGTAAAAGTTGTGTCAATGTTAGGAAATGAATTACCAGAAGTGACTGGAAATCCTAGGAGTTGCAGTCAGTTTCTGTTCTTTCTTTTCCTAATGTTCTTTTGTGCTTGACCTCTGCACAGCTGTTTGGTAGTAGTTAGAGGTGGGTGGACTGTGAAATGGTGCTTACATTAGTGGGCATTTTAATGAGACAATTTAATCTAGAATAAGGAATGTGAAAGGAGAATACAACTTTCCTATCATTTCAGTGCTTTGGTATCTTCTTTGACTTAAAATTTAAATTCATTTTGAAATGCCCTTAAACTTATTCAAACATTTATTTACTATGGAAATAAGAAAAGACTTTATCACTTTCATCTTTATACTTTCTCTCTATGGAGTCCTTCTGAAAGACTTTTTTCAAGCAATTCTGAAAATAACACTAAAGAATGAAAAAGGAATGAGAGATTTTTATAATTTAATTATGAACCAGATTGTTTAAAAACCATTTAATCATAATTACTAGGGAAATATCAAAGAGTCTGCCTATATATGATCTATCCCAAGTGATTAACCAGGTTCAAAACCCAGTATTGTCCCTTCAGTGATATATTATGTTTCTAGCAAGGGCAGACTCAGTGGAACTAAGAATGACCCTTCACAACGACCTTCCTTCCCTCTTTTTGTGACCTAAACCTGGGATGACTCCAGGGCCAAATTATAAGGCAGATGAAATCACTGTTAGGGTCTCCAATTCCCACTTGTTCTTTTTCTTCACACTATTGTGGAGAATTTTATTTGTTTCTTCATTCGGTTTTATATACATACATACATACATATATATACATATGCATATATATATATATATATGCATATATATATAACTCTTTGTGACCCCATTTGAGATTTTCTTATTTCAGATTTCCTTGCTCATGTGATTGGTGAGAAAACTGAGGCACACAAGATTAAGTGACTAGTCCAGGGTCCCACAGCTAATGAATACCTGAGGCCACATTTGAACTCACATCTTCCTTGCTCCAGACTCAGCACGTTATCCACTGAACCAGTGATGGAAGGCACCAAATGGAGGAGTCCTTTCTCTTATCCTCATTAACACTTCTGAAATGTTCTGACCTGAGTTACTAATGCCTGTTTCTCAGTGTAATGTATTACGTTATCCATTCCTTAAAGCCAAACTCAAATGTCATCTTCTCCTGGAAGCATCCTTAACCATCCCTATGTTAATAAAGAATAACATTTTCTCTAAGAGACGGCCTTGTATCTAGCAAAACCTGTGTTTAAGTCTTGTGTGTGATCCATACTGATTGTCTAACTCCAGACATATCACTTAACCCAGCAGTACTCTAGGCTACTAAGACCAAATATTTCAGAGAAGGTGCCAATCTTAATGGGTAAAGGGAGTTTGCTCATAGGAGAAGCCCCAGATCAACAAAATCCCTACTAAAGGTCATTTCCCATTTATATATATGTGTATATGTATACGTATACGTATACGTATATGTATACGTATATGTATACGTATATGTATATGTATATGTATATGTATATGTATATGTATATGTATGTGTATGTGTATGTGTATGTGTATGTCTATGTCTATGTGTATGTATATATATATATGTATATGTATATGTATATGTATATGTATATGTATATGTATATGTATATGTATATGTATATGTATATGTATATGTATATGTATATGTATATGTATATGTATATGTGAGGGATAGTCACTGTGGAATAGTTGATAAAGAACTGATCTCAGCGTCAAGAAAATCTGGGCTTAAGGTCTACTCCTGTCACAAACTGGAAATGTGATCTTTTCCGAGTTCACTTAGTCTCTCAGGGTAGACAGAAAATTCTTTACTCCTATACATTAAGGCCCAGATACTTCTTTACATCAGTAGAGAGTTTACTTGCCAGTGAAATCATAGATCCCCCAAAATAGTAATAAAGTTTTATTATGGTTATTGGTGTACTTGTCATATCTTTCTACTGCACATTAAGCTCTAAGGGCAAGGTCCATTATCTTATGAAAACTTATCTTCCTTGTTGAATAAGATGTTCTATTCACAATATGAGTTTTACAATTGTAAGGTGAAATAGATTGAATTGAATTAAACTGAATTTGAAGTTTAAAACTTTCAGCTGATAGTAACATGGAGGAACTATTTTCTAACTTTTCTCCTAGATCTCATAAATAACTTGTCCTTTCCTTTGCACAAATACAAATTTCTCCTAGGAATATTTATAATTATCCCACCTAAATTCTAACTGATCAATGAAAAGGAAAACAATGTTAATGGAATTATTGGAATTGGAGTTGGGACGGGATGTTTCTTGGTACCCCTTAAAATGATAATGCAGAGAGGTATTTTCTTTCTCTTCCTATGTATACAACAGGAGTTCTTAATCTTTTTTTGTATCTTGGACCTAGTGGCAGTCAGATGAAACCAATGACCCCCATGTCAAAATAATGTTTTTAGATAAATAAAAATGAAAATATGCAGGATTGTGAAGAAAACCAATAATATTGAAATGTATTTATCAAAATATTATGTACATGTAAAAACTTTACATATTCCAGATTAAGAATCCTGGTAAGGGGCGGCTAGGTGGCGCAGTATCCACCATGAAAACACCGGCCCTGGAGTCAGGAGTACCTGGGTTCAAATCCGGTCTCAGACACTTAATAATTACCTAGCTGTGTGGCCTTGGGCAAACCACTTAACCCCATTTGCTTTACAAAAATCCTAAAAAAAAAGAATCCCTGTAATAAGGCTTATCTTGGCATTAAAACTACGAAATCAAACCAATTGAATTTTTTAGTCCTATTTCATCCCTTAATGAATGTTTCAGTTATTGTTGAGGTCTGTCTGAGCTGCAAACGAATAGTGTAAAGCTAGGTCAAAGTATTCTGTTTTGTTTGGATCAAAATGCCATTTCCCTTCAGTGTTCTCTCCACTGAGCTCTTTAGGATTAAAGCAACCTAAGATTCATCTAGCAGCCTCCATTGGAATTGAAGACTTAGTGTTTCCACAGTCCATTCATTCTGAAGCTGTCTCATTAATGTCAATGCTTGTCAATACCTTTGCCTATTCATTTGTTGGTTGCTGTTGTAGGGCCCTATTTGAGCTTGGCCTCAGGGAGATACCATGAAGGAAGAGGCTAGAACTAGCTAGTACTTTATGAAAGCATTGAGTCTGGTATCCATAAAGGCAATTACCCCAAGAACTCCCCTCACTATCACCACAGCAAAAGCTGCCAAAGAAAGGATGAACAAAAGGACAAGATCCAAGAAAAGTCTGCCTCTGAACCCTCACAAACTAAGTCCTCAGGGATGTGCACAAACCCTCAGCTACTACAATGGGTCTTTTGTGAAAAGGAATGATCAGTGGAATGATTTAGAATGCCTAGGCTGAAAAGGAGAAAGTTTCCTGAGAACAGAAGCAGGCATCAGTTCAAGCTCCCCCAGCTCCAATTCTTTGAAGAGACTTAGGGCATCCATCTCATCCCCTAAAGAACCTTCAAAATTCTGAGGCAGCAAGTCAAATTACTGTTAATTAAATGTTTAATTAATGTTTGTCATAGCTAGCATATTATCTTAGGTCAAATTTATGACACAATCATGTTGCATTTTTTATGTGCTGTAGGTATACTTTATAGTCCATGAGGGTCCTTCTGTAATTAGGATATACAGCACATCTTATAAGGGTTTTGTAATTCAATTCAACAAATATTTATTGAGCATCACCCCTCCCCTTACATGACAGGGTGTTGGAAATTGGGCATGGTAAAGAGTTTTTACCTTTAACAACAATCTCATAGAAATGTGTTCTTTAATTCCCAGTGGAAAAGCAATGAGCAGAGGGTCAAAGGAGAAAAAATAAGAAATGAGACACTTTCCTTTATAACATGGGACTACTAAGGGTCCAAGAAAAAAGAAATTATATCTCTAGCAGGAATCAAGGAGGATTTTCAATTGTATAATTCAGTACTGATACCGAGTGTTGGGAACTAAGATTATAATGATCAAAGAGAGACAGTATTTATACTCAGAGTTATAATAACCTGGATAAGGGGAGAAAACAATAATATGATGGCAGATAACTAGATAAGTATAATGCAAAATTAATTTTTAGAGGCAAAAAAAAAATCCTGGCTGATATTAGAAACTATATTTTTATCCAGGAAAATTAGAGGAGGTGACAACTGAATCCTGATGAAATAAGACTTCAAAAGAATTGAAATTACAGGAATGAGATAAGAATCTGTACAAATAGATGGATATAGGACATGGAAGGATAAAATTAAAGAACCACAAGATAATTCAGTTTGCCTAGAACTTGGAGTCTGGGAAGAAAGATAACATGAAATAATTTTTAAAAGATAGTTTGACATTAGATTGTGAGAGGTCTTAAATGCTAGACATATAATATATGTGTATATATATATATATATATACATATATATATATGATTATATTTCATCCTAGAGCAATGAAAGGTCACTGAAACTTTTGGAGCCGAAGACATTCTCTGAAAGTTTGGGATTTTTTAAAACATACTTAGGCAGGATAAATTTTAAAGATTATTTTAGAAGATTGAACAACTGAAAATGTTAGTCTGATTGAGAAATGGCAAGACTTCAATTTGGGTAATGGTGATGGTGATGGTGAGTGAGAGTGGAGAAGAGTAAACTGATGTTGTGGAGTTGAAATCAATTGAACTCGATGATGAATTAGATGTGGAGATGAGAAGGGAAAGACAGGAGTCAAAGAAAAATTCCAAAATGTAGGTGCCTGGGAAATGGTGATAGAAAGTTAATAGTTTTGCTGAGAGATAATGCCATATTTTGAGCATATTGAAATGTTGAAAATATGACTGGAGTTCAGTACAAATACTGGGCAGGGTATTTAGATTTGGGAATCATCTACATAAAGTTGGTAAATGTATCAATAGGATACAATGAAATAACAAAAAGAGAGAAGAAATTCCAAAGCAGAACATTAGGGAAGCCAGTGCAATAAAGGAAATGATCATTGAACTAGGTCTTAATACATTTTTTATAGTAATAATTAGGGGAAAAGTATTTCTCAACCTGAACATAACTACTGACGTGAGCAAAAAGCATAGATAGAAAGCATGAAAGGAGAAATAATTCAATGTGGCCAGAGTATAGAGTGTGTTCTTTGCGATAAGAATGAATAAATGAGATACAATTAGAAGTAAAAGTCCTTCATTGGCAACCTAAAAAGTCCAAGTTTCATTTTGTTGATTATATGGAACATTTGAGAAGTGAAATAAAATCATCAGTTCTTTAAGAAAGAATAGCAATAATGTAAAGGATGAATTGGAAATGAGAAATACTAAGGAGAGGAAACCAATGAGGATACTATAGAGTCTGGATAGGTAATAATAAAGGCCTAGGTAATGGTGATGGCAAGGGAGTTTGGGAAGAAAAAAATGTTAACAATTTTGGAAAAAGCAAATCAGTAAAATTTGACAGCTGTCCAAGCAAAAGTTATAAAGAAAAGGAAACACTCAGTTGTAGAGCATATAAAACAGTATAGTCAATAAACATAGGAAGATAAGAAACAGATATTGGGAAAAAGCAAGGATCAGGTTTCAGAAGATGTTAAATTGGACATGTTAAGTTTGAGTTTCCAAAAGGACTTCCCTGATTAGGATGAACATCATATTAGGAAAAGTGACACAGAATCAAGAGTCATTTACTTAGACTAAGGATAATTATAAAAGACTCCTGATGGAAAATGACATCTACATCCAAAGGGGAAAAAACAACTCTGGAGCCTGAATGAAGACCAAAGCATACTCTTTTCACTCTGTAAACCATATTATTTTTTCTCTTTGTCATATTTTCTCTTTCATTTAGATCTGATTCTTCATTCACAATGACTAATTTGGGAATATATTAAATATGACTGTATAGTATAACCTATATCAGATCACTTTCTATCATAGGAAGGGAGGAAGGAAAGGAGGGAGGTCAAATAATATGGAACTCAAAAGCTCAAAGATGAATGTTGAAAATTACCTTTGCATGTATTTGAAAAGAAATAAAATAGTATTTTCAAAAGTTATACACTCAGATAAATGAAATCAAGTGCATGGATACAATTGCCAAAAAAGAGAGGAAGGATGAGGAAAATGAACATAGAAATTTAAGAAATTTCAATATTAAGGAAGAAGAGAAGAAAAAGAGGCTATGAGTATACATACAAATCTTTATGTATATAAATATATGTAGAATAGTTGGGAGCTCAAGAGGAGAGAGAGAAAGAGGTATGTAAATAATTATTGTGGAGAAAATGATAAAAATCTAGGAAAAGAGAAATTAGAGGGATCGTAGAACAGAAATGAGGATCCAGCTGTTATTAGAAAGAAAGAATTCATTAAAAATAAAACAATTGATATGGTTTTGTGACTTCTTTAGCAACATTCAGAAGTCTGAAATACGGGACAGAAAAATCAGATGATAGTAGTTACTGGAAGTTGAGGATTGTCAGAATGGGAGCATTAAGAGATCAATGAGAAGGGGGAAAAGAAAGATGGATAGAACAGAGTCTCTATCTTCTAAAGGAGGACATAAAACAAGTACACAAATAACAATAATGTAACTGCAAAACTTAATAGGCAGTATTTGCATGATACCATGTTTCTTTTGGATTACAGGGGTCTGGCTGGCTATTTAGACAAGGTTTCATGAGGCAATTATTATTTTGATCTGGGCCTTGAAGAATGGAAAAGATTTCAGAAAGATAGTACAATACATTCTAAATAACATCAACAACATGAGCAAAGAAATGGAGGAAATAGTACTTTTTTTTAACATATAATTCAGGGGTTGAAACAAGGGTGCTCATTATCACCATTACTATTCAATATAGTATTAGAAATGGTAGCAATAGTAGTAATAAGAAAAGAAAAAAAAATTGAAGGGAATCAAAATTTTCAATGAGGAAGCAGAACTTTCACTCTGTAAATAATATGATGTTATACTCAGAGAAACTGAGAAAATCATCTAAAAACATCCTTGAAACAATTAACAATTTCAGCAAATTAGAAGGATATAAAATAAATTCACATAAATTATCAACATCTCTATATATGAAAATAAACCCCAAGAGCAAGAGATAGAAAGAGAAATTCCATTTAAAGTAACTAGAGACAACATTAAATACTTGGGAATCTACCTCTCAAGACAAACCCAGAAACTGTTTGAATGCAATTATTAAGCTCACCCAGATGAAGTAAGACCTAAATAATTGGAAAAATGTCAAATGCTCATAGTTAGGTCAAGTTAATATAATAAAAATGACAATTGTACCCAAATTAAATTATTTATTCAGTGCCATATTAATCAAACCAAATAACTACTTTACTGAGCTAGAAAAAAATAGTAACAAAAATCATTTGGAGCAGCAAAAATTCAAGAATAGCAAAGGAACTGATGAAAAAATGTAAAGGAAGGTGGCCTAGCTCCACCAAATCTAAAACTACATTATTAAAGTGGCAGTCATCAAAACTGCCTAGTACTGGCTAAGAAATATAGTAATGGATCAGTGGATTACGATAGGTTCAAAAGAAGTCACAGTAAATAACTTTAGCAATCTACAAAGTGAAAAACCCAATGATAAGATAAGAATAAGGGATAGGAACTGAGATAAGAGCTCACTATTTGCCAGAAATTGATGGGAAAACTGGAAAATAGTATGGCAAAAACTAGACATAGATCCACATCTCACACCCTATACCAAAATAAGATCAAAATGGGCACAGGATTTATTTAAAGAGCTATATCATATATAAATGAATAGACCAAGAAATTATCTATCAGATCTGGGGAAAGGGGATAAATTTATATCCAAACAAGAATTAGAGCACATTGTAAACTACAAAAATGAATGATTTTGACTATATTAAATTAAACAGTTTTTACACTAATAAAATCAATGTTGCCAAAATTAGAAGGAAAGCAGAAAGCTAGGAAACAGTCTTCACAAGTAGAAGTTCTGATAATGTGTGGAGAATTGCATCAAATTTATAAGGTCACACGTCATTCCACAATTGATAAATGCTCAAAGAATATGAACAGACAGTTTTCAAATGAAGAAATTAAAGTTATATATAATCATATTTAAAAATTATCCAAATCATTATTGATTAGATAAATGCAAATTAAAACAACAATGAGTTATCAACTCATACCTATCAGATTATCCAAGATGAGAAAAAGGGAAAATTATCAATGTTGAAGAGATTGTGAGAGGATTTGGACATTGCTACATTGCTGGTGGAGTTGTAAATGCATCCAACCTTTTTGGAGAGCAATATGGAACTATGCCAAAGGTCTATATCAAGAAGATATGATAAAAAAGGGAAAAGTCTTACAAGTTCCAAAATATTCATACCAGCTCATTTTGTAGTGGCAAAGAATTGGAAATTGAGGGAATGCCCATCAATTGGGGATTGGCTAAATAAGTTATGGTACATGAATATTATAGAATACTATTGTTCTATAAGAAACCCTAAATAATCAGACTCTAGAAACATTAAATGATTTATAAGATCTGATGCTGAGTGAAGGGAGTAGAACCAAGAGAACAATGTATACATCAACCACAACCTTGATGGAAGCAGCGCTTCTCAGCACTCCAGAGAGCTAGGACAGCCCTATTAGACTGGCTATGGACTATATTCTCCCCATCCAGATGAAGAAAAAACAAAATAAAACAAAAAATCCATGCAAAAAAACACTTCAGAATCTGATGAACACTTTATTAAAGGTATTTCTTTCTCTTAATCCTAATTCTCATAGTGAAAATTACTCATTTAGGAGTGGCTAGGTGGTACAGTAGATACAGCACAGGCCCTGGAGTCAGGAGTACCTGAGTTCAAATCTGGTCTCAGACACCTAATAATTACCTAGCTGTGTGGCCTTGGACAAGCCAATTAACCCCATTGCCTTTCAAAAACCTTTAAAAAAAGAAAATTACTGATTTGTAAACATGTTTATCAAAATATGTATGTACAATGCTAACCTGACTGCTTGCCATGGAGGGGAAGGGAGTGGGAATGGAGAGTGGAAGGAAATTTTGTAACTTAAAAATATACATTTGCATATGGATGTAAATAAATTAAAAATTTTTAAAGAGGAAATCCACTTGAAAATATGTAGATATATGTATACAAACACACATACATACATACATACACATATATGTTTAAAATTCAGGGAATGAAGAATGGAATATATATAGAAGTCACAAATGGGAGGAATGAAGTGGTACTTTGTAGTGGAGAATTGAACTTGGGAATCAAGAAACTCAGATTATTCTGTTATCTAATTCTATGACCTTGAATGAGTCATTTGACTGGTTTGCTTCAGTTTCCCCAGATTCTCAAATTTCTCTAGAGCAATCACTTTGGATCTTTTCTATTCATTATTTCCTTTTTTTTGGAATTATTCTAATCTCTGTTCATTCCATACCATCTCAGAGAAATATAAGCTTCTTAGGGAAAGGGCTGCATTATTTCATTTTTTATCTTTGTATCTCCAGAGCTTAGCACAGTGCCTTAAATATTGTAGTACCGTAAATGTTGAATGAATGTCAGATGAATAGATAAGAGAAGAAAATCGAATTGTCTCTCTCACTTCCAACAATTTTTTAAATTGAATTTTAAATTTATTATTTTAGTTTTAAAGGTGCTAGATAGATAAAATAGATGGATAGATGAATTGATGGATGGATGAATGGAGTACATTGTATGTGGCAGTCAATAAGAAGTAAAAATTAAGATGCTCCCTACTCTTGAGGAAGACATTCTATTAGAAAAATACAAATCATGAAGAACAATAGGAAAGCAGTAGGAGAATGGTAACTTATAGCCAACCAGCTGTTTCTGAGTGGAGAGGGCTGAAAGTGAGCCAAAAATGTAGAATAAGCAGCATGTCTGCATTGCCTTGTGGTATGGTGACATCAGTCAAGGGCTTATGAGTCACAGAGCTGGATTCAGGTTAGAATCATCCTAAGGGGGTCAGGTAGTTAATATGGAGATTAAACAAATCAGTACAACAATGGAGCAGGTTGACTTCTGGATAATGTGACCAACAAGATGGTGGACTAGATGCTGTCAGACTTCTACAAAATAGGAATTATGTGACAATGAGATTGTAATAACACAATGAATTAATTTCAAAGAATGTTAACTTTAGATTTCTAAAGGATCACTCAACACCTCCACTCCAGAACCATAGACTGGCCAAAGAACCTCTCTCCTCTTCTTCCCCTCCCCCACCTTACCATGGAAGGCAAAAACTTGCTAAGGCTTAGATGATTATATTGTAGCATTCAACACAAAAGTCAGAAGACTGTGGTGTTCCAACAAGCCTTCAGGAAAGGGCCTAATATACAGCCAAAGGAGGGGAAATTAAAACAATATTGAGGAACTGTTCTGCCCAATTATATGCTAATAAATCTTCCATAACTGAAAGTGATATTGAAATATGTTATATGTATAAATTATATCAAACTGCCTAACATTTTCAGAAGGGGGGGGGATGGAAGAGATTAATCACCTAAACTATCAAGAAATAGAGAGGGTGGATCAGTGGAACTGATTAAGTTCACAAGACACACTAGTAAATAACCATAGTAACTGATTGTTTGATAAACCCAAAGATCTCAGACTTTAAGGTAAGAACTCAATATTTGACAAAAGCTTCTGGGGGAACTGGAACACAATAGGACACAACCCACATCAGCATCTCATACTGTGTACAAAGATAAGGTCAAAATGGCTACATGATTTCCAAATAAAGAGTGATATCGTAAACAAATGAGAAGAATTAAGGAATAGTGTATCTGTCAGATCTATGGAGAGGGGAAGAATTCATGAAAAAAACAAGAGACAGAGATCATTACAAAATATAAAATAGATTATTTTGATTATATTGAATTTAAAAGTTTTTGTACAAACAAAACCAATGCAAACAAGATTAAAAGAAAAGCAGAGACATGGAAAACAATCTTAATAGGAAGTATTTTGGATAAAGGCTCATGTCTCAAATATATAGAAAACTGAATTAGATTTATAAGAATATAAGCCATCACAACCCTGAGAGACCTACTATAGACAATGCCATCCATATCCAGAGTAAAACTGAATGCATACTATGATCACTTTTTAAAAAATTCTTTTGTTTTTCCTTCCTATCTCATGATTTTCTTTTTTACCCTTTGTTCTAATTCCTCTAACTAATGTGTAAATTAAACACAAATGTACATGCACAACTTTTATAATATTGTTCATCACCATAGGGAGGATGATTCAAAAGAGGGTGGTAAAAAATGTGCAACTCATGAATTTGCATATTGAAAAACTATCATAGCATGCAATTGGGAAAATAAAATAAAATTTCAATTATAAAATGAATACCAACCATCCTACAATTTGTAAATGATGATAGGATATGAACAGGAATATTTCAGATCAAGAAATCAAAGTTATCTATAGGAATATAAAGAAGTGCCGAATCATTTCTGATTAGAGAAATTCAAATTAAAACAACTCTGAGATACCATCTCACACCTATCAGACTGGTTAATATGAGGAAAAAAAGTAAAAGATCAATGTTGTAGAGGATATGTTGAAATTGGGACACTAATATATTCAGTGTTTGTGGAATTGTGAGCTGACCCAACAATTCTGGAGAACAATTTGGAATTAAGCCTTAAGAGTAACCAAATTCAGTATATCCTTTGATCCAGCAATACAACTACTAGGTCTGTATACAAAAGACATCATAAAAAAGGGAAAAGGACTTACATGTGAAAAAATATTGTCATTTTTAAGTGTTGGCAAAATACTGGAAACTGAGGATATGCCCATCAATTGGAGAATGACTAAACAAGCAGTAGAGGGTAAATGTCAAGGAATGGTATTCAGCAATTAGAAATGTTGAGCAGGCAACACAACCTGGAAAGACTTGTAAAATCTGATGCAAGGTGAAATGAGCAGAACAAGGAAAACAATGTATACAGTATCTGCTACAAATGACCTAACTCTTTTCAGCAAATCCAAGATTTATACAAAGGACTCATGAAGGAAAATCCTCTCCATATCCAGATAAAGAACTGATGAACTTTGAATGCAAATCCAATTGTATTCTTTTCCAGTTATTTTATTATTTCTCTTGATATTTTTTCCTTTTGATCTGTTTCTTCTTCCATAACTGAGACAGATATTTGAATGTTATACATG
Organism: Macrotis lagotis; assembly: GCF_037893015.1. Taxonomy (NCBI): domain Eukaryota; kingdom Metazoa; phylum Chordata; class Mammalia; order Peramelemorphia; family Peramelidae; genus Macrotis; species Macrotis lagotis. The sequence goes on along the minus strand of NC_133666.1, from coordinate 511,770,842 downwards.
ATAACACATGTGTAAACTGCCTACTATTTTCAGAAGAAGGAAAGGAAAGAACAGAATAAGAAAAATTTGGAACTCAAATATTTATAAAGATGAATGCAAAAATTTTCATGATACATAAAATACTACTTTAAAAACTCCATATATTTACTATACCTCCTATAGTATATTCTGAAATTTTCCAATAATCAAAAATCAAACTCATTTTCTTCCTCTTTTGAAAAACAGATCTTGTTTCAGGTCTAAGTTCTATTATTTACTAGTTATATGGGGTAAAGCCTTTATTTGTCTTAGTTTCAGGTTTCCTCATTTGTAAAAAAAATGTTCATAAGATTATAATAATTCTTAAAAGATCTACTTCTCCAGGTTACTGGGTAGAAAGGAAGAAATAATCAATATCTCTTATTGAGACCAAATTCTGTCTTTGTATTTCAGGCTGTCAGCTTATATTTCAGTCTTATCCTTTAGCATCCTTGATCCTATTTTTCATCAGAATTAGAAAAAAAATTTAACTGTCAGTGTCATTTAATGAGATTGTAACTTTGATGAAAAGAGACTGGGAAAACCCTAAAAAAATCACTCAACAAAGGAAAATCAATGTATTCTGATAGTTTTTTGGGGGGGAAAGATTGGTGACAGGTGAATTTCACTGTATTTTGACATTAGATTATTAACATGTAAATTATATGCAAGCTAATATGCTAATAAGTTTGAGCATTTTCTTTTCTTAAGGACTTGGCCTTCCCCCCCTCCCCCCAAATAGACTGTGGTATTCATCCCAATGCAGGAAGACATTTCCTTCTGCCTCTTATGCTTGCACACAAAATCTAAAATAAATTCGAACCAATTGTTTTGACCTCTTTGGAAGAGCAGGATTCTTGTAAATTTGACTTTATTGCCTGCTCACCAGAATGAAGCAACCATGCATAGCCAGGAACAGAAGCTTGTATAATGGGTAGGCCCACGCTCTTTGCACACAGTAAATAACAGGTAGGAAGACTTCAGAGCCCACCAGTGTAGTCAGTGTCCTTCAAAGCACCCAGAGGCCACCACAGAGCTCCCAAGAAAGGACCATATTAACTATAGACTAATGATGACATTTGCATATATAGTTTTAAAAAAGTCAATGAATGCCACCCTAATAATTGGGGATGAAATAAGTAAGAATTGCAGTGCTCTACTGAAGCTGAAATTCTTGAATTATATTTTAAGACTACTGTCAGTTTGACAGTAAACAAAATCCTGCATACTTATCACTGTACAGTCATTCAGTCTATCCACCTACCTACCTATACACAGTCTATCGATATGTTGATTACCTTTTATTGCTCAGTATGAATTTATATCCTACAGAATAATAGAATGATTTCCAGAATGGAATGGAATAAGTTTCTACCAAGCTTCTGCTATGTGCCAGACACTTTGCTAGGCGATTTACAAATTTCTTATTATTTTCCCTGAAAAATTAGGGAGATCTATTATTATCCCCATTTTTATAGCTTAAGAAACCATGGCATGCCTACAAAGACTAAGTGACTTGTCTAGGGTCACAGAGCTAGAAAATATCTGAGGATAGATTTGTTTTCAGATCTTCTTGACTCCAGAAAACAATGTTCTATCTGTTGTGCCACCTAGTTGTCTGTATACTATATCAAGTGCTTTTGGATTGGAAGTATGAGAGAATTCAACTAAAATTCTTCCCTTATAGTTATGTGATGATGGACAAGTCACTTGGCTTATTTACATCAGTAAAATATGGATAATAGTAGCTACTGACCACGGTTATTATAAGGCTCAATTAAGATAATTTGCATAAAGAACTTTGGAAACACATGATGTGTATTTTTTTATTTTTTTTAAGTTATAGGACAGCCTGTTCCCAGGGAAGTTTACAATCTAAGTTTTACATATGTACAGTAGAATATTATGAAACATTTATTCATTTATTCACTTGAGAAAAAAATTAATGATAAGCATTAGAAACAATGTTTCAGCAAGATATTGTATCTTCCATCATAGAAACTATAGTGTTAATATGTAATATGAAATAAAATATTATGAATAATTATTTGTTAGGGACTATTATGTATGGGAGTACTGTAAATTATCTTCACCTGATGTCCATGAGCACCAGAGCCTTATCTTACTAAGTGCCACAGGAGTGGGAGTGGATTAGAGACTGGGGAGGTATTTAAGCACTGGTATTTGGTTCAATAAATGGAGTCCTTGGACACCTTGGAGACCCTGGAGACCTTGGAGTACTTGGAGATCTTGGAGAATTTGTCATCCTTGTCTTCATTGTCTCCTGCCCCTTCAATGCTCACCTGGGGAAGACTGAGGGAGTCCAGAAAGCGACTCAATATATGACCTCCAGAAAGGGACTCAACAATTATTGAATGAGATAGGGTGATTAGAAACAAAGTTTCAGCAAGATACTGTTCTTTCATAGAACCTATAGTGCTAATATGTAATATAAAATACCATATTATGAATAATTATTGAATGAGATAGGGTAAAATAATATGTATGGTAAAGCAATAAAGGCAGAAGGAATTGTTCAACAAGCATTTGTTAAGTACCTACTAAATTGTAGTAAGCACTGTTGATACAAAGGTAAGAGACAGTCTATTCTTTCAAGGAGTTCCCTCTCTAATGGGGGAGAAATAAAGACAACTGTGGAAAAACAAGATGTATAAAGAATAAGTTTTAGGTAATCAACAGAGGGAAAGCCCTTCTTTTAAGGGGAAATCATAAAATTTAACTGAGGGGGATGTAAGATAAAGGAAATGATCAAAGCAAAAAAAAAAAAATCTCCCATTGTGTCCAACTTGTAGTCAGCTGGCACAGCAGTCCTCCAGGCCCATTCAAGGGAGTCTGTATCCCAACTGTAGTTATGGTTTGGGTTCCATTGTTTATTCATGAATAAGTATTGAAATTCTGTATGTAACCCTTGAGGGTTTTTTGTTGGGTATTGCGGTCCCAGAGAGCTAAAAGATTAGACACTTTGCTTTCAAATGATATTGTTAATATTCTTTTAAATATTACCCCAAACTAAAGCTATACCATGATATTTCAGTATTGTCACTATCAATTATGAGCAACAATAATGAGATGCTCTTTTATCGGTTTGCAATATTTTTAAGACTGAAAAATTTCTGACCTGATCAATCGCAATCCAAGACCTTTGTCTAGTGTGACAAAAAGGACTTAATGTGAAGGCATTTTATTCAGGTTTTTTTTTTTGCAAGGCAATGGGGCTAAGTGGCTTGTCCAAGGCCACACAACTAGGTAATTATTAAGTGTCTGAGGCCAGATTTGAACTCAGGTACTCCTGACTCCAGGGCCAATGCTTTATCCACTGCACCATCTAGCCACCCCTATGTGAAGGCATTTTTTAGGGTTGTTTGTCACCCTAGATATGTTAGTCCAATTCCCTCATTTTATAGATGAGAAAATTGAGCAATTAAGTGGCAAACTCAAAGTGACATAGTTACAGTAACTAGTGATAGAAGGGAATAGTCTCCAATACTCATCTGTCCATTTTTCTTATAATATAGGTATAACTCCTTTCCCAAATCCCATTTGAAATGGTTGGGACTTTCCTCTTGATGAAGATGAAATATTGAGGGAAGTATTATCAGTGCATGTGTGATGTCCTTCCCATTATTATTTAGCACCTCAACTCCTTAGATGTAAATCCACTGAGATAATAAGAACAACCTCAAGCCTTCCCCAAGTCCTCCCTGCCCCTTCTCCTAGTAGGTATCATATACCTTGCTCCCTCACGTAGCTCTTTGCCTGACAGCAGTCATATTCAGGTATTAGTCACTCCTTAGCATCTCCCTCCACCCCTTACAACACAGAAAGGATGCTAGGCTCTCATAAAAGCCCTACTCTTCTCTCCTGTGCTGCTTTTGCCAGCTCAGTTGCAAGTACTGCCTTTCTGCTGCCATCCTTTCTTTTTTTAACTTTTGTCTACAAAAAAAAGAAAAAAATAAACCACAACAACAACTGTGAATTTCTATGGGGAGTCTAGTCCATTTTGCTGCCCAGATCTCTGACTTTTAACACTTGGTACCTTAAACATTTGCAGTAATCTCTGAGATAAAAATTGATAGCCTTCCTCACACTCCTGGGTCAGAGAGCCATTTGAATTCTTCACTAATTAACAAACCCCCAGCAGTCTTTCATAATCCCCCAACAATATGGACTTTCTACAAGGCAACTCTTATTGGTAGAAAGACAAATCTTGTCTTATATGAGGGGCAGAATTTGCTGAGAGACAGAGAACCTCAGTTTTCACAGTTTCCCACTTTGGGATTAGTCAAGTTTCAAATTTTCTTCAAGCAAGGAGTCTTCTTCTCATTTCAAGAGACAAGATAGAAGAGGTCAACACCAGTTAAAGTTGCTGAAAGGGGGAAAAAACCTCTGGGAGGATATGAAAGGCATGGGCTATCTCTATCATGTTTCTCTTTCCAGCCTGCTTCTTTATAGACTACACAGAGTTTCAAATTGGGTGAAATCAAGGACAAGCTTTGCTGGTTGAGCTTGGGCCTTATGAGAAATCTGTAAATGTATTCCATGTATATTTTCTTTGATTTCTATTTCTCTGTGATTTGGATAAACAAATTTCTTTGCCATTCTCTATGTCTGTACATTGTAGAACTGATATTAGGAGGGGGAAAAACCCTTGAGGACAAAATTAAGACTAACTGGTAGAAATTGCACAGAGGAAGGTCTTAAGTCTAAATGAGTAAAACATTCTAATAGAGCTGTCCAAAAATGAAATATCCTATATTGGGGTGGGGGATTATTTTTCCCACTGGAAGACTTTAAATATAGATTGGATAAATAACTATTAGGGATATAAGATTGATGTTGAACATGATGACTTCTTAGGCTACTTTCAGATCCTAAGCTCTATGATTCCATCATTTCCTGGGAATTTGCTGAGTCTCAAAGAAGATCAGGCATAAGATTTCTTCATGCTTACTAGAAACAGAAGAAAAGACATTCCAGGGTTTGACATTTGTTTCATTCTCCTCCCACTTCCCAGCAAAGATGGGAGAGGAACAAGAAATGAACAAAGAATATTCTATTTCCTGAAACACAGGTGTGGAGCATAGCTCTGTCAGGGGTATCATTGGCAGGACCTCCTAACCACTGCTGCCACAGTGCACCACACCTTGGCTCATACACCCACTATCAAGGAGACCAGCTGCAAAAAGGAACAGTTAAATTTCTCCTGAGCAAGTCCAGGCACCTTCTTTTCTCTACCAATTAACTACCCACAATTTAGAAGGCTCAGCTGCCCGAGCCTAGAATTCAGGATACACAAATACTCATTGTGCAGCAGATAACGTCTCTGGCAGATTCAAGGATTTCAAATTAAAGGTGGAGAGGGGTTGTAGGGGAGAGAGGAAAAGATATGGAACACATTTCCTCAAACTGGAGTCTTTTTCTCTTGCAACTATTTTTTCCACACCCTATTTACTTTTTTGAAGTTGAAGTCCTGTATGTACTTGACCTCTGACATCTATTAGAATGTCCTGCTGAGGTAGGAGTCCTTCCTTTGGGTTTTCCTTGATTTTGGCAGAGAAACTGGCAGAACTCTGAAGAGGTGCTTTCCCATTGTGACACATCAGTCAGCTGTCATTCTACCTGACTTGAGTTGAAATTGATCCACAGATCTTACAAGCAGGGTGACTGAAAAAAATATTTCAGAGTTAGGGAAGGGGATTATTGCACTGCTATTCAAGTCTTCTTTCATCCAGACCTTCCTTAGATTAGCAGAAGTATTTGGAAAGTGATTTAAAATTGAAGTCTTCCCTGAGTAGCATCCTTCCACAAAACAATCATCTTCAATATAGAGGGTGATTCTTGAAAGGAATTTTTTCCAAGAAATCCACAAATGGGGTCATGAAGAGTCAGATGATACTTAATAACCAAACAACAATAAGAATTATAGGCAAGTACCTGACTTTTTTCCTCCCTCATCCTCCAAAATGCGAAGACAGAAGAACATTGTAGTACTTCCTTACAGACAATCCTATCCATAGTGTGGGGGTTCAGTTTGCTTAACCAGAGAGTCGTACTTACTATATGTAATCTTCCTTTTCCTGAAGCTATCTGTAGATAGTTCAGTTTAATTTTGCATGGGACCTACAACTTTTAAGTAGTTCAATGAGAACTAAAAGGTACAATAACGATTGAATGAAGTCTAAAATTAATAAAATAGAACAAGCTGAGTATGAATCAGCAATTAGCAAGGTAACTCAAAACAAAGACATGAGACTAAGATGCATGTACAAAAATAAAGAAAGCAGAATGTGAAAGCCTTTCTATTATATTCATGCTTAGTCCAACCCTTATTTGAATATCATGTTTAATTCTTGGACCTATTTCTCAAGAGATAGATAGAACTTGAAAATCAAAATATCTACCTCTCTTCTCTCAACTCTAAACCAAAAATGTCAAACTCCTTCTTTAATCTTTTTAGAACAGAGATTTTTAACCTGGGGCCCATGAACTTATTTATTTATTTTCTTGTTTCTTTGTTTGTTTGTTTTCATTTTCTTTGCAATCTTAGATATTTTATTTATACATTTTAAAACATTCTGAGAAGGGGTCCATACATTTCAAAAGACTGTCAATGGAGTCCCTGAAACAAAACAAACAAGAAAAATTAAAACTCCTGTTTTCTAGAATTAGTCAAGATTTGAAAAAGAGCCCAAGTTACCTAATTCCAGTTCTAAGCAAAGTCTTGTAGGAATGACCCACTCATAGTGATGGAAGGCAAAATTTTACCTGCCTTGATGCTTTTATAGGCATGAACTTGTTAATTATAATGCAATGCATCATAAGCTGTAGATGACCTCCTAAGATGCCTACCAGCTTATTGATTCAGTAACCATTTTAGATGATAAAAGAATCAGAATTCTTCCTTTCTGGGAAATCATCTGGACAGTTATAGGAATATTCCTGGCATGCCTTCTGTTCAACAATTTTTATTTATTTGGCAAAGTGGAACTCCTAGCAAGAAAATCTTCTCTACTAAAGTAGATCAGTATTTTCTATCTAATATATAGTCTTGGGAAAATTCCAGAGCAATTATCCTGGGAAGGTAAGAATATGGGTCAGACTTTAAATCTGGTCTTCTTAACCTTGTTTGTCTAACCATGTTTCTTTTTCTCCAAGTAATCAATAATTAGTTTAATTATTAGCATGTTAATGCAAGGTTGGAGGCTGATTTGACTCTAAATATCTATTTAAAAGGATTCAGATATTTGAATTCTTGGGAATCAGATTATACATCTGTGATCAAGAGTCACAATTTTAGTTTTTAATTCTTCAGGAATTATGTAGGGGCTTGAGAGGTCTTCAGAATCCTTTCTTTCACTAGTCTTTGATCCCACTGATGCTCTTTCTACCTTTTTTAGCTATAAATACCTCCACAAAGACAGGTGATGTAGTGAATAGAACACTGGGCCTTCAAATTGATCTTTAGCTGTTTACTTATCATGAGACTCTGAGAAAAAATTATTTTAGTCTCTATATGCCTCTGTTTCCTCAATTGCAAAATAGGGATCAGTATATCTTCTATCTTTCAGATTGTTATAAAGGATAAAATGAGATAATATTTGCAAAGTACTTCGCTTAGTGTGTAGCATATAATAAGAGTTTAGTAAATACTTGTTTCTCCCCTTCATTCCACAAAATGGAGGAGGAAGAAGTAAAATGTGAATACTTTTCTAAGTTGCTAACAACTATAGATAGTTGTATAGTTGCAGCTATAGTACATATTGTAAAATATGTATATACTATATTTCAATACAATAAGTTTTATTTTTAACTGTGTATTCTGTTCTTATGAACTTAAAATATTAATCTAATAATCCCCAATCTAGTCTAGCAGAAGATTTATTTTAAGTTTAAAACAATTGACCAAATTGGAGGTGTGAGCTTACCTATGAGTTTCTGATGATCATAGCTTAAACGTTTGAAGGAGCTTAGAAGTCATTTATTCTGATCTATTCATTTTACAAAAGAACCTAAGTATAAAGATGTTGAACAATTTTTCCAATTCATATGGGTGAGCATACAAGACTGCCTTTGAACCCAGATCCATTAACTTGTATAATTGATCTTTCTTCTGGACTCTAAAATCTATTATGCTATAACTGCCCGTTATCCCTAGAAAGAAGAAAGAGTCAACTATAATAAATCAGAAGTGGCATCTATGTCCCATATTTTAATGGAAAATTCCCTTCAATGACTCCTTTACTTTAAAAGAAGTTTGTCATTAATGCTGTTACCAACAAAGCTACAAAAGAAACATATTAAGGAATTGAAATGGGGGGGATCTCTCAAGTGAATATATTAATTTTTCTCAGTGTTGAAGTTATTATGTAATTTTGCAATGATATGTGGCTTGGCACATTATTAGCTTGGTAACACCCTGACAATTGTGCTTTGTTTCATTAATCAAGGCATTGAACGGCCATGATTAGGATGAAACTCTTCAAATGAACTGGAAACTTTAATCCAGGATTTTAAGGTACTATTAGTCTGAGATTTTAAGAAAAAAAATAAAAAAACCCATCTTCATATAAGAGGCATAAGACTTGAGAAAAAGAAAAATTAAATTTTTGAAAATTAAAAAATAAAGGTACTTTTAATTTTAAAAAATGTAGAATGGAAGAACTATATCTTTCTACTCTGTGAATGATTTTTCTTAGTTGCTAACTCTATCTGTAGTCCATAAATGTAAAAATGTGTATATACTATATTTCAATAAAATAGTTTTTCTTTTTGTCCCTATGTATTTTCATGAATGTAAAAACATTGATCTTACTTTCTGAAAAAAAATTCAAGAATGTATTATTTAAAGGGATAGTTAGTGAATAACTGGGCGGGGTGGGGAGCTCAAATAAAAAAAAAGAGCCATCTTGGTTTCATCAAGAATAGATTATAGCTAATGAACCTTGTTTCTTTTTGCAATAATAAGGTTGTTAAACTGATAGATCAGAGAATGTTATAAATACAGTTCAACTAGATATTAATAAAAGAATTTGGTGAAATCTTTCATGCCATCATATTGGAAACATTGGAGAGATCTGGAATAAAATAATTCAAATCCAAAGAGTAGTTATTAATGAGTTGATGCTGTCTTGGACAGAACTCTAAAGACAGAAACTCATCAAGCATTGATGCTTCAATGATCTATAGTTGCCTCATTCAAAACCAGATAGCCTGCTTATTAAATGTTCAGGTGCCATAAAGCTAGAAGAGACAGCCAATATGCTTGAGGGTAGAGTTGGGATTCCAAAACTATCTTACAGGCAAACAAAAGGTGCCAAATATAATTATATGATAGATATATATATAAAGTACTACATGACTTTTTTAAGAGCGACTTCACAAGTAAATGATGAGAGAGGCATGCTGAAAAAGCAGCTCATAAGCTACTTATACTCACCCAAAACTACATTTGAAGCCATAAAATTTAGTGAGATGTTGTAATATATTTAAATATGAACAACTTGGAGGGGAAGGCCCAGATAGTTCGGTGAAAAGTTAGAATTATTATTCATTCATGCATTCCTCCAATAAGCATTTATTGAATATGGTCCTGAGTCAGATGCTTTACTATACACACACACACACACACACACACACACACACACACAAACATACACATACACGTGCGCGCGTGTGTGTATGTGTGTATATATATATATTATATATGTAAAATATTATTTCAATACAATTTCCTTCTGTCCTTATGTTTAACAATACAATTCAATAATATATGTGCATATTTACATATTATATATATATATATATTTTCTAAACAGTAACTGAACTTTAGGAAATTGAAGTCTCTACTAAAGATGTAGATAAATATTTTATGGGAGGTGAAGTGTTTTAAGACAGGAACAAACCAAGGGATATGAGTTTAGGAGAGAGAACTCACTTTTGATTGGGCAATCTCCAAAGAGAAGTAGAATTTGAACTGAGTCCTGTAGAATAACTAGAAATTAGACAGAGAAGGGAAAAGAGTGGACAGGAATTACAGTTATAATAAATTAATTTACAAAGGCATGGAAATGCTTCCAAAGTGATAAGCTGATGAACTATGCTGAGACCTATAATTGGGATAAGACATTAGTTGAAGATAAGGCTGGATAGGTACGTTAATTCACATTAGATGATGACCTTCTTAGAATATCAAGATAAAGGGTTTAGAATTCATCCAGTGATAAACAGAGATTCATAGTCATCAAATGATGTTGTATACTAGTATCAGATTAGAGTCATGCTGAAGCCAACTTTTACTGGACTGATTATCAAATTTTTAGGTTAGATATTTACATCTTGAAAATGTGTAACAAGCACTACACATCAGGGCTTGATTTACAGTTTTAATGATATCTAGACTTAATAAAGTGATGGAAAAAAGATAATAGTGTAGATAAAACATATATGTGTTATGGGCATATGCATTCAGGTGTATATATATTTAAATATGTGAATATGTGCTTATATACATGCAAGTGCTGTGTATGTATTTATTTACTAGCACATCCATGAATCAGATAATAAAGTACTTTAGGGTTATTGATCCTGAAGCAATGTGATGGATGAAATGGAGGAATTATGTTAGTTAGTTCTTGTCCTTCATAAAAGAGAACTAAAATGACATCACAATTTCCAGATCAAGATAGAATATGTCTGACTGTAACTAATAAAACCCATCCAAACTTGGATGGTTCTACAACAGATCAGTCATAAATGGCCCATAAGTAATTTGGAATGGAAATGTCATTAAGTTTGTACATCTTATACTTCTTTTTGAACTACATTAATCCTACTTTGTGCATTAAAACATAGAACCTCCTTTGATGCAAGCACAACTTTCTGGGTGATTCTTTGTCAGTGTCATCCATGTCATCCATTCAATTCCAAAGTTCTTTAGACAGACACCTTGAGAGTATCCTTATATCATTTTTCTGACCTCTGTGGGAGCACCTGCCTAGTGTGAATTCTCTGTAGTCTTTTAGGCAAATGCACATTTGGCATTTGAACATTGTGGCCAACCCATTGGAGTTGCATTCTCTACAGTAAAATTTGAATCTCAACAGTTCAGATCAAGAAAAGACCTCAGTGTCCAATGCCTTATCTTATCAGGTGATCTTCAGAATCTTCCTAAGATGACTCAAATGGAAGCATTACAGTTTCCTCCCATATTGCTGGTCCAGAATTCACAGATATACAACAATAAAGTCAACACAAGGAATCTGTAGATCTCCAACTTATAGTGCAGCCTCTTCTCTCTCACACTTTCCTTTGGGATCTCCTAAACATTGAGCTAATTCTGGAAATGCATGCATCAACCTCATCATCTATGTGTACATACCTAGAAAGTATACAGATTCTATAAGTGAACTTATCCACAGAATTTAAAATTTATCCATTTGATGTAACTGGATGGCTCCCTGTGTAGATGGTATAATGCTGGCTTGATGAGAACTTTTGTTTTCTTGATGTTATTTGTCAGGTCAAAATTATCACCAGCAACAGGGAAGTAGTTCAAAAAGTCACCCACCACCTCTTCCTCCACTTTATTCTTGACTTGGAGTGTTTTCAAGTTAAAGAATTTATCTTCAGTTTATTAGCTGACCTTGATGCTATTTTCATCCTCATTAAAGGCATCTGACAACATTGTTGAAAATTATGGGAGCAAGCACATCCTTTGGTGACTGGGAAAGTTTGAGGGCACCATCCATTTTCTGGACTACATGCATTATCTAGAACTCAAACCATTATAGAACCAATGTATTACAGTTACAGAAGAGTTTCTCCCAACAATCAAATTCTGCAATGATCTTCCACAAGCCTTCATGAAAGACAGTATCAAAGGCCTTGGTCAGATTGATGAATGTTATTTACTGACCTCTTTTCTGCTCCTGACATTATTCCTGAAGTTGTCAAGAAACAAATACCATATCAACTGTTTCTTGGCCCTTACTGAATCCATACAGTTCTCAGGTAGATGACCATCTTCCAGATAAAGCATCAGTTGATTTAGGAAGTCTTTGGCAAAAATCTTGTCAGCAACAACTGAGAGAACAATGCTCTTTTCTAGGGGGTGGGATTATGTTTACTCTTACAGCATGATTATTGTGGTAATGTTTTTCATTATTATATATTTCTAACCTATATCAAAATATCAAATAACTTTCTCAATGAGGGGAATGGGATGGGAGGAGGGCTGAAAATTCAGAACTCAAAGTTTTGGGGTTTGGGGGGGTTGTTTGGCTTGTTGGCAAGGCAATGGGGTTAAGTGGCTTGCCCAAGGCCACACAGCTAGGTAATTATTAAATGTCTGAGGCTGGATTTGAACTCAGGTACTCCTAACTCCAGGGCTGGTACTCTATCTACTGTGCCACCTAGCCGTCCCTTCAAAGTTTTAAAAGTGAATATTGAAACTTGTTTTTTTATGTAACCAGGAAAAATAAAATAAAATAGAGTAAAAAGGGAAAAAAATAAAAATTAAATACTATATTGTTCATGAGAAACACCTTTAAAGATGAGAGATACACACAGAGTTAAAATGGAGGGCCACTGGCCTGAAGTCAGATACTATTACTTAGATGGGTGATCTTGGACAAATCACTTAACCCCATTGCCTTGTAAAAAATGGAGGGCCAAAGTAGAATTTATTATACTTCAACTGATACTAAAAAGCATCATTATATCAGACAAAGTTCTGGATGAAATAGACATAATTGAAAGTGATAAACAAGGTAATTACATTTTGATAAAAGTTGCCATAAACAATGAAGCATACTGAACTTATATTTAATTAAAAAGATTTTGTACAAATAAAACAAATATATCTTAGATTAGAAGGAAAGCAGAAAATGGGGGAAGGGTAATTTTATAATTTATACAATAAAGATCTCATATATAAAATATATAAATAACTTTGTTAACTATATAAGAATACAAATTATTCTCCAATTGATAAATGGTCAAAGGATAACAATAGGCAATTTTCCTGTAAAGAAATAAAAATGGGGAAGCTAGGTGGCACAGTTTGGGGTGGCTAGGTGGCACAGTGGGGCAGCTAGGTGGCACAGTAGGGGTGGCTAGGTGGCACAATGGATAAAGCACCGGCCCTGGAGTCAGGAGTACCTGGGTTCAAATCCTGTCTCAGACACTTAATAATTATCTAGCTGTGTGGCCTTGGGCAAGCCACTTAATCCCATTTGCCTTGCAAAACAAAAAAACAAACCTAAAAAAAAGAAGAAATAAAAACAATTTATAGTCATATAAAAATGATCTAACTCATTTTTATTAGAGAATTGCAGATTAAAACAACTTTGAGATATCATTTTACAACTACCAGGTTGGCTAAAATGTTAGAAGGGGAAAATGGCAAATGTTGGAGAAGATATTGAACACTAATTCATTGTTGGTAGAATTGTGAAATTATCCACATTTTGGAAAGCAATATGGAACTATGCCCAATGAGGTATTAAACTATTTATAACCTTTGATCCAGCAATACCACTACTTGATCTATTTCAAAAATGATTGGGGAAAAGGAAATACCTATGTTCTAGAATGTTTATAATAGTTCTTTTGTGGTATTGAAGAACCTACCAATTGGGGATAGCTGAACAAGATGTGGTACATGATTGTTATGGAATTCTTCTGCACTAGAAGAAATGATAAACTATATGATTTTTAGAAGAACAAGGAAAGACTTGCATGGAACAATGAATAGTGAAATGAGCAAAACCAAGAAAACATTGCATATATTAGCAGTAATATTGTATTAAGAATGACTTTCAGAGAATAAATTCTTCTATTATAAATATACAAATAAATTATAAAGTATATATTTAGAAAGATGCAATCTCCATCTAGAGAAAAACTGATGAATAGAATTATGTATAGAATCACTTTACATACATACATACATACATACATATATACATTATAAAACACAACTATTTATGTCTAAGGAGCCATTTCTGGGAAGGGATAGAAAAAAAAAAGAAAATTTACAAGATAATTTTGTTGAGCATTTAAAAGGAATGGTAAGTTGTGGATAGTAGCTTTACAGTTTTATTTATACTTATCTTTTTATTTATATGATATGGAAATGTTTGTTATATTTCATAAATTAAAATTTTTAAAAGTCCATTTCTTCAAAATCATGCCCTTATCACTAATCACTATGGCTGCATCATCACTGAGTAGTTGAGATTTATCATAGTTCATTAGTCTATAAATAGCTTTCAGGATATAATAAAAGTGCTTTTGGTTGCTATTAGTAGCATAAATTCAATTTCATCTGTCTTCTTACTGAGTCAAGAATCCTAAATCTCTCTTATTTTTGTTTGAACTTTACTTTTGATGGTGTTAAAAACTGCCTTTTTAAAGATGGACAAACTAACTTGTTGATAAACTATGAATTTCTCATTTTTTTTTGTTTCACAGCTTTGGAAATTCCCCATATTTTTTGTCAAACTGAGTGTTTTGTTCTAGATGAGTAAATGTAGTATTGTACATCAAATCTCTGAAAGCTGCCCATTCTTTTTCTGCTCCACTGTTACCCAACCTGGCTTGGCTCTACTTTCTCTCCAAGTAGCAACATACTTTTCCCTCTGAGACAAGTGTTCTAATATATTTACATTAAGTCTCCTGGGAGTCATCCTATCTTGGCGTTTCTTCTTTTGTTGAATGTAAATATTTTACTTGAAGAGGATAAGTCTATGATCAGTCCAGTGCTCTGCATCATAAATCACCTCTGTCATTTTCTCATCATATTTGTCTCTTCTCCTTTCAATGACAAGGGTCTGTTAAATTCCTATGTTTGCTGTGAGAGCATATACAAATTTTATTGCATTAGAGATGGATTATTACTGTTATTGTTTCTGCCTCCTTTCCTCCCAAAGATTCCCTGCCATGTCTGGTAAATCTGTACTTATTCTGGCATTAGAGTGATTCATAATTACAAAGGTTTTCTCTTTAGACATATTGATGATGAAAGTATTCAGGTATTCAAAAAAAATTTTTCCTTGACTCATCAGTGTTCATAATAGAGGGGAATATATGCAATGATGATGGTAGCATGACATTTTCCTGCAAGTGACAATTGCATTTTCATGAACCTGTCATTTACTCCTTTAGGGAGCCATACAAACTTGTTGAAAACATTGACTTGGACTATAAAACCTACTCCAAATACATGGTGCCCCCATCACTGCAGCCATCCAGGAAAAATATGTATCCAGCTCTGCTTTCAGTATACTGACCTTCATTTGCCAGAATTGTTTCATTCACATCTATTATTTGGATGAAATTCCTCCTGAGTTCTCTCACATCAAGAGATATTTGGGGGACAGCTAGGTGGCGCAGTGGATAAAGCACCGTCCCTGGAGTCAGGAGTACCTGGGTTCAAATTTGGTCTCAGACACTTAATAATTACCTAGCTGTGTGGCCTTAGGCAAGACACTTAACCCCATTGCCTTGCAAAAACCTAATTAAAAAAAAAAGAGAGAGATATTTGGCTTTCACATATACTGGATTTCATATTGTCCTTACTTGTGCACACATTCCATGTACTGATATTGAATGGGATCATTTTTACAAAATTTATATATACTTTTTGTATTTCAACCAAAGGGTAGGGTCCTTTCCTACTACATTAAGTAGACCAGAGTTAAGTTAGATGAAGCAAACAGTTTTAGGACACTTCTTCACTCTAGAAAATAAGTAGTGTGACCTTTCTAAAAGGTTGTGCAGACACCCAGGGGACAGTGGAATCCCATTACTGCTTCAGGCCAGTGAAAAAAAGATCCTTCTGTCTAGTCTGCCTGTGTGCTGGGTTGTGACTACAGCTTCCAGTGTAACCATACCTGCTGCTTCATCACTTTCCCATTTCCACAGGACTTTAAGGGAGGTAAGATGGTATGGGTGATGTCTTCTGACTCACATATAAATTGTTTTTAAATGAGGCATAGTTGTAGGAAATTATCAGCCTCCTTCTCTCTTCCAGAGTCATCAAAATCAAGTGATGACTTGGGGATGAGTGGATGACCTTGACATCTTTGATATCTATCCAAGGTCTAAGCATGCCACAGCATCTGCTTGTGTTGCCTTCATAAAGCAAATTGTTCATATTTACCTATTTCACAAGTCTTCACATGCCTGGGATAAACATCCCCCTAACTAATTGAGGTCAATTTATTGTCATCAACCTGGTTTAATCTATCTGCCAGAATGGTTTACTGGGATGTAGACATACACCACAGTGGTATGCACAGCTTCTCAAAGTCAAAGGTGAGAGATGGGTGGCAGGTAGATACCAAAGGTTGGAAGAATAGCTGAATAGGGCTAAACTAAACAGCTCTCATACCAGAAGTACTAGATTTCCCTGAAAACCTGTATTACATAGAAGTTAGGTTAGGTGACTTCTAAAGTTCTTTTTCAGTTCTGAAATTGTATGATTCTGAGCCTGGAGTCAAAGAAAAGTAAATAGAGGCCACTATTAAAGTCTCAGCTGTGATGACTTAACCTGGAATGGTAGCGTAGATAATGGAATAAAGGGAAAATATTACATAATTTCAAAACACATTTTTGTAATTCTATTAAAATGCTATTTTATACCATATAATTAAAATACATTTTAATTTATATACAATTTGACTGGAGTTATGCCTACCTAATGCTTCCAGCAGAGTTCATGTTTTAACTAATGCATAAAGAATCCTTTGTTGAACTGAATATAAGTTTTAAAAATTAGGAAGTTGACAAAGAGACAAACCCAAAATAAATTCAAAGGATATATTGAAAAACAAAGGATATATTGAAAAATAGGGGAGAAATGCATATATTAGAACTGATAAACAGGACTACAAACTGGCTCCTTGAAAAGACTAACAACATAGTTTTAATGGCTAAACCACAGAAGAAATGAGCCCAGAAGGACTTTAGACTAATATCATTAATACTGACTAAAATGTTTAAATAAAATCCTGTCAAACAGACTACAAAGATTCATCCAGGAAATCATTCATCACGAATAGGATCAATTTATGCCATGAATGTAGGAATGGTTCAACATGAAAAGAAATCAACATAATTAATCATATTAAAACAAAAACATACAAAAATACATGATTATCCCAATAGAGATAGAAAAAATGAATTTGAAAATGTACAATACTCACTGGGATGAGTATATCCCAGATCCCCAGAAATTTCACTGTAGAAATTTTATGCTAAAACCTTTACAAAGTATGATCAGAGTGATCTTTTTTGATATAATAAAAAGTATCTAAGAATTATTCATAATTAACATATCAAAGCATTGACTTGCAAAATAAAAGGCTAACCTTTATTTTAAAAAATGGTTACATTGCAAATCAATTGATATTTCTAAAGTATTTTAAAATTAATTGTAGTTAAGGATTCTTTTTTCTAGAGATAATATCAATGCAATAAAAACAATATTCATGAATGTGGTGGAAACTTTATGATACCTCATTGCAGGCTATAAAAATATTTTGAATCTATTGAATATTTAGCATATCAAAATCTGCTAGATAGAATTGTATATCAGAAACTTGTCATCTCTTATTGATTCACAGATTCCTGTACAAATAATCAATTAAAATGGATAGTTCAGCCAACAAACTGTATGGGCACTAAACCATTGTCACAAACTAAATGTTGCTCACAATCACTCAAACATAATAGTGATGCATAAAAATTTAACTCTGTGAAATAGGGTCCAAAAATCATTTGCTTAGCAAGTCTCTTTTCTAAAAGTAAAGATAACTTAAAGTAAAGTTAAACTTAAATATGTACAACTTCCAAATTAGTGAATTAGTGAATTCTTAATTAATCAGGTTTTGTTGTAATTGGATAACTTGTCTGAAAATGTTCCACAAACCAGAACAATGAATTCAGAAGATAATAAACAATGAACACATTTTGTTAACACTGTACTTTTTCAGGAAAGGGAGGGTTAAGAGAATGTCTCAATTCAATCCAATCAACATTTATTAACTATGTACCAAATACCACTATTTTATTGAATCATACCTTGTTTTAGAATGTAAAATCTCTAAGATCATGGATTGTTTTTCTTTTGTATTTATATTCTTGTCTAGCTTGGCCTGGGCACTGTATTTAAGGACTATTTGTTGAACGATTAATTAATATGTCAATAAGATTCATTGAGTCACAGGCTATTTGAACTGGAGGTGACAAGTAATCTTATAGACTCACTTTCTCATTTTTTTCATTGAAAAAAATGGAGGATATGTAAGTATTTACCCAAAGTCACCCAGTTAGTATTATCCAATAAGGAATAAATAATAAGCAGTGGTGGTACTACTACTACTACGTGGAGTAATCAATAAAGTCCAGAAAGGAGTAAGCTCAATTAGAGGGACTAGAGACCTTAGTGCTCAAGTAAAATTCTACAATCCTGTGTATGTTACTCTCCCTAACACAAGCCTAGCCTTGCACAGACACCATAAAACTTCCTTAATTGTTTTTACCCAAGAAATACCTTAGAACTGAGAACTACAGCCACTACCTTTGTAATATAAGCATTGGCTATAGTATTTGAAATATGCCTGTCATATTTCAAAATAAATTCAAATGATCTTCAATATAGGGTTTAAAGACTATCTATGCTACTATATTTGTCTGCTTTTCTTGCCATCACCATAAGCAAATTCACATAAAATTTGTTCAAGGTAGCATTGTATAAAGGTAAATTCTGATATGCTTTTCTCAGGGGAAAAAACAACTCTATGAGGTAGGCAATATCTATTTCATTACACTTCAGAATGATTCATCAACTTGTTCCCAAATAACACAGATAAGTAAGTTTCAGAGTTGAATTCCAACTATAGGTGTTTTCAGAATATGCATTAAAGTGTTATACCAGTCAACATTCCTCTCAATTCCAACATCCTCTCTACAATGTACCTAGATTTTAATCTTTTAGCCCTTGCTTGAAAATTCCCAGGGCCAGGAAGCAGAATGTTTTTTATGAATCAATCCATTCCCCTTGTTGGACAGCTCTACTCTATTGACATCTTTTTTTTGTAAGGTAAAGGGGGTTAAGTGGCTTGCCTAAGGCCACACAGCTAGGTAATTATTAAGTGTCTGAGACCGGATTTGAACCCAGGTACTCCTGACTCCAGGGCCAGTGCTTTATCCACTACGCCACCTAGCTGCCCCCTGGACAGCTCTACTTTAGCAACTACTTTCTCATAAAGAACTCAAATTTGTTTTTTGTTTATTTTTCCATTGTTCACATTTCTGTCCTCTGCAAGGATACAAGACCACTCTTTCTACATGATAAGCCATTAAATATTTAAAGACAGTTATCAGGTTCCTTTGGTCTTTTCTTCTCTAGGTTGAAGATCTTTGGTTAATCATTCCCCTTATTTCAACATATATCATCTATTATGTACAACGCTCTATTGTAGGTACTAAAGAAGAAACTAAGGGAGTTCTCTGCCTTTAAGTAGTGGGTACCTACATTGTAAGAGAAAAACCATGTACACTAATAATTATAATGCAAACTGTAGTATATGTAAGAATGAAGCATGTGATCAAAGTATGATGACAATTCAAAGGACAGAGATGTCTAGCTTAGAGTATGAGGGAAGGCTTCATGAAGACAATGACATGAAAAGGATATTGAAAAATGTATAGGATTTCAGCAAGTAGAGATAGGCAAAGAAACAACAGATTTGAACTATAATCACAAATCACCAGTTGTCTCTTGGATTTCCCAAACTGGATGTCCTATAGGCATTTTAAACTCTTCATATCCAAAGGAAATTTTTATCTTATACCTGTTTCAAACTTTCCTACTACTATTGAAGACATCTCTATCCTCCCTGTTTTGCAGATTTCAACCTCAGTTATACTTATTCATCTCACATAACCAATCTATTATCGAATTATGCCATTTCTAACTCCTCATCTCTTGTGTAGAGTGTTTCTATCTCCACTCATACAGCCACCACACTAGTTCAGGTCCTCATCAATCCTTGTTTGGATTGCAGTATTAGTCTCTCGTTAGTTTTCCTGACTCAATTATCTCCTTCTTTAAATCTATTCTTCAGCTGACAAGGTGATTTTTCTTTAGATAGATAGATAGATAGATAGATAGATAGATAGATAGACAGACAGACAGATAGGTATGAATAAATGAATAATAAATCACACCAACTATCAATATATTGTTGCATTTTTATTTCTCCCTTCACAATCCCCTTCTTTCCACTCATAGTCACAATCTTATTGCAGGCTGTCATCATTCATTGCCCAGACTATTTCAATAGATTTTTTATCTCCCTGGCTCAACTGTCTCCCACTCTAGTCTAGCCTATACTCTGCCACAGAGTACAACAGTGATCTACCAAACCATTTCCCTTACTCAATAATTTTCCAATAGTTCTCCATTACTTTTAGGTCTGTTTATAAAGGATAAAAAATACAAAGTTATTTGCTTGGTTTTTAAAGCCACAATCTAGCCTCTTTAATCTTTCAATCATCATGTATCTGTAGATATATATATATATATATATATATATATATATATATATACATATATGTATATATGAAGAGATATAGATTTAACTATAGCTATATCTTCACATTCATAAATATATGACTATATAGATATAAATATATCATATATGTATATATTTAGATACTTAGATAATAGACAGATGGATACAGACAGATAGATATATTGATGGATATTTCATCCAAACACAGTGGCATGCATGTTGGTTTCTCCTTTAGAATGCAAGAATCTTGAGTGAAGGGACCATGTTTTTGCCTGCCTTTTCTTCCCCAGAATTTAACACAATATCTGGTACATAAATGCATAATATAAGCTTTTTAGCTTGATTGATGACTGATTTACCAAGACATTTACTTGCTCAATGAGCTCCTATTTCCTCTGAAATTGAACACAAATTTCCCTGTTTTGTATTTAAAATACTTGACAGCCTGGTCCCATCCTGGTGTCATTATACTCTATTTCCATCCACACCCTCTTTGATCCAGCTACCCCATCCTATGTGCTTTTCTTCATCCATGATAGTTTCCTCTATACCTTGCACTCTCTAGTTTCCATTTCCAGGATTTTTCTCTCCTTGTCTCCATTTCTTAGCTTCCCTGACTTCCTTCAATATTTACTAAAAATCTTGCCTTCTGTAAGAGGCCTTGCATATTAACGCCACCTTCCATCTATTCTGTGAATATCTTACTATTTACATACTATTTTAGCCATTAGAATGCATGCCCTTTGAAGGCAGATGAAATATCTGCCTTTTTTGCATCATCAGCATTTAGCACAATGTTTGATACTAAGTGCTAAATAAATGCTTATTGATTAACTGACTGTCAAAGGAATAAATTGCATGCAAAACCCACATGTACAAAAATATTCATAGTAAATCTTTTCATGGTGACAAAAAATTGGAAATTGAGGGAATGCCCATCAATTGGGGAATGATTGAACAAATTGTGATATATACATATACATATATATATATATATATATATATATATATATACTCATTGAGCAAGTAAATGTCTTAGTAAACAATAGAACTCTATTGTTCTATAAAAAATCATGACAGGAATTCAGAAAAGCTGAAAAGACTTACATAAACTGATACTGAGTGAAAGGAGCAGATCCAGAAGAACATTATACATACTAACAACAACAATGGGTGATGATCAACTATGATGGACTTGCTCATTTCAGCAATACAATAATCAAAGACAACCTTAAAAGATTTGATGAAAAAAATGCCATCCATATCCAGAGAAGGAACTGTGGAGTTTAAGAGCAGACCAAAGCTTGCTATCTTCAATTTTTAAAGTTGTCTTATGTATTATGTAATTTTTTTTTCTAATGTTTCCTTTCTTCCATTTTATTTGATTCTTCTCTCACAACATGATCAATATGGATCTATATTTACCATAGTTATACATGTACAGAGTATAATAGCTTCTGTTAGGGGGTGGGGAGAAGGGAAAGGAAGGAAGAGAAAAATGTAAAACTCAAAACCTTATTAAACAATGATTACTGAAAATTATTGTTGCATGTTGTTAGAAAAACAAATAAATTAACTATTTTTAAAAAAATAAATGAAAGAAAAAGCCAAAATTTATGCAAAGAAAATATCATGAACAAATGCTCAGAGGAGGGGTATGTAGAATCATGGTACCTAAAAATTGAATGGGACTCATATGCCAACTTCTCCAATTCAACAAACATCCTCCTACAATATGTTCAGAGAATAGTAAATAATTCAGATCTGTCAAAGTGCAGAGTATGGCCAGAAAAAATAGCATCAAATGAGTGATTATACTAGCTTTTGCTCAAAGACATTAAAGGAAGGAAACTCGAATTATGTTTAGCAGATCATTTCACTTTGGTAGAGTTTTGATAGACAGAAATTTTTACCTTAAGTTGGGCCAAAATTTGTCTCTCTGAAACACCTTTCTCTCCTAGTTCCATCCTCTGGAATAAAACATCACAAGCCTAATCTCTGTTGCACATGATAGGCTTTGAAATATTGAAGAAAGCTATTATTCTCCCTCCTTCCTTTCTCTTCAAGGTGGAATGGAATTCAAGTACAAGAATCAGGGAGGGTTGGAGAAATTCAGTGCTTTGAGTGAAAATACAAGGGATTTAGGCAGGTACTATAAACCCAGGTGAGGCCTGGGCTAGTTCACTGAGGAACAGAGCTAAGGATAAGAGTCCAAGAACAAGGAATTTAACCAACAAAGAATCTGCATCAGAAGAAAATATCCCTTAGTACATGAATACTATGGAATATTATTGTTATATAAGAAACCACAAATGGTCAGACTCTAGAGAAGCTTGGAATGATTTATAGAATCTTATGCTGAGTAAAGGGAGTAGAACCAAGAGAACAAAGTACACATCGACAACAACATTGTGAGATGATCAACCTTGATGGAAGCAGCTCCTTTCAGTAGTCCAGAGAGTTAGGAAAACTGTATTAGACTGGCCATGGACTATATCTTCCCCACCCAGAGGAAGAAAAACAAAACAAAACAAAAACACACAAATAATAACAAAACAAAACAACCATTCTGAATCTGATGAACACTTTACAAAACTTATCTCTTATGTGTCTCTTTCCATTAATCCTAATTCTTCATGCTGAAAATTACTATTTTGTGAACATGTTTAATAAAATATGTTTGCAAAATGCTAACCTGACTGTTCCCTGCTGAGGAGAGCGGAATGGGAAGGGAGGGTGGATGGAAGTTTTGTAAATTAGAAACATGCATGTGCATGTAAATGAAAAGAAATAAATTATGAAAAAAGAAATATGCATGTGCATATGGATAAAATAAATAAATTAGTTAATTTTTAAAAAGAACTAAATAAATAAAAAGAAGAAAAGACCCATGATACTGGCCCAGTGGTTTTTTTCAGATTGAAGATCCCTGTTTTCTCTCAGGGACCTAAATTGTTTATATTTTAAGAGTATTTCTCCTAAAATTTCTCCATTTAAACTTTGAAATACATTTCTAACAAAAACTTTGTAGCAACACATTCTACTATACCAAAATAATTGGTTGGCCCATTGACTTCATTACTATGGGTTTAAAAGAATGCAATATGATTCTAATTTAAATAGAATAAAAAACCCTCATGTAGTACAAAGACCATATAGATTCTTAAGGATCTTAAATGTTCTTACCCCTCATTTTACAAATGAGTATATAGGTTCAGAGAGGAAGTAATTTGCCAAAGGTCATGCTAGTTACCAGTAGCTGAGTTATTTTCTAGAGCAATGACACATAAGGTATATTGGAGTATTTAACTGAAATAAATGAATGAAAAATAATATATTAATACTATACTAATGACTGGAGATGTGAATATAAAAAAGACAGATCTTGTCTCAAAGAGCTTCCATTTTAATACAAAGAGGCAGCACATAGAGGTGGAAAGGAATATGTGTGCAATGCATGTTTGGAAGAAGGTAGCTAGGTAGAGCTTGGACCATAGAGTGGACAGGGAAACTAAGTAGCATCTTCTTATAATAGTCCACAAAGTAGAGGTCTTGAGGGCCTGAAAGAGAGGAGTGACCTTGTGAAGTCAGACCTGACAATATTAGACAAGTGACATGAGATGATAAGAAGACCATAATATCAGGGAGGTGCTGCCTCCAGAGCTGTCTGGGTCCAGCGGTCAGATATGAATCAAGAGAATTGGGCGTGGTCCTGGATGTAAGGCAATCAGGGTAAAGTGACTTGTCCAAGATCATTCAGTCATTAAGGTTAGGTAAGGAGACATGAGGCAAAGAGAACAAGAATGACCACTTTCAAAGAAGAGGGAAAAAATTGGGGGAGAGAAGATCCTCAGGGTATTTCAGTGATTAAGGTAGGTAGGAAAGGAGTATCTTTAAACATAGTTAAAAAAATAAATCTGGGAGAAGACCTTAGGGATTCTGGCTAAAACAGAAACAATTGCTATTTGAATTCAGTCTGAACTAATCAGGACCCAAGCACTGGGAATATGGGTTTTGCCTGAGATCCATAGTTGGCAAGGATAGTCAGAGTGTAGAAGGAAAGAAGGAAGAGAGGGGAAATGTGAGGAAGGGAGAAAGGAATAAGGAAAGAGTGGGGATAGCGGACGGAAGGGGAGAGGAAGGAATGAAGAAAGGGAGGGAAAGAGGAGCGGAGCAAAGGAGGAAGGGAAGGCTGGAGGAAGGAAGGAAGGAAGGAAGGAAGGAAGGAAGGAAGGAAGGAAGGAAGGAAGGAAGGAAGGAAGGAAGGAAGGAAGGAAGGAAGGAAGGAAGAAGGGAGGAAGGGAGGGAGGAAGAGGGAAGGAAGGACCCAAAGATGTTAGCCCTAAAGAGTCTATAGGACTTTTTAGCCCCTAGTATTTTTGCCTAAGTAAAGAAATGAATTACTGTAGAACTCTGGAAAGTTCCCAGAGAAATTGAAAGACCCCAAGTTTTCTGCAGTGGTGTCAACACATCTTAAACAGAGGATCAAGAAAACAACTAAGCTATCATGAGATAGAGGAGCCAAACCTGGACTTTGTCCTCAATCTGAGAACATTTAAACCTTAAGTGTACTTCTCTAAGTACCATATAGGACTGTGAGATAGTAAGTGAATAAGGGATTATACTTACTAGAGGAAAGGAGCATATTGTTATAGACTCTGGGGAGGCTTTTGTTTTTTGGACCATGTAAGCCATGGCCTAGCAGTTGAAGTTCTGAGGTTAAATGAATAAGATTGAATTTGGAAACTTCTCAAAAAAAATCTCTCTTTGGCTCATTTTTCCCCCTCACTAAATACAACTTATATGTAGAGATCCACAAATATGGGTAAAAAGATCCCAGCACCCAAGCAATAACCCAAGATAACAATATCATGGCCAGGACAAAAGGCAGCCATAGTCAAGTTATAACTGAACCAGAGTAATTCTTATGTTCTCAGACCCAACTGTTTGTTTATCACATTGACCTGATTGCTTTAAGAAGAATATTGCTTCCTCTCCCTCCCTCCCCCATTTACTTTACAGATACCATTAGTGCTAGCTTTCATTAAGACAATCAAAATGATTAGCATTAGAGGACACTGGCATCTAAGGGAATATATATATATATATGGAATAGTTTTCACTAAAAGAAAGTGAAAGGGGGAAAATGTCTGCATTGCAGTAATAAGGAACATTAGTAGTTCCCCTAACCATTCTTTGTATTAAGCTTATGCTACTTAGGCTTACCTCATCTGTATTTAATCGGTTTCCTTCATATTCTCTCCATGAAGCCAGAAATGTTCATGTTAAACACAGGAGTTCCTGACAGTTAGTTTCTCCTTCCCCAGGGCAAGATTTCTCAACTAACAATAACTAAGATATCTTTTGACAAGTGTAGCTAAGAGCCAGTAACTCTTAGTCAATCTACATCATCCTGGTTGGCACCTTTCTTTCCATCTCAGACCTGTTCTTTTGAATATTGAACAGTGTTGCAGTGACTGTAGAAACCAGTGTCCAGAAGGGGTGGAGGGTGAAGAGACAAGAAAAGTGAATGCAAAAACCAAGAGTCGTATTGATGGGGGAAGGAAAATACTTTCCAGTACAATTGAAGCTGAAACCCATAAATTAGATGATTGAAATAATAAGACACTGAAATGGCTTTTAAGTCCACTACACGCTCTATGCAATAAATTTCAAATGACATCAAGGCTTTTAGTAGAGAGAATGATTTATTGCCGTCTGCAGGAAGGAAGCTTTCCGGGATTATCTCTAAAGTGGCAAAAACACTATTCCAAATTTCTCAAAATTAGTGAAGCCTTACTGAAGCTTATAACTGACAAGGAAGCACAAAAGTTTTTTTTTTCCCTTTTAATGTGACAAAATACTGCATATTTACACTCCTGATGTGCCAAAGACACTATTACTTTTCACAAATCATCTAAAATTAATTTTGAAAAATGCTCATTTCAGGTAGTTTTGCAAACTATCTTTCTTCTGCCTTTACATCTCTGTGAACGTGACTGCCATACTTTCCATCTCCCTCTCTATGTGTCTTTTCTCTTTCTTTCAGTATTGCTAAATATTGCCAGAATGAAAACAAGTACTCTAAGAGATATTTTTTGTAGTTGTTGTCTTTTCAATTTTTTAAATATCCAAATATCCAAAGTAGACACATAGTGGGTTATATATAAGCACCCAGCTCACCTGCAGGTCTACCACATGTGCCAAAATTAATTCAGCAGATGCCTGCCTCAGGTGATATTTGTCCTCCACCACCTAGCACTTCTGTTTTATTCTTTTATTAGGCAGCTTTGCAGAAGAGAAACTTGCGTTAGTACCAACTGAGTAATAGGTGTGGCATGTCACTTCAGTCTTCTCCTGGATGGGCAAATTTGAGATTGGAAAGCATTAAAATTTTTCTTTAATATAACATTTTAAGGGTTGAAAAAGTACTCTCCTCATAACCACCCTAAGAAATAGGTATAAAAAGGAAGAAATGAATGAATGTAGATAAGAAAAAAGACTTATTAAGTTCTTATTACGCCAAGTGTGGACCTACCTTCAGAAGATATGAATTCAAAAGTAAAGCAATTCTTGACTTCCTGGAGCTTATATTCTATTAGGATTAAATACCATATCCTCTATTAGGATTAAACATCATATACATACATATATATATACATACATACATGCATATATATATGTATATATATATATATATATATATATATATATATATATATATATATATATATATAACTGGTAACCAGAGAGAAGTAATTTTTAAATGAAAAATCATAGGGAGGGGTGATGATAAAAGCCAGGGAAATTGCTTACCTGGTCTTAACTGGACGAATGGAAGTATTGATTAGATTTCTATTATTAGAGAGATGAACAGAAAGTGTAAGGAACAAGGGTATTCAGATGGCAAGAAGAAGGTCTGGTTAGAAAACTAGGTAGTATGTGAAGCATGGAGTAGCCTCCATATGATTATGTAAGAGTGTTCATTCAGTCACCAATTGGACCAGTTTGGTACTGAGGAGAAAAAAGGATGCCCAGGAAGATTAAGTAAACTTTCCAAACTAGTAAGAGACAGGATCTGATCCTCAATCACTGAATCTGACATTCTTTCAACTTTAAACACTGTCTCTGGATGAAGGCTGTTGCAGACTTAGAAAATACCTTGCCTTAACATGGTCTGAGGTTAAGAAAATAATTTTCTTCTTCGTAGCAGAATGAAGAGAAAGAAATATTCCTCTGGTTATTCAGACTTTGAGCATGAATGTCCCTGGCTACCTCTCAGGCATATTTTCTCAGGATCTGGGCAAATAATGCTAAAGAAATGGCAAGCTTTGAAAGGACTGAAATAAGAATTCTTCAGAACTTGACACCAGGTGAAGTTCATCTGCCCTCTACTCAATCAAATGCCTTTCTTCTTAACAAGTTTGCAAAGAATAGAGCAGCAATTGAGAAAAATGAATCCTTGCAGAAAAATTTTCACAGTCAAATTTTTCAAAAATAAGGATAATCTGCTGATAAGAAGAAAGGTATTTGACTGAGTACAGAGATATATTTTGTGTTGAGACCTATTTTGAACAGCACCAGCTTGCAAAGAGTAGACAGATGCAGATCCACGGTATTCGTTGTTCCTCACTTGCCAGGCAACTGATGCAGGTTCAAGGGATCCAAAGTACTAAGCAGGTTTCCTGAGTCAGACTTTTAAGGCTGGCAATCTATACTGCAAAGTTAAATGTGATGGGTGATTGAGCTTTTGGAGCAGTGGATAGAATGACAGCCTGGAGTCAGGAAGATTCATCTTGCTGAGTTCAAATCTGACCTCAGAAACTGTGACCCTGAGCAAGTCATGTAACCCTGTGTGCCTCAGATTCCTCATCTATGGAATGAACTACAATATCTCTGCCAGGAAAACCTGAAATAGGGTCATAGAGAGTCAGACAGACAGAATTGAAAAATATCTCACCAACAAATCATGTACTTGTTTATCTGGTTGCATAGGACCTTTGGCATATGGCAGATTTCCAGTGATCATATATCTCATTTTAAATTGGAATCTTCTACAATTTAATAATCTCAGACCAAGGATTCTTAACCTGTCATACTCTGGTGAAATCTGAGAGGCACTTTTGAAACTCTTGTTTTAAAAAGTATAACATAGGGGTGGCTAGGTGGCGCAGTGGATAGAGCACTGGCCCTGGAGTCAGGAGTACCTGAGTTCAAATCCGACCTCAGGCACTTAATAATTACCTAGCTGTGTGGCCTTGGGCAAGCCACTTAACCCCATTGCCTTGTAAAAACCTAAAAAAAAAAAAGTATAAAAATAAAAGAACATAGGATTACAAAAGAAACCTACTGTTTTTTAGTTTTGTTTATTGGGGTTTTTTTTGGCAAGGCAATGGGGTTAAGTGGCTTGCCCAAGGCCACACAGCTAGGTAATTATTAAGTGTCTGAGGCCGGATTTGAACTCAGGTACTCCTGACTCCAGGGCCAGTGCTCTATCCATTGTGCCACCTAGCTGCCCCGAAGAAACCTATTTCATTGAAAGGCATTTATCAAAAAATTTTTTAAATACAGACAGTTCACATACCTCAGATTAAGAATTCCTATTTTAGAGAGTTTGTTGAGTTGACTAGAGTCAAGGGAACTCCATCTAGGGTTTCACAATCCCAGCATGTCAGAGGCCAACTTGAACCTGGGACTTCCTTACCCTAAGACTGTCTCTCTTTTCAATTTCTCACAGCATTTCTCTATCATATCTTTTCTGTTCTTTTCTCCTTTTTCATTTCTTTTCTTTTCAATCCAAAAGATCCCTCTTTCCCTTTTGCCTCTTCCTCCCATTCCTGAATTCATCCCATTCAACCTCCATTTTGTGGAAGGATGCAGGCTGGTCAACTTTCAATTCTATTCCAGCTCTGCTAACTCTCCGGACTTTTCCATCATGACATCGCATGTGTTGTCTTCTTCTAGAATTAGAAAGGTAAATTCCCCTGCTTTACATGATTTCACATGGAAAACCTTTATCTGATTGCTTACAGTCATGGTGCTCCCACCATGCTCCGGATAGAACTTAGAACTTAAAATTTTAAAAAATGTTAAAAATTGTTTTAATATGTAATTAGGGAAAATAACATATATATATATAATATATATATATATAATATATATATATATATATATATATACATGAAAAAACATGTGAATTCTTTGAGGTCAGATACTTCCTTTTTGTTTATATTTATATTTCCAGAGCTTAGGATGGTGCCTGAAACATAGTAAGCACTTTACTACTTATTGACTTGACTCAATATGTACAGATCCTGGTAGCCCCCTTTCCTCCCGTCTTCCACCATTCTTAAGACAAAGCACTCCATGACCATTCTGCACTCCTCTCCAGTGCCTTCTCTTCTTAACTAATCTTTCTTTTCTTCTTACCTCAAATCAAAACTCCTGATCCAAAAGTGGCCATTTTTATCAGAAGAAACCAGACTGATTTTCTTTCTTTTTTTTTAAATAATATTTTAGTCGTTCTCCAATTGCATGTCAAAACAATTTCAGCATTTGGGTTTTTTTAAGTTTTGAATTCCAAGTTCCATCCTTCCCTTTCTCTCCTCCTACTCCATGCCCCTCTCCCATAGTATACAATCCATTAATCTTATTATGACAATAATTCATAATTCAGTATAAATGACCTGTAGGAATAATGACACTGACATTTATATAGAGCTTTAAAATTTGCAAAGTACTTTACATATGTTATCATAGTTGAAATTTTCAATAACCCTGCGAGATCCATATTACAGTTATTGTTATAACTATTTTTCAGTTGAGAGAATTGAGGATCAGAGGCATTGTGCCTTGCCTGTGGTCACCCACTTAGTGAATATCAGAGGTAATTTTAACTTAGGTTAGTTAAAGCTGAGCATGCTCTAACCATTACTAACCCAATTGACTGATAGATAACATAGGAGAGTTATTTGTGAGGGAGTAAAAGGAACTTCTTGACCTCAATCCTAAGAACAAATACACTGAGAAATGAACAAGCTAGTAACTCAGCAATTCAGCTCTAAAAGGTTGTTAATTTTTGGCTAAATAGAAGTGAGTAAGATACCCTATGGATATGCCAATGCACACAAAGGGTTCATGACAGGTTCATCCTGGGACATGAATTATCTTATGCTACAGGGCTGGAACAGCAAAGTGCTCTCTTCTTTGCTATTCGAAGTCATTCAAAAAAAAAAGGAAAGATAATGGATCTCTGGAGAAACACATAGGTTAAAGTTAGCTCTCAGCTGTTATCTTAGTAGGAGAAATCAGAGGGCCAAATAAGGGTCAAAAACTGGGGATTCCAAAACGGACAAGGTTGCAAATAAAACACAAAGAAAAAATTACCTATCTATATTTATAGATGTTATAGATATAGTTATAGATAGAGATAGAAATAGAAAGAGAGAGAGAAATCTAATGAAATTAATTTTAAAAAAGAGCCCCATGCCCACTCAAGCAAAACAAAATTTCCTTGAAGAGGCTTTAATTTCCCCTTCCCTAAACTACTCATTGATCTTTCATTCCCAAGATCTCAAGAGTAATTGATATACACATAGGGGAGAATGATGAAACTGGAACAGGATGATCAGCTCGTGGAGGTCTTTCTACATAATATATTCTTTTCTAATTTTTGTTTCTTCTGTCTCATACTTTTCAATCTTCTTCCCCCAACAAATTCCTTTCCACCAATATTTCCCTGTAGAATTGGCTCAATTAATATTTATGTGACAGCAATATGTATACATATATAAACTCTTTATTCAAATTTATTATCATCCTTAATACTATATTTCATTAGAAAGATGCACTTTTTATTGTTTTGTCCAACAAGATTGAAGCCAAAGTGAGGAAATGCTTTAGATATTAGCAGTCTTTTTATTTGTCTCTATATAACTGATCTGTGTTCCAATTTTTCATGATTTTTCAAATACAAGACAGAAAAGATAGTAAAATTGTCTATTTTGATTCAGATAATTAAAATTTGTATTTTCCTTAGATACTTTTCAAGAGTTGCCAATCTTAGAATCATATCTAGTTAAAGTATTATTAAGTATTGGGCCAGAACTGGAAAAGAACTTTTCCCTTCCAATAGAATGATGAAGTAACTTTCTACACTGACCACTTATAGGAATATGTTCTTCCCACAGGCATTAATCATTGACTTAAAAATTACTCAACAAGTTCTCTATGAGATATCCAGGGCTTCACAATATAAACATTCCTCCCTGGTTGTTCTCTGGATAATTAAGTATTTATTGTGACTGGAGGACTTCTAGGGCTATGAGAAAAGACATCAGAGGTTCCAATTCCTTACTATCTCTAAATCACTTGATAAGCCAAATTAACACTTTCAGTATAAAATCTGGTACTTGATATAAAAATGTGATATAGATGCACATGCATATATGTAGACACACATACACACATATGTGCATATACAGCACATACCCGTGAACATGCATGTGTATATGTGTCTATATACAAATATATGGAGGAATGATTCCTGACCTTTGTTCTCTATAGCATAGTGCAGTGGTATCAAACCCCAATAGAAACTGGGGCCTCAAGTTGTGATATATGATAGTGATGAAATGCTACTGTGCTATAAGAAATGATAAGATCAATGATTTTAGAAAAACATGGAAAAATTTGATTGAAATAATGAAGAATGAGCTGAGCAGAATCAAGAGAACATTATAGGGGGACAGCAAGGTGTTGCAGTGGATAGAGCATTAGTCTTGGAGTCAGGAGTTACAAGAGTTCAAATCTGGCCTCAGACACTTAGTAATTACCTAGCTGTGTGGCCTTGGGCAAGCCACTTAACCCCATTTGCCTTCCAAAATCTCCCCCCCCCAAAATAATTGCCTAGCTGTGTGACCTTGGGCAAGTCACTCATAACCCCATTGCCTTAAATAAATTAAAATTTTTAAAAAAGAGAACATTATAAACAATAACAACAATATTGTTTTTAAAAGGACTTTGAGTGAATAAGTTATTTGGACTATTACAAATAGTCAAATTAACTTTAGGACATATGAAGAAAGATGCTATCTGCATCCAGAAAAAGAAATGATAAATGAAAGTATACATATATATATATATAAAATGATTTTACACATATAATATATGCATATATACATGTATATACAAGCATATATGCATGCCTATTTGATGGTCATCTCTAGGGTTGGAGAAGAAAATAGAATAAAAATAAGAAAAAAGGAATTTACATGATATTTTTTGCATATTTAAAAGGAATAACAAGTTATACTTAGCAGATTTGTAGTTTTATATACAACTATCTTTTTTATTCTTTATTTATCTATTTACCACAATATTATGTAATGGAACATATTCTTTAGCAGGATTTCATCAGTCTTCTCTGTCTCTATGGATCTCCCCTAATAGTCTCTACTATGCAATTTAGCACTATAAAAAATTGCCTTGGACAATTATTTTCCTTTCATCTTTCATTCAATCTTATAGTATTCCTAGCTAGACTATAAGTTTCTTGAGATCAGGAGCCATATTTTTATACTCGATTCTCACAATAATGAATATGCTTATGAGCATAGAATAGTTCATCCAATTGAAAGAAGGAAACAAGCACTATGCTAAAAGTCTTAACAGTTGTTCTTAAGTTGTTCTTTTTTATTGTGCTTAACTTTTTTTGTTGTCATTGTTTTGTTTTGTTTTGTTTTTTGCAAGGTGATGGGGTTAAGCGACTTGCCCAAGGTCACACAGTTAGGTAATTATTAAGTATCTGAGAGTGGAGTTGAACTCAGATCTTCCTGACTCCAGGGCCAGTGTTCTATCCAATACACCACCTAGCTGCACCAACAAATGTTATTTCACTTGATTTTCATAGTAACCTTGGGAGGTAGATACTATTATGATCCATATTTTAAAATCAAGGAAACTGATACAGATTAAAACCAAGAGACTAGTCCAATTACACAAATAATATCTGATGATGGATTTGAACTTGTCTTCCTGACTGCAGACCCATGTACCACATTGTTGCCTAAATTGAAAGAATATCCAAAAATAAACTGATGAAGCACCAATTAAAGAACCCATCAAACCCATCAAAAAGAGTTTCTTAAAATCAGAAAGAAATTACTGACCAAATTCAGAAATACAAACTGTATAAATGAATGGTTTATAAAATCATTACTTCAAAGGAATGCAATGCCCCTCTTTCTGAGAGAGAATGAATTTCTGTTCATAGAATATTAGAGTATCAAATCTAAAAAGGACCTTAGAGATTACCTAACCCAGCAGTTCTCAAAGTATAGTCCTTATACCCTTGAGGTCCTCCTTCAGAGATCTACAAGGTCAAAACAATTTTTATAAAAATACTAAGATATTAATTGACTATTAAAATATTCCTCCTTATTCACCTACTTCTCTTCTTGAGGCTGGTTTTTCTTCCTAAACTTCAACTAAAGAAACGATATGTAATGATGATAATAATGATGATGATGATGATGATGATGTTTCTCTTTCATTCTCAAGGAAGACCATGACATTAAGGAGATGGATGCCATGACAAGCTCATGAAGTGGATTTGAGTGAGGGGGTATTGTGCTAAGTTACCAACTTCACTTTCTCCTCCAGAACCATCTGGGTCCAGTGGCCAGATATGACTCAGAATGACTGGAGATGGCCCTGGATACAAGGCAATCAGGGGTTAAATGACTTGCCCCAGGTCTCACTGCTAGTAAGTGACAAATGTCTAAGACTGGATTCAGACTCCTATTCTCCTGACTCCAAGCCCAGTGCTCTATCCACTGTGTCGTCTAGCTGCCCCAACAATATAGCAACAGAATGAATGCAGAAAAAATGATAATTCATCTTTCTTCTTTCAGGCCAAATATTTCAGAGATCTGAAAAATATATAAAACAATGCAGCTCTTCTCACTAATGTTTTGGAAAATCAAGTTATTTTTATTATTATTGAATTATGTTTCATATATGCATATAGATTTATATACACATATAGATAGATCTGAATAAAACATCTAGTTATTTGTAAAGAAGTAATGATTGTTTGTTAAATTTATGGTTTAATTTCTAAGACAGTAATCATCGATAGGTATGCTCTATATAATCAAAAGTTCTTTGAGAGGATCCTCAATAATTTTAAAAGTAAAAAAGGGTCCTGAGACCAAAAGATCTGAGAACTGCCAATATAGTTTAATCCCTATATAATAAAAAACTGTGACACATCCTTACCCCAGAAACCTGACCAAATTCATCAGGTCTATTGGTAACAGAAATGGATCTTGAACCTTATATCTTTATTCCTAGTCCAATTTTTGCACTATATGGCAATCTCAGACCTTGCATTTATTGTGAGAAGTTATATAAATAAAAAAAATTGGTATTTATGTAGCTCTTTTTAAGATTTGAAGAATATTTCACATACTTTATCTCATTTAATTCCCAACATTTCTATACGGTAAATATTTCAATAGGTTTGAAAATCAGTTCACTGTAACACAGATAGTAACTGATCAAGGTGGTATTTGACCCTCTCCTGATGCTTTGCAAGCCCTATCTTCTCTTCCCTCTAGTACATGTACTTCTCATGGTCACATAATTAGTTAGTGAAAAAAATCAGTCCAAAACCAAAGTCTCCTTATTTCTAGTATTTTCCAACTAGAACAAAAATCTTAACCAAGGTCCCTCATTTTCAGATAAGAAACCTGAAGTCCTAAGAGATAAGTTTATATATGATATTAAAATTCCATGATTGGCTGTGGAATCCAACCATATGATAAGCATTTATTGCATCCTCAACTTTTAGAGATGACACCTTCTTTATAAGCATGTAGAAAAAGTTGAACTCTAAGATAAGCACAGAATGACGTAGATCAGACCCTCAATAAAAAAGGATTCATCATGAGCTTGGGTTAAAGACCATTACATGTAAATACTCTGGCATGGGAGGACGAAGGCCCTTCATTTCACAATTAAAGCTTGGATGTTACAGAAATCCTCATCACCAGTGAGCAACAATTATTTCTTTAGTAAAAGTCCATGCACAGAGGAGCTATTCCCTAGTGTAGTTGAATATCCACTAATAGACTCACTTGATAAGTGGGAGCTCAGCTCGTGCCTGTAATGGTGGACTGGAATTGCCCAATTGAACATTCTCTCTTCATGCATAAACATAACTCTTGCTATCGCTAATGGGGAAGGTTTCCTTGGTGCAGTGGAAAATAGACCCCACAGTCTTGTGATAAACCTGTCAAATGTGTCATGCTCTATGTGAAGTGAACAGCCACGGTTGATTAAATGGGCAAACCCGTGTACAGCAAGAGAATGCGTCAGTGCACTTGGGTGCCGACAGAGAGTGCATAACTCAGGGAGAAGAATCATGACTTAAAATATGAGTCATTAGAAAAGAGACAAGGTAAAATGTCCATACAGTGAAAAATCCATTTCCTCTTATTTGTCATTCTCCTCTTCTCTCCTTTCTTTTCTTCTCGTCTCCTTCCCTCCCCTCTTTCCCTTCTCTTCCTCTTCTCTCTGTTTCCCTTCAATATTTTTCTCTTCCCTTCCATCTCCTTCTCTCCTTTCCTTCCCTTCTCTTCTTCCTCTCCCCTCTGTTTTCCTTCATTCCTTTTCCCTTCCCTCCCTCCCCCCATTCTTCTTCCCTTCCCTTCTCTTCCTCCTTTCCCACTCTGTTTCCCCTTCACTCCCTTCCCCTCCTCTCTTTCCCTTCCCTACTTTACTATCATCTTTCCTTTCCCTACAATTCACAATTCTAGGAACAAAACATCTAATGACAGGATATTCTATATAAACTGGAAGTTTGCATGCCTAAAGAGGCTGAGGGTGGAAGGGCAACTAAATTCTGGCATGCTCCAGGCTGATTGCTGTCAACACTTCAAATCTTGATGGGACAAAGTCCTATTTGCTGGATCCTAGGTAGTAATACTCCAGCATCCCAAAGACCCACAGCTAGTTTACATCAAGCTAAAATTCAACTCTAGTACTGAGATCTTGTAACTATATCATACTGCCTCTCCATACAGTTGGCTTTTTTATAACCTGAATTGCATCTAACATCTTCTAAAGATTAAACAGCAAAGCATAAAAAGAGCATAGTGCTTGTTTTGTGAGGATTCACTTTCTGAAATTTTTACCCAGCCGTGCATATACACAAAATAAATGAGGACAAAGAATATGTATATATGCATATATACAGATTCAGATACAGAATATACATGTATGTCTATTTACACACAGAGAGAATTTACAATTTTGTCCTGTATGAAACAAAAATAATATAGTTAATCAAAACACAAAGCAAAAAAAAGCATAAATATGTCATTCTTCTAGTCCCTTTCTCTTCTTCTCCAGAGTCAACCCATTTCTCTGCTTGTCATTTTACCAAAAATATTGTTTTTTTCTCGGAGTATACCAAGAAGACATTTTTATTCTTTCTTTTAAATCCTTAAATGCATTTATTTTTATAAACATTTAATCTTTCTCCCATCCTCCCTTACCCCTAGTTAAACAATTAGGAAAAAAAGAGGGAAAATCATCCAAAAATGTAGAGTCCAGTTAAACAGATTCCCACATTGTCAACATCCAAAAATGTATTCTTCATTCTGCATTTTGAGTTCATTCCTTCTCTGTCAGGAGGAAAGTAATGGATTTCATGTTTAGTCCTCTGCAGTGAAAGTTGTTCATTGGATTGATTAGAATGCTAGTCTTTTGAAGTTGTTTTTCTTTATAATATTATTTCAAAGAGCTATTTTCAAAATCAAATTTTAAGAATAGAATCATGCTTTTCAAAATGGATGGGATACTACAGATCATTTCACCTCAGCCCTCATTTTACAGATAAGGAAACAGAGCAGAGGGGTCAGGTGTCTGATTCCCAGTTCCAGGGGAACATAGTTTTATCA
The DNA here is from genome assembly GCF_037893015.1 of Macrotis lagotis. Classification (NCBI taxonomy): domain Eukaryota; kingdom Metazoa; phylum Chordata; class Mammalia; order Peramelemorphia; family Peramelidae; genus Macrotis; species Macrotis lagotis. The sequence goes on along the minus strand of NC_133666.1, from coordinate 511,733,254 downwards.
TCTCTAAAATAAGAGGTTGGACTGGGTGTTCCCTCAGATCTAGAACTTCAAACTATAAATATGCAAAGATATTTATGATTAGGGTATCCTGGGTCTACATGAAAAAGATGTTGTGGAGAGTAATACTTTCTCATGAGTCATTTTATTTTCATCTGTTTTTATCAATTTCTTCATACTTCTACCTTCCAGTTTCTTTTCTCTGTCTTTCTATCATTGTTATTTCCTGAATGATTGAGTTTAATTTTCACAGTTTATTTTGCCAATTCTCCTATGTAAACCTGACTGGTATGTTTGCATTTCGATTCAAATTTGAAATTTCTGGTTCTTTCCCTTTCTTCCTCTCCCTCCTTCTGCCTCCAGTCCTGAAGCAACAAGCAGCAAGTCCCAGACCTGGAAACTGGCAGTCAATCCCTCTCTTTCTGATGTAGAACACATATCCATAACACTTCCCCAGGATTACATGGTTAATTAGTGCCAAAGAAGAACATAGAAATTCTAACTATCAGTCCAATGATGTTCCCACCCTACTACAGTGCTTCTCTCTGTTTCACCTGGAATGAGGTCTGGGAAAAGGGTGGGACTTTCCACTGTACCAGGGGTCAGCACTTGGCTCCAGTGATGCATATGACTTTTTATGTACAGAGTAAAGTTCTCAGGGCCAAAATAAATGAATGAGTCTGTACCTATGTGTTGACTAATCTCACCAAACTTAACTTATTCTGAATAACCAATTTGTTGTTTTGGAGGGAAGAGCTCCAATCCAGAATTCTCATATTCTTTTCCTTCCCTCACATTTGAAAATTTGGCATACCCCTCTGACTTACTCTCTTCAGTTGCTGTGCTCATTTAGCAACCCCACCTCAAACTGACTTCCATTCAGTCAAGCTCCCCTATTATTTCCAACTCTACTCTCTAGTCCCATACCTAAGTTCATGGGTCAATGGAAGGAGGTTAAAAGAGCTCCTCCCTTTGCTTCTTAGAGAATATATACAAAATATATCCAAAGTCTTAGTGCTATTTTAAGCTTTAATAACCTAAAATTACACTAGGACTATTGAAACATACTGTATATTTATCCACTTGTGTGTGTGTATATGTATAAATATATATATTTGTATAATATATATATGAGAGAGACTATATATATGGATATCCAGATACAGAATATACATGTATATACACAGAATAAGTATATATATATATATATATATATATATATATGTAGAATATATGTGTTTATGTATCCTATATGCACATAAAATATCTGGAGGTACAGAATACACACACACACACATACATATATATATATATATGTATATCTATATAGATATATAGATATAGATATAGATATATGGACACCTATATATCCCAATACAAGCAAATATGCACACACACACATGCGTGTGCAGTGTATTTCAAAATTTTAATGCAATGTAAATGTATGTATATTCCATATACAGGATATTTCAAAAGTCTTAGTGCATTAAATATATTTCACAAGAAATTTCTAATTTAATAAATAATTACTATTTGGTCTTTCTATTGTATTGATTAGTAAAAGATAAGGAAAATGATAAAAATATTCACCAAGTACCCATGAGATCCATATAAAATGCATTTATCAGCATGCTCTTAGAAGACCTGTATTCAAGTTCACTTCTGAAATTCTCTGGCTGTTTAATCTTATATAAATCATGTAAGCTCTCAGTACTCTAGACAACTCTCTAATATTAACTTCAAAGAAGATACTGATCTCCATTGGTAGAGTTTCCTCAACTATGAAATCCCTAGATAATTAAATCACAAGTATAGTCCCTATATAAGTCATATAATGCAGATCTTTTAAAAATTAAAGTCTAAGAATATTATCATAAAATGACTCTTGACCATTGAAAACATAATGCAGATCTTTTAAAAGCTAAAGTGTAAGAATATTAAAAAATGACTCTTGATGATTAAAAATTTGCCAGCTACTATCCTACAAATGATACTTCTACCACTTCCACCTAAAATGATTTGCTGAACAATCTAATTCGCTTCATCCTGTATCTAGGTGAATATATAGAGAATCACAAAATCTTAGAGCTGGAAAGAATTTCAGGAAGCCAGGTAAAGTCCAAACATGGCTGTGCTGGCACTGTCATCAACATTAAACTATTTCCTAATTCTATCAGCTGCTAGTACCTTCTCTGCAGAGGTATGCTAGAGCCAGCTTGAACTGATACACAAGAGCAAATTGTAAAATTTTCAGTGTCATCATTTACACCCCATAAATTGGCATACACTACATATAAGGGCTTGACTTACTGTTTGGTTGATCTGACTAGGCTTAAGAATGTGATGAAGTGTTAATAATGCTGAATAAACTTTAAAATGTGTCATGAATACTTAAAAAAAAGACAGTCATTAAATATTTACTCAAACACTCCTAAATCCAAGCTAGACCTGACCAGAGAATTCCCTCCAACACAATACCCAAGTGGAAATCCAACTTGTTACAAAGAATCTTTATGGTAGGAGAAGTCAATCCTGCCCCAGAAGTGCATTCTGTTTTTGACCATCCTTAATCATTAGGATATTTTCACTCAGATCCATCCTAAATGTTCATTTTTGCAACTTTCATCAATTGCTCCCACTTAAGACCTTTAGAAGATGAAGATCAAGTACAATCTAACTCATTTTTTTCCTTCTCTAGATTAAACATTCCCGGAGTCTTCAAAACACTCATGTATAAGCTTTATTTTCCAGGTTGTCCTCTTCTGGATGCTGCCCACCTGGTCACTTTCCTTCCCAACATGTGGCATCTACAACTGTAAACAATCCTCCAGGTGTGGATCCTATATAGTTAATGGATCATCACCTCCTGGCTTCTGAAATCTGTGCTTTTCTTAGTTTAAGTGTGCATGAGCTTTTTCAGACAAATATAATGGGAAGAGTGCTTGCACTCTGTATCTCTGACAACTACTGTTTATCTGACCCTGGCAAGTCACTTAACTTTTATGTACCTTTATGTACAAATTTCTAGGATTTACCCACTATGTCATAGATATGTATTGGTAGAATGAGTTTCCCATTCTGATAAAATCTTATATTCTTCTTTGGTCTATGTATCATATTATTGACTTATACTGAGTTTAATCCACTAAAATCCTTTCCAGATGAAGATGGTCTAGCATGCCTCACTAGTTGAGTAATGATTGGTAGCTCTAGTTTTGCTCCTTAGTACCAGCACCCATGGAGCAAGGGCATACTCCTCTACCATAGTATGAATATATATATATATATATATATATATATATACATACATATATATATATATATATACACACACATATATATACACACAAATTAAATATACATATATATGGATAAATGTGTATATGTATGTTGTATATATATATACACACGAATTAAATATACATATATATGGATAAATGTGTATATGTATATATATGTATATATATATATATATATATATATATATATATATATGATATTCATATCTGCATGGATCTGTCTAGATAGGACTAGAAGGGAAGGATTGCTAGTATCTCTTCTACCTAACATGGAGACTTTGATTTTTACCAGGAGGGAGTAGGAGACTGAAGACATAAAGGTGTCCACTCCTCACAGAGGGGGTAATAGTTTAGAAATATATCTATCAACTTCCAAAAAAACATTATTCATCTAAGGTTTATTTAGGGTAAAGCTGCATAATTGAATGTTATCCCTTAACAGGGAAGAAGTACCCCAAACTGTAGACCAAGGCTTGGCTCCTTTCATGTCAAATGAAACTATTCAAAGGTTAAATATAGGGAATAATAGCAAATAAAAACATTTATCTAAATCAGGGTAAGGAACTTTTTTTGTCAAGGGTCATTAGGATATTTATAATATTATTCTTGATTCATACAAACTTATCAACTTAAAAATTAGCCTGCTATATTTGGCCAAACATTTAACTAATTTGCCTCTAAAAAGCTTTTAGATTTATTGAATTTTGAGTCCCTCCTGCAATTGCCATGGTAGTGCCTGATCAAATGATTTCATGGATTTTATACATGGGCCTCCAAGCCAAAAACAAACAGAAATATACAATTCTCCCATTGGGAGAGAGATATCTCAACTCAACCAAGAGATACATATTCTGTATCTACATACCTATTTTGTGTATATACATATATATATATAGATATACTATAGCTATATATATATATATATATATATATATATATATATATATATATATAGTCTCTGTATAAAGATACACAATGTGTATTCTCAAACAAGATATGATAAAGGGTTGATTCTTTTACATGTCTTCTGTCCAAAGTCTTTGTCTCCTTTTCAAGGGAATGAATGTTTTGAAAATACAGATCAGAAGATTAACTTCTCCCAAGCTTTCACCAGTTCTGCTCCTTATATACATGGAACATTGAACAGTCAATATTCACCAATTATGCAAATATCCTTTGAACATTTGGTTTTAAGAAAATATAAAGAACTTTGTAAAGATTAAAGCACTGTAAAATGCAGTTACCAATACAATTAAAACAATGGAGACATATCAAAAAATCTCTGGAAATTTCATCATTTCCTTGACTTTATTCACATAAAACATATATTAGGGGCTATGAAGATCTGCCTTAAGAAATACAAATGCTTTCAGGCCCCTATCCTTATTTTAAAGATTCAGAAATTACAGTACATGGATTTCTGAGGAGACCATGATTGCTGTAAGATAGAGCTTTCTGTGTGCTTATAATAGTTTTGCAGAAGGTAAAACAAGAGCATGCAACTTCTACCCTCTATCGTTGCTATTAGCAGTGGAAATATGATCCAAATAACAGATATTGCATGATAACATGGTATAGTTGTTTAAACAGTCTCACCTAATGAGAGCAGTGACAATTATGAACCCATGAAAAATAGGTGGTATATTGCGTGGCACTGTAGCTATAGGATAAAACTGCTTTCAAATTGACAAACTATATTAATTATCAGAATAACTTATATACAAATCAATTCAAAGATTTTAATGATCTTTATATTGCTGCTTATTCTTTTTCAGCCATTGCCAACTCATGGTCCCATTTGGGATTTTCTTGGCTAAGATACTAAAGTGGTTTGCCATTTCCTTCTCATTGAGGAACCTATGGCAAATAAGATACTTGCCCAAGGTCACATAGCTAGTAAGTGTTTGATGCCAGATTTGAACTCAGGAAGATGAATCTTCCTAACTCAAGATCTAGCAGTCTATCTGCTTGTGCCACCTAGCTGAGTTTTACGTATGTGTGTATAAATATATATGTTTCAAACTCCAATTATATACATTTGCTTCAAATAAAGCCACTCATACCTTCTTATTTGTCTTATACTCTTATAGAATAAAGATACTTACATGTCAAAACTGAAGTAGAATCAGAGTATTATAATGCTACATGACATTTGCAATCATTAAGAAGGGTTGAATTTGCCAGGTATTCCCTTTAAACCAGGTTCATTTGGCATTATGCCTACAATTCAGGGAGTTTATATCAATGTTGCAACTTGTTTAAAATGGCATAGTCCTAAGATTTACTTTAGATATAGATAATTAAAAGGAGCAATCATCAACAAAAGGAAAAACATTTTTTAGCCAACTATTATGTGCAAGCCTATACTAGGTATTAGGGATAGAAAAGGAGTAAAAGTGTTGCCTCCTTCAAGAAACTTACCTTCTAATGAATAAAAGATTAATGTTGTATAATTATATTTTTACCATAATATTAAACTTACTTCAACATTTCAACATTCAAAGAATCAGTGATTTCAACAGTGTGGGTAGCATTCTTAACTCATCTCAATTACAACTCCATCAGTAAATTCTTTAATGAATTTTAAGGTTAAAAAAACATCATCAGTTGGCATTCAATCTCTGGTGATACTCCTCTCCAAACTTAACTGTATTGGTCCTATGACAGTAATTATACAATTTTACTGCTTGACCTGTACTTGAAGGCACTTCACATTGATAGAACTAACTAAAGTGGAAGCATCACTATTCTTTGAAAAAAGAGTCATCTTCATGTCAAAATGAGGGTTGAGGGTTGACTAGGTGGCACAGTGGATAGAGCACCAGCCCTGGAGTCAGGAGTACCTGAGTTCAAATCCAGCCTCAGACACTTAATAATTACCTATCTGTGTGGCCTTGAGCAAGCCACTTAAGCCCATTTGCTTTGCAAAAACCTAAAAAAAAATAAGGTTTGAAAACTTTATTAAATATTCAAATGAAATTTCATTAATTAATCTTTATATGAAACACAATCTTTAACAATATTTAAAAGAATATTTAGCAGTATTATTATATTTAATATTTAGCAATGTTTAATATCTAGAAATACTTAAAAGAAAAAGAACACCTAAGTACAATGTGATACTTCTTCAATCTAAAATTGTATTTAATCACTACTAAGTTAATCTTGAACTGCAAAAATCTCTAAATGTTTCTTTGGCATCAAAAGTTCCACAATTCCATTTTTGTTTGCATTATAAAGTTCTGCTGCTGCCTTTACTATTTGCTTATCAATGTGAAGCTTGCCTTTTGTATTTTTCTATATCTGCTAATTAAGTTAGTGAATTAAACATTGGCTTTCCTGAGCAGCATGTTGGTTCTATTCATGGCCAGAATAGCAAAAGCCCAAAATGTTGTCTTTTATGATCTTTTCTTCCCTCTTTGCCTTTCCTCATTTTGATTAATTGGAAAAAGCCTCTAATAAAATGAACTTGGCCTCAAATTGTCTTTTATCAATAGAGATTAAAAACTTTTCTAGTGTACATGGGCAAAATAACACAGTAGAAAAAGAACCATACTCTGGGTTATATAATCTGTTTTAAAATTTCAACTTTGACATTTACTAGTTATATATAATCAAGTAATTTCACCTCTTTGAACTATAATTTCTTCATCTGTAAAATGAGTCTAATAATACCTAAACCACTTAACTTGCAAGGTTATTGAAAGTAAAGTGCTAATGACTTTAGATTGTAAGCTCCTTGAAGGCAAGAACTAGTCTCTGACATTTTGTTTCCCTTGTTCTTGGCATAGTGTCTGGTATATGTAAGTGCCTACTACTAAATTAAATATGAAAATATGAGCTTTGATTATGAGCATTTTCTCAAACACACACACACACAATATATATATATATATATATATATATATATCCTGACCTTCTTATAAAATTTAAATCTAATATTTGAACTAGTTTCAGTTAAATCCAATTAACCCTATCAATCAATAGGCATTTGTTAAGTGTTTACCGGGTACCAAGAATCAAAGACAAAATAATGGACCCCCCCATCTCAATTGGCTTACTTTTTTTTAGGTTTTTTTGCAAGGCAAATGGGGTTAAGTGGCTTGCCCAGGGCCACACAGATAGGTAATTATTAAGTGTCTGAGGCCGGATTTGAACTCCAGGGCTGGTGCTCTATCCACTGTGCCACCTAACCACCTTGGCTTACCTTTTATCATGGGAGACAATATGTACTTATATGTGTTTCTACATGTATGTATAATCAGATCTTATATAATATTAATGCAAAGCAGGATAGTTAGGAGGTTATCTAGTATTTAGGTCAAGAGATAGCTCTTGGGGTGACTCTTGAAAGAAATAAGGAATTCTAGGAACTGGAGGTGAGAAAGGAGAACATTTCATATATGTGGCATTGTTAGCTACCAAACTTCTGGACTTTTTAGGATTTGTTTTTAGTTATCCGCTTAAAAGTCCAAATCTTTTGTTCTGAACACTTGAGAAGCATTTTAAAGAATTTTAAATAGAAGGATTGTGCATATCTTTTTCTCACAAGCTACAATGAGTCAAGTTGATTTCTCTGAGTCATTCATCCAAATAAACTTAGAAATCAGACTCCATCTTCAGCATCACAGAGTCCCTGCAGGTTACTATTATCAGCAGAAATATGTAATATTTCATGGATTTGGGTTCATGGGGGTGTTTTGCCTATTTTCTCTGTTGACCAGATTAAGTCCAATTAAAATCACTGTCAGCCAAGTGTCAGACTCTGTCTTACAAATGGTTATCAGACTTCTTTTTTTAAAGCAAGTTGGTTTAACTGAAAGAATAGTTTAGATTGCCAATGGTTCAGTCCATTTGTCATAACTCAGTAGCATTTCTGAAAACAAAAGTCAGTGCTCAGGTATTGATTTTTTAAAACAATCACATTCCTGTGTCACAGGCCTGAATAATGAGAAAGTAGAGATTCAGTTCATTATTTAAAAAGTGGGGTATTTTCTACTTGCTTCTTACTTACATGCTTAAAATCATTTATAGGGCTTTGCCTAATAAAGTCTCTTACTTTATTCTCGATAGCCTAATATAAGATGGGGCTATAAAGTAATGACTGATTTTCTGGTGTGATTCATACACAGCCTCCAAAGGCAGCTCTAAACATGTTTGAAGTGATGGTAGCATCTTTGAAATAAGCATTTTTCCTTTCCAAGAGGATTAATTTGAAGGCCAACAAAAATGTTGGAAAAAGGCAAGTGGGATTTTGTTCCAGGGTACCAAGACTAGAGGGTCCTGACAATACTTGGAATCCTTAGTTACATAAGAACAACAGGTTTAACACTCAACTGAAAACAATAATTGAACTAATTATAGGAAAAATATAAGAAGGTTGGGTGGAAAGGGTTCTCCTACCTAACACAGGTGAGCCCTTTCCCCTCCTCCTCACCTCAACATTTGATTTTCAATGCCCTATAGTGTATTTCTGCATGCCTTATTTCTAAATAAGCTACTCTTTGCTTCTCACTGTTGTCCCCACCAACACCACATAACCCTCACTACCACTGGTTATATTAAGTGAAAAAAATTACTAAAGACAAGAATTCATTTGAATGGAGGTTTATTAAAATACCAATCTTGCTTTTTTGGGACACACATTTCATACCTTGAAAGATGAAGTAAAATAGACTACTTCAAAGAACTTGTTTCCCATGAAAAAAAAAGAGGAGAAATATTTGGTCAGAGGAGAACAGGGAGTAGAAAGATTGATTGTATCTTAATTGTGAAGGAAAATTAATCCCACCCCCTTCAAAAAATTTGTTTTGTTTCATTTACACCAACCAGGGTTTAGTTTGATTTTGATTTTGCCTAAATTATCAAGTTAGAAATGATACCCCTTCTTCTTTTGCCTGTGAAGGCAGAGTCCTAGGTAGAGAAATAATAGCCTTTTCCTGTACATAAAGGAGATTAGGATTGAAAAACTCAGGAGAGAGGAATGGGGAGACCTGAATATTGGCATTTGGCTGTGTTATCCATGTGGGCAGGCACTGCTCCCCACCATGGAGACCCACAATTTATAACAAGCCTGTCAGTGTTGGCAACCAGGGAATGATATTCAGAAAGGCTCTTATGCTGCTCCCACACCCAGCTGGAGACCATGAATTATTTAATTTCCCTAGTTTCCCTGAGCTTCTAAAAGAAAAGAAAAGGAAAACAGAAAAAGTTTTCCTTTACTTTGACAGTTTTATCATGTATTTTTCTCTCAGAGCCTTCATGAAGCTCTTGATATGAAAGCTTCAGCTTTCTAGACAACTGTTATTCCAAATGAAAAGCTGCACGGGTTTTGTCAGGATCCATCTTACACTATTTAATTTTCACTTTAGAGTTCACAAAATGGCTATTTCTGTAATGCATTCCCTGTTTCTGGATGAAGAAGATTGTGAGCACAGTAAATATCCATCTAAGTCATCCTTCTCACCAACAAAACATGTCATTTGTAGTACCCACACATCAACAGAACTTCCTCAAGCCTGCTACTATTGCTTTTTCATAATTATATTTTATAATCCTCCTTTACACACGAGAGCTCAATTCACTTCCTCCTACAATGCATTAGCATCCTCTTCAAATCCATTAGTGGTATCACAAGCTCCACAGCCTCATTCCCTCTTCAAAATATTTTATTATTAAGTTACTGTACTGTGAACTAGGAGACTATGAATATTGAAGAAAGCCACTGTATGTTTATGTACATTCAGCCAAGACAAAGGAAGAGAAGGAGGGAGGGAGGGAGAGAGAGAGAGAGAGAGAGAGAGAGACAGACAGACAGACAGACACACAGACACACAGACACATAGAGATGGAGAAAGGGAAGGGAAGGGAAGGGAAGGAAGGAAGGAAGGAAGGAGGGAGGGAGGGAGGGAGGGAGGGAGGGAGAGAGGGAGGGGGAGGGGAGGGAAGGGGGGATCGGAGAGAGTGAGACAGAAGAAAGGAAGAAAGAAACAAAGAAACAAAGAAAGAAAAGAAACAAAGAAAGAAAAGAAAGAAAGAAAGAAAGAAAGAAAGAAAGAAAGAAAGAAAGAAAGAAAGAAAGAAAGAAAGAAAGGAGGGAAGAAGGGAGAAAGGAAGGAAGGGAGAGAAAGGGAAGGAGGAAGGAAAGGATGAAGGGCAGGATGGTGAAAGGAAAGAAAGAAAGAAAGAAAGAAAGAAAGAAGAAAAAACCATCTTAACATGTTGGCAATCGTTTAAAAGTCTTATCTTCTGGTTTGTTTATAAAGAGATGCTTGCTCAAGTTGAAAATGATTGTATTAATAAGTAAAGAAACCATTTCCTTGAAGTTCTTAAAGATTGAGTGGTTTGCTAAGCTTTCTTCCTCTAGTTAAAGAACAAAAAGTTAATTGACCTGTCTATATCCCAAAGAGATCATAAGAAAGGACAAAATCCACATGTACAAAAATATCCATAGCGGCTCTTTTTGTAATGACAAAGATTTGGAAATTGAGGGAATGTACATCAATTGGGGAGTACTATTGATCTGTAAGAAATCATGAGCAGCTGTATTTCAGAAAATCCTGAAAAGATTTGTATGAAATGATACTGAGTGGAATGAGAAGAACCAGAACATTATATACATTAACAGTAATATTGTGTCTTGATAAACTATGATGGACTTGTTCTTTTCAGCAGTACAATAATCAAAGACAATTCTAAAGGACTTGTAATGGAAGCAAATGCCATCCACTTTCAGAGAAGGAACTATGGAGTCTGAATGCAGACCAAAGCTTACTATTTTCAATTTTTTAAATTTGTCTTATGTTTTATGGTTTTTCTTCTGATTTTTCTTTCATAATATGATTAATATGAAAATATGTTTAATTAATTATATTTGTATAGCTTATATTAGATTATTCTCCAAGGGGAGGTGGAGGGAAAGAATGGAAGGAGAAAAATGTGGAACACCAAACATTACCAAAAATGATTGCTGAAAACTATCTTTACATATAGTTGGAAAAATCAATAAATGCATATTTTTAAAAGCTAATCAGACTCAGAGAGTAGGAAAACTCAGATTGACACGGCTGCTCCTTTTTTAAAAAATGGCAATAAGTATTAAGTTTCTATTATGTTCCAACTATTGGGCAAGGTACTGAGGATAGAAAGACAAAAATTAAATAACCTCTGCTCTCAAGTAGTCTTTAGTCTAACTCTTTAACTTTAAATTTTAACTTTAAAATGATGAGATCTGCTATACTGAGATGATATCACTTTAGCAAAAGGGTTATTAGATTTAAAGCTGGAAGGATGGTAGAAAAATATCCAGTTCTTTTCTTCCAATTTTCAAAATACTGATTCCATTAATTTATTATATTGGTTATATTTGTTTATATTTAATTTTATGATACCCTTTTTAGTTTTATAGTGCCATCATTTCCCAAAACATTCTACTCTTATTCTCTGTCCATGAATCCTCCATTTTAACATGAAAAATCACTGATAAAAGCCATTGAAACACACAACTCATCTGATATCATATGCAACCTTCTGCTCCCAGAGTCCCCTCACCTCTTCAAGAACAGTGACTTTTGTTTAACATCTTTTTTCTTTTGGACCAAAAAGGGTCATTACAAATCCAGCTGTCTTTTAATGTTTCTGTTTACATTATTGCAGTCATTAGGTAGATTGTTTTCATGTCTTTGCTTACTGAACTCTCCATTAGATCATACAGAGTCACAGAATATTAGAGTTGGAAGCAGTCTTAGTTGCTATCTAAAAGAACATATACACAAAGGAATCCCCACTGTAACATAGCTGACAAGTAATCATTCAGCTTATGCATTCAAAAAGATCAGGTCTGTCTAAGCATCCAATCAAAAGGTTCATCTTCTTTATATGGCAAGAGAATGAAAAACAAGAGAACACTTTCTGTGTATGTTCTGAATCAGGGAAGAGGGCCTTCCATTATATATCATCAGGTCCTTCCTCAGTCACTTCCACATGGGCAGGAAACAAGCATAGTTATTAGCCATGCTCTGAGAATTAGGTTCCCGTTAACAGATCATGTTCCCATTACAGTGAAAAATGATAATAATTCAGTCATATAATCACTAATGTTCTGATAAACCTCTTCAGACTGGTTTTCTCTTCATTTTTCACCTTTTCCCTGTTCAACACCTTCTCTCTCCAGGTATGTTGTGAACCCATTAGGATAAAGGCATTAAGAAAATAGAAGTACCTTGCCAAACTCAAAACAGAGTGTGAAAGGGCTGAACTGTGGAATGAAAGATGCATTTTTGGACATGGACAATGCAAAAATTTGTTTTGCTTAATTGTTCTTACATGATACAAGGACTCCTTATTTTCTTTCCCTCTCTCTCTCTCTTTTCATTCCACTTCCTCTCCTCCTCTTATTCTCTTCCTCTCCTTTCCTGTCTATCTTCCTTCCTTCTTTTTTCCTCTTTCTCTTTCTTTCCTCCCTTTTGCCTTTTTTTCTATTCTTTTCTTCCTTGCTCAATGAGTGGAGGGAGGGAAGAGGGAAAATATATGTGCTTGGTAATTTGAAAAATGCATTTTTAAAAATAAAAAAAGTTTATTTTGGAGGATCATGCAAATTATGTACCCACTGATGTCTTCAGATACAGAGTCTACAGCTAGTCCTGTAATGGAATGTGGTATAATCTAAGTTTGTCCTCCCCTTATGTAGCCTTCAAAAGCCTAAGGTAAACTACATGTCACAGAAAGATAAAACTTTATTAAAATTATTGTCAGTTATAAAAGGTTACATCTATTATTAATAATAGATTATGGCTATAGAGCATGTTAAGATTGAAAGTTTACAAAGTGCTCTACATATATATTTTCATTTATTCCTCACAATAAAACAAGATAGCATTCCTATTTTTATTTTATAGTTGGGGAAATTAAATCAGAGAGAGATTAAGCATCATATAAATCACAAGAGTATAGGTTCCTACCTTCAGAAATGGAAAAGGCCACTGAGAAAATTTGGTCCAATCATTTCATTTTTTACAACTGAGGAAACTGATACTCAGAATCTTGATGTGACTTGTCCAGAGTCACACAGGTGGTAAGTAGCAAAGCAGGTTTTTGAATTCACATCCTCTTGCTCCAAATCTTACATTCTTTTTAACTGTATATTTCCATTCATTTCCCAGGAAAATCAGTCTTTAATATGATAAAAACTGTCTGAGCTACTACTCCTTAAATTTCATGATCATTTCCCCTTTCCTTGTGTTCACAATGACATTTGTTCACACCTTTTGATACTAGAAACAGTGATCTCTCCATTACACCATCATGCATATGCACACCTCCCTATAAATCAATTGTTGTAAATGAATCATTTCTTTAAATACTGTATTTTCCTCTGATTTCTTTGCTAATTTTAGCATTTTAGTGTTGAACAAGACTTTTATTTCATTGCTACAAGAATACTAACAAGGAAGCTCCTCCTACTACTCTAGAGTAGCCCATGAGCTTCAATTTACATGCCAAGAGAATAAACAAGATCAATGAAAAGGGAAATGAATTGCCCGTAGTGACAATATCATAAGAATATTGAACATTAAAAATACTATACTGTCTCAGGTGTGTCATTCAATAAGCCTAAAAATTCACTTTTTTAATGAGGGTACCCTGGGGATGTTTTGTGAGAGCACAAGTTATCTTCTCTCATATTAACATCTAAATGTAGGAATACATTCTCCTTAATATTCTAATTTATTCTAATAATGCATTATGGATTTGTCATTCATGAATTTATCGAAATATTCTTCCTCAACTGTTAATACATTCCTCTTTCAGGTTACCTTTCTTTCAGTCTTTATATTTCTTGTATGTACTTGTGTTATTCACAATATCTCCTACATTAGAATGTATGATATTTGAGGGGAAAGGATCATGTTTTGCCTTTCTTTGTAACCTCAGGATTTAATACAGTATTTGTTAGACAGTAAATTTTTAAATAATGCTTATTGACTGATTGCCTGGCTTCAATATCCAGTTATTCAGCAAAAAGAATGGCAATCTTCTAACTCAATAGCTCTTAAATTTGACCCTTTTAAAATTTCTAGAAAAATTACCCTATAACAGACCCTTAATATCTTATGCAATGTCCTACATTAATGGGTTTCCTTCTTCTATTATTCCCCCTACCCCAAATGTCATTTTCCAAACCACCTTGCTTCCTAAGTTTTTTATTCTGTCACTGTCCTTACTCAAGAATCAATGTTTGTTTCCCATCTTTCTCATCAAACTCTCCAGCCTAGTATTTAAGACCCTTCCATAGTAACTATTAAGGCATATTTCCCTGTTGTGCTACAGACTGTATTCTCTACTCAAGGTGGTCTTGTTACTCTTTTCCACAATTCCCTCGCTTTATTCTGCCTCTATGCACATACAATATAATCAGTAACCCTAGCATATTTTGCTTCATCTCCTTCATTCAAAATATTAGTTTGCCTTCAAGGTCCACTTCCAATTTAGTTTCCTCTCAATAGCCTCTTCTCTCAGTCTTCTCTCAGCAACATAACTCTATATTGATTCCTATAAATAGTATACTGTCATCAAAAATAAAGTACAAGCAAAGCATGGAAAAATTTAGGATTCTTGGTTCAATAAGAAGGTAGTTGAGCTTCAGTTTTTAGGATAATAACAATTCAAAGCATTTTTACCATGCCTTAATGGCCAAACAACTTTGTTGCAGAAATGCAATACTGTATGAATCAATTCCTTGTTGTTTGTGCTAATTTTGTACTGACAAACAGCACCAAGAAAACAGAGATTCTCCACCTCAACAGGGGCACAATCCATATATGGAGCAGTAATAGCAAATGAGAAATTTTGAATAATGTTAAAAGTGCACTTATTTGACAGTATACTTTGTAGGGGATCTTCATATAAAGATCTTCATAGCTCAATGCTTGGAGGATTCAAAGGAAAGTGTGAGAGAGAAGAGGTATTAGGTTGGCTACCAAAGTAAAGATCTTCATAGCCATTGCAGTGATGCACTTCATTGTATGCCTGTGAAACATGGGTAGTCTGCCAGCACCAGGCCAGGAAGCTAAATCACTTTCATTTGAATTGTCTTAGAAAAATTCTGAAGATCATCTGGCAAGATAAAGTATTGATCATTAATATCCTTTCTTGAGTTGAACTGCCAAGCATTCAAATTCTACTGTAGAGAGTGAGACTCTGATAGGCTAGTCACAATTGTTCAATGCCAATTGTACATTTGCCTAAAAGACTATAGAGAGCTCATACAAAGCAAGCTCTCACATGAAGGTCTGAAGGAATGTATAAGGACACTGTCTCAAATTATCTTTGAAGAACTTTGGAATCGATTATGATACATGGGAGACACTGGTTCAAAACTGGCCAATATGGTGTGCCTGCAACAAAGGAGGTATTGTGCTTTATGAACAATGCAGAATAGCTCAAAAGTAATGTGAGATATGATATGCAAATTTAAAGACATCTCCACTTCAAATGTTCACATGGACTATTTGGGCCCAACAAGTGGTAGTATTTTCCAAGTTTTCATTGGTCTGATCAGAGACAGCGAAACTGTACATTGAAGCTGACATTGTGATATAATTTTAGTCCTCTTTGAGTTCAAAAACAATAGCAACAACACTCCTTCAAAGCATCATTAACACTTAGAGACAGCTTGGAACATTTTGAATCACATTGGTCTTTGGAGTGCCTTAGAATTGGTCTCTGGGGATAGGTGAATATTGATAAGGATATATATATGTGTGTGTGTGTGTGTACATATATGTGCATATATGTACATATATACACATACATATAAAAACTTTTAAAAATATTTATGATATATACACTACACACACACACATATATATATGCTAAATTTTAAGACCAACTTTCTATCTACTGTCTCTCGCTTTCTCTCTCCCTCCCTTTCATTGTCCCCTCTCTTCTCTGTCTCTGTTTATCTGTCTTTCTCCTCTCTCTCCACATATATGCAAGCATAAGCATATTTTATATAAATATATATATATGCATATATATGTAAATATATAATGCTTTCATAGTAACTTATATTTATAAATATACCAAGCTGGAAAATGAAGATACAGTCATCCTAATTTGGGAATGAAAAACTTACAGATTTCAAGAGCCATCACCATTTCAACAGTCCTCACAAGTCACATTTTCTTCCTTTGTACCTTCTCTGCTGATGCAGCAGTTAAATAATAAACACTCTTCTTAGAGTTCTTCATAGTTCTGCCAAAATATCAATCATACCATGCCACAAACAGGCACTTTTTATATAAAGAAATTAGCATTACAATTGCACATTCAATGCTGTGATTTTTCAGTTAACTAAACAAAATCTTGGGCTTCCCTTGTAATTAAATGAGAGGAAAATAAAATTAGCACTTATCTTAAGAAATTTCACCATAACTTATCTAATGCTATAATAAATCTGATAATGGAACATTCTTCAGTGCAAGGTCAAAATGATATTAATTAGTTGCCTTGGACGAGGCTAATTTTGAATTTTTTGATGTTGAACAGGATTGTATTGAACATAAAACATTTCCCCCCATATTCAAAGACCATTATCTGTGTGATCAATAGATGATTAGAGAGCTGGAAAATTCTGAAGCCTTTAGCCAGACTGTAAGACTGATTGGTAACAGATGCAATGGATATCCCCATTTGAAATAAATTAAATTTCCATACACCCATCTTTATGAGATACCTTGTCTGGGACATTAGTTCCAGTTCAAATAAGCAAGAAGCCCTAACTATCAGAAGAAAAAAGAACTTTTCCTTTGCAAGCTTCACTTAAAAACTGAGTTGCTTTTGTTACAAAAACCTGATTCAATTTTGACAGTGAAATTTGATTCTATAGGAGGGGAGGTAATCATATATTTTTTTTAATTTTTTTGTGACATAGAAGATAAAGTGTCCAATTAAACAGCTCTCTCTCTACAATACATCAAAATAACAATAAAATCATTAAATTCAATAAAATAAATAAAATTAAAGAAATAAAAGTAATTTTCACAAGGTAAACATTCTCTTTACCAACACATCTAAAGCCCAGAGTTGCACTATCAGTTAGGTAGAACAACTGGTGGCAGGGTGGATAAAGTGCCAGACCTGGAGTGGGAAAGACCTGGGTTTAAATTTGGCCTCAAAGACATACTAGCTTTGTGAAACCACCTTCCTAGAACAGTATTCAAAATTAAATGGCCTTTTGTAAGACTCAGGGCAGCTAGGTAACAAAGCAGAAAAAGTGTTGAGCCTGAAGCCAGGAAGACTCATATTCCAAAGTCTAAATCTGGTCTCAGACATTTACTAGTTGTGTGACCCATGGAGAGTCACTTAACCCTACCTCGTCTGTAAAATAAGCTGAAGAAGAAAAACAGCAAACTATTCCAATATCCATTATGGGTTCAAAGTCAAACATATCTGACAAACAACTGAGCAACAACAACCGAAAGACTCATTGCCAGTTATGTCTATACTTGAAATTTCATCACCGAAGCTATTAAAGTCATTTAAAAATAATTTTAGACAAATAGGATGCTTTCAGAAAAATCTGTTAAGACTTACATGAACTTGGGGGTAATAATTAACCTTGATGGACTTGCTCATTCCATCAGTGCAACAATGAGGGACAATTTTGGGCTGTCTGCAATGGAGAATACCAACTGTATCCAGATAAAGAACCATGGAGTTTGAACAAAGTTCAAGGACTATTCCCTTTAATTTAGAAAAAAACACTGATATCTTATTGTCTGATCTTGTTATCTCTTATACTTTATGTTTCTTCCTTAAGGATATGATTTCTTTCTCTTCACACTCAATTTGGATAAATGTACAACATGGAAACAATGTAAAGACTCACAAATTGTTTTCTGTGGGGGGGGGAAGTAAGATCGGGGGAAAATTTGTAAAACTCAAAATAAATAAAATCTTTAATTAAAAAAAAGACTTGCATGAACTGATGCAAAGTGAGATAAACAGAACCAGTATAACATTGTATACAGTAACAGTCTTATTATATATGATCAACTGTGAATTACCTAGCTATTCTCAGTAATACAATGATCCAAGACTATTCATTAAGGACTTATGATGAAAAATGTTAGGAACCCCTGAGAAAGAACTGATGAAATCGGAAGGCAACTTGAAACATACTTTTTCAAACTTTCATTGTTCTTGGGGTTTGTGTGTGAAATATGGCTAATATAGAAATGCTTTGCATGACTTCACATGTATTATGCATAACAATTTTTCTGCCTCCTCAAAAAGAAAGAAGAGCAGGGAAGGAGGGAGAAAATAAGAATCTCATTTTTTTAATGGAGATTAAATGTTTGTTTATATTTAATTTTTTAAAAAAATGAAAAACTAATCCCTAAAATAATATTTTCTAAATTTATACATAAACTATACCTATAAACAAATAATTTCCCCGCAATGATTTCAGAGTATCTCTTCAGCTTTCTGACTTCATCATCAGGAAAAGCAAATGTAGCTAGTATCTATGTCTTTGCTGTTCCATAGTAAAGATAGCTATGCTTGCCACTCAGGGTCCCGGGGCACCTGAGTAGTTTGAAGACATTTTTTTATCCAATAGCTTTGACTTGATCCCCCACTGACTATGTCATCTTACTGTTTGCACCAGTGAACAGCACTTCCACTTTCATATAACCATTTAATCAATAAGCTTTTACAAAGAGATATTTACTTCAATGAATGAAAAGTCAATAACAAAAGTATACACCCCAATTTGGTTGGAGACATAGCTCCCCTTTCCCACTTCAGTCTCTGGGGCAAGTGAGTTTAGGCTTAACTCTTTTTCTACATAACTTTTGTTACACCAAGTTCACATCCAGAGGTAGCAAGATTGACCAATAAATAGGCTCTCCAGTTTCATCTCAGTGTCAAAGACTCTTTGCATATGCCCCAATACCAATAACACTATTTTGAGAGACTGGACCACAGTATAAATCTAAATTTCATAAAACTGTTATCCTGTGCCTTTCAAATATCTATTTATCTTCACCAAAATGATTGATTTTTAAAGTTTACTTCCCATTCTTGGATTCTAGGATTCTATGAGGTATTCCTTAAAAACCCTAAGATAGTAAAGAGCAAAAAATATTAGAGCATTGACTCACAACCCTAGATAATCTCTAAGTTTCTTCAAACAAATTAATTTTAAATTCACTTATTTAAAAATTATATGTTGCTTTATACATTTTGGGCAGCTGTGTGTATGTGGACTGGAAAATCAAAGAGTGGGACACTATGACTCTCAAAGAATGAGAATCTTTGCTTTTAAGCATAACATTATTGAAATTCAATTATCAGCTATTGTCAAAGATAAGAATCAAATTTTAGTAGGTGCTAAAGCATCTCTTTATGCTTGCTTTAAAAATTCCATCCCTTGTTCACCTGTGACACATCAGAAGGGGACCCTTGGAGTGTCTGACTGTACATGATATATTAAATTAAAAAAGTCTGACTGAAAACTGAAAATGAGTTTTAATTCAAAGGAATGTGACAATAACCTCTTCAATATGGAGGATCATTAAATCCACAGTGTTTTTGATATATTATTCTAAGGGCAATCTAAAGTTTCTTTTTTCAAATAATTTGGTGGAAAGTCCTATCTAAAGAAACTAGAATAAAGGAATAGGGGGAGAGCAAGAACAGTTTTAGAGAATTTTAGTTCCATTTTTAAGACATGTGAAATTAAGTTAATACTTCCCATTGGCCAAAAACAAGTGAGTGCCAGTTCTAGATCTATTTGAAAGTGAATCATTTATAACTGTGGGATTTAGACAGCCCAACAGTAATTTCCAGAGATTTCCCTACTTTCTCAAATCTGAGAAAGTTTTCTACATCTTTCCATATATGCCAATGTAACAAAAGATCAGAGCTTCTGAAAGGAAAAAAGAAGATTTTTTGGCTCTATTAATGCCAATGTATTCTTCTAGCCCCAGCATTCAGGGCTTGGTACTGGACAGGCAATTACATGCAAATTTGTTGAGAGTTTGGAGGTTCATTTACTACATTCAACCCCATAGAGGAGGATCAATAGACATACAAAACCTAATCCTAGATGAAAGAGCCATGATCAGGTAATGGTTATAGAGAGTTAAGGCCCTCTGAGGGATTCTGGGAATCAAAAGGGCACACTGGAGAAAGACATTCCACATAGTGCTTTTTTGAACCATATGGAAAAGACAACAGAGAAAACAAAAGTGGACCAAAGAGTTGGAACACAAGAAGGTAGACATGCAGTTCAAAACAATTTGTTAGGGTTATTCACACTATCTGAATGAAGATTGGTCCAATTAAAAATGGCTGCCTGGAAAACCTTTTGTGGGTTGCCTAAAAGAATAGCAATGTGCAAATGGGGACTTCAGGCTGCAACAAGGGCTGCCACACAGCCAGTGAAATGGTCTCATACTTTGTTCTTGAGGAAAAGGAGAGTGGGTGCTTGGTAATTTCATGCAGGTGTACCTATAAGCATCTGCTGATTTTTCTTTTTTGTTTCGTATGCACTTGCATGCCTTGGGGTCAGCCCTAGAATACTGGTTGATAGATTTTTGAGGGAAATTTTGAACAATTCAGAAGATGAAAGACCACTGTTGAATTCATAGTCAAGAGAAAATACGCTTGTGTGCATGTGTTCACAGTCTTTATCTCCTACAGGAAATGGCATAAAAACTTTTATTACTCACCCTTGAGCAAGCTGATTTCATTCATAGGATGAATAGGTTAACAACTTCTAGAAATCACAACAATTGATTATATTTTATTCAAATAGAGTAAGATCAGAAGTAGAGGGCTAGCAGAGATCTTATAGATCATCATGTCCAGTTCTTTCACTATTGATATGAGGAAACTGAGACCAAAAGAGCTTAGTCAAGCGATTTGTTGAAAAGAAGATTTGAATCCAGGCCTCCCAGCTCCATATTCAATATTTTTTGCACTTCACCTTGTTGTCTCCATAGCTTGAAGACAATTTTCTGAAGACAATTATAAGACAGTTCTTGGCAAGACAGCAGGAAATCTGTTCAAATAGTGAATTCTATGTAACCTTAGGTAAGTCATTTAGTATCTTCATGTCTTCATTTTGCTTCATCACTTACAGAACTGTTGAAGATTATATTTAGTCATGACAGTTCTATTCCTGTAATCAATTCAATATATATTAGCAAGGTTATATTTTTGGACATAATTTGGGTCACTTCTTCTTAAGTTTTGAGAATTCATAAGTTTTTTCCCTATCATTAAAAGCTCATAGAATTAAAGAATTTTAACATTAGACATAATCTAATCAAATGCTGTCATTTTCTAAATGAGAAATTTGAGTTGTCAGACAGGTAAAGTTACTTTCCCAAGGTCTCACATAGCAAAAAGTTAATAACAGAGAAAGCAATGCTTAGATTTTACACATTTTGACTCTCCAATCTTTTGCTAAACCTAAAATGCAGAAACAGGAAAGCCTTAAGCTTGTTCTGGGGACTTAAGCAGTTCCTTATTCAAAAGACTCTTTATTTTCAATCAATCGACCATTAATAATCATCCTAATTAATGTCCTTGGCAATATACTAGGTAGGTAATGAGGAGGTTACAAAGCTATATAAATGCATAGCTATTTCCTCAAGAAGCTCATGCTGTCTTTTTAGGCAGCAATATATTAATTGCACAAAGAGATAATAAGCAACTTAATACAGGAAATGTTAAACTGTATGAAAAGAAATACTATATAAATTTGGATAATTATGGATTTAGAACTAGAAAGACACTAGAGACCATCAAATCCAATATCATGATGTTATATTTAGGAAACTGAAGCTCAGAGGTCAAATGACTTGCTTAAGGTAAAACAGCAAGCTTGAAAGCAAAAGTAGGATCTGAACTCGGGTCTTCCTAATTTCAAGTTTGGTATTCCATTTGCTGACTCAAGGAGCTGTGTAGGAAGGAAGGGTTCACAATTATCTGGGATTGTAAGGAAATACTTCATGGAGGAGGTGTCAACTGAACTAAAATTAGGAGTGTGATAACTCATAAAATAAGGAAGAGAGATAAGGGCTCTTTTAAAATTTTAGATCTGGAGAGAGAGAGAGAGAGAGAGAGAGAGAGAGAGAGAGAGAGAGAGAGAGAGAGAGAGAGAGAGAGAAGGAGATCAGAGAAGAGAAGAGAAGAGAAGAGAAGAGAAGAGAAGAGAAGAGAAGAGAAGAGAAGAGAAGAGAAGAGAAGAAAAAAGAGGGGAGAAGAGAAGAGGGGAGGGGAGGAAGAAGGAAGAGGGAGAGGAGGAAGCTAGGTACACAATAAATAGAGCATCATCCCTGAAATCAAGATGTCCCAGACAGTTATTGGTTGATGACTCTAGGCTCTTATCCTCAAATGCCTCAAAAAAGAAAGAAAATTTGTAGGGTATAGAAAACTGTCCCCCCGATAATTTTCCCATTAACCACAGCAAATGCTCAAAATGTTTTCATCCCTTCTTCATTCTCCCATAGCTATACCCCAACCTTTTCAGCTAAGAACTTTGCCTCATATTTCACTGAAAAATAAGACCATTCACTGAGAGATCCCTCTTGACTCATCCTCCTCATCTCATATAACTCTCCTTCCCTAAGAAATCATCTCCTCCTAATTCTCACATGGACTGATGATCCTTCACCTTCTCAAGGCCAACTCTTCTAGATTCAAAAGCACTTCCATTCCAGCATCATAGAGAACAAACCCATGGCATCATAGATCCCTATACCCTCTCTTGTCATCAATCACTCCCTACCTACTACTTTTTTATCTACTAATACATACATCTTTCTCTCATGAATAAAAAGCCATCACTTGATCCAATATCTCCTGCTAGCTATTGACATTATCTTGTCTCTCTTTTGTGGCTAAACTCCTTGAGATGGTCATCTACATTTGTTGTCTTCATTTACTCTTCTCACTTTCTTCTTAACTCTATAATTTGACTTCTGCCTTCATAATTCGGCTGAAATTTATCTCTCAAAGAAATTAATAATCCCTCAATTGCTAAATCTCAATCCTCATCCTTGAACTTTCTGTAACTTTTGACATCACCTTCTTCTTAATACCCTCTTCTCTCTGAGCTTTTCTGATATTGTTCTCTCTCCTGGGTCTCTTCTTACTTGTCTGAACTCTTTTCAGTTTCCTAGGCTGTAATATTCAGTCAGGCCATGATTTATTTTATCTTTCTTTTTTTTTCTTTTAGAGGCAAATAGGGTTAAATAACTTGCTCAGAGTCACACAGCTAGTTAGTGTCTAACAGTAGATTTGAACTCAGGTCCTCCTGACTTTAGAGTCAGTATGCTATTCACTATGCCACCTAGCTGCCCCAGATCATTAATGACTGTGGGATTTTCCCTCCTATTGGAACCACTTCTCTCTTTCTCTCTCTCTCTCTCTATCTATCTACCTATCTATCTATCTATCTATCTCCAATATGTCTCTCTCCAATATATATATATATATATATATATATATTGACTTGGTGACCCCTTTGGCTCCCTAAGGTTTCAATTATCCCCATGCAGGTGATTCTCATACCTATTTGTCCAGTCCTAGCCTTTCTCCTGAATTCTATGAATTCTAATCTCACTTCTCCTAATCAATATCTTAAACCAGAACTTAGAAATATCTTAAACTCATTATGTCCAAAACAGAATTCATTATCTTTTCCCAAAAACTCTTTCTTCTTGCTACCTTTCTTTTTACTGTCAATAGTACCACCATCTTTTCAGTCACTCTGTCTTGCAACCTAAGCATGTTCCCCAACTCTCAGTCTCCATTTCAAACCTCTGGATAATTCCTGTCATTTCTGCCTTCATACATCTCTTATACACACCACTTTTCCCTTCTGACATTACCACCAACCTGGCAAGTCCTCATCACCTCTTGTCCACAGTCTTGCAATAGTATGCTAGATGACATCCCCATCTCAAGTTTCTTCCCACTCCAAGTCATACTCTACTTGGCTGACAAACTGATCTTCCTACACCATAGCTATAGCCAAGATCCCCCAATATTTAGTAAATTTCAGCAGTTGCTATTACATCTAAGATGAAATAGAGAATTCTTATTTTGTAAAGGCCTTTATAACCTGGACTGTTTCCTATTTTTTTTAATTTTTTAGACCTTACTCCCTAACATATACTGCACAATCAAGGACACTGTCTCTATCCTATAATGTGAAAAAGACACTCCATCACCAGATAGGGTATCTTCACTTGCTAGAACTCTCTCCTTACCGGTTTTCCTAGTTTCTTCTAAGTCATAGATAAGGCCCTAAATTCTTCAAGAACCTTTTACTTTTCCTTCATATCTAGTGCTTTCTTTCTATTTATCTCCAGTTTATTCTGTATATGACTTGCTTTCACATATGGTTTACATGTTGATCCTCAGAGACTGTGAATATTCTTGACTTCCAAGACCATGCACTTGTTTAGAGGAGGGACTATTTTTGTCTTTTGCTGTATCTCCTATGTATAGGAAACATAATGGATGCTTAATAAATGCTTATTGACTTATTAATATCAGTTTATGGGTCAAATATCAAATGAGAATACTATTGACTTCAGGAAAATTTAATATGAAGGAATAGAAATTGCTCTGGAAGTGTTATCAAAAGCAAAAATGATAACAAAATTTGTTTAGAATTATGTATAATTTGGAAAATCTGAAAAGCTAATACTATGGAAATAATCAAATAAAAAGTAAATACATGAATGCAATAAAACACAATACGGCAATTTGGAACATCAAGTTTGAAGAATACAAAGAAATCTGGAATGACTTTTGTAAAATAATGTAAATTTGAAAAACTAGAAGAATGAAGTACAGCACTTTAAACATACCTAGATTATAGGAAAAGTTAAATAAAAAAGAAAAGAATTCTGTTAAGAAACAAAAAGGGGAAAGATAGTAGAGAGACAAAGATAAAGGAGGGAAACAAATACAGAGAGGGACAGAGAGATAGAAGAGATAAAGAAAGAAGAGAGAGCTGGATAGAGAGAGAGAGAGAATTAGAAAAATAGAGACGGGGGCAGATAGGTGTCACAGTGGATAGAGCACAGGCTCTGGAATCAGGAGTACCTGAGTTCAAATGTGACCTCAGACACTTAATAATTACCTAACTGTGTGTCCTGGGGCAAGCCACTTAACCCCATTGCCTTGCAAAAAAAAACCTAAAAAAAAGAAAAATAGAGACAGGGAAAAAAAAGGAGAGAAAGACAGAGACAGAGAGAGAGAGAGAGAGAGAGAGAGAGAGAGAGAGAGAGAGAGAGAGAGAGAGAATAGGGAAGAGAGAGAAAGAAGAGAGACAGAGAGGAGAGATACAGAGCAAGTAGAGACAGAGTAAAAAAGAGACAGAAAAAAGAGAGAAATGGAATGAGAGAGGGAAAGATCAGAAAGAGGAAGAGGAGGAGGAGAAAATGACCAGCAGCAGCATTGAGCCTAGAAGAATACTTACATTCAGGGAAGGTCAACAGAGAAAGAAGATGGGAATAGGATTGTCAGAGTATGATAGTCATTCCCAAGGTATAAGAGAAAAGAAAGTTTCAATCACCTTAAGGGTAATCAATAGCTATGTAGAATAAAGACTGAGTAAAGACTACAAGATGAAAATTGGGGGAACTCTGGTAAAT
This sequence comes from Macrotis lagotis, assembly GCF_037893015.1. Lineage (NCBI taxonomy): Eukaryota > Metazoa > Chordata > Mammalia > Peramelemorphia > Peramelidae > Macrotis > Macrotis lagotis. The sequence continues at coordinate 511,707,273 of NC_133666.1, read as the reverse complement.
TCCAAGACTGCAGCGGAATGGTGAGGACAAATGTCAGATTATAGGATATTGAGGAGTGGAAACAAAGGACTAAAAATATTGGAAGCAAAAGATCAGTAGAAGGTAGCAATTATTGACCATTTTTGGCAAGACAAATGAGCTTCACTCACATTTGGAAGCAAAGGCAAAGGAGATTGTGGAGAGAGACAAAGGAGATACTGCAGTTTCTAGAAAGAAAGGGGATAATTAAAACATAAAAAATCCTGGAAGGGTCAAGAGGGAGTAGAGCTCAGAAAACAGGTGAAAAGATAATCTAATCACCTGAAAATTAAGGGAAGAATCAAAGAATAGATGTGGAGATGGAGGTATGTTGAGTAGAGAAAGAGTTTCATACAATAGGCTATTCGGAAAGAAAGGAATGAAAGAAAGAAAAGAAGGAAGGTCAAAAGAAAGAGAAAGAAGTAAGGAAAGAAAATTACAATCATTTTATTTCTTTTCTATCATTCTTTTTTTTCAGTCATTACTTTTTAAGTATTGATTGGAGTGCTGATCCTGGTATATAGTACCTTCTTCTTATTGTTGTCACAGGGACCAAGGGGTTGCTTTTCTTATTACAAAGTGTATAGGTCTTGAATAAATGTGTTCCCAGAAGAAGTTTTTGGAGTTCAACTCAGTTCCACATATGCTTCCTAGAGGCCAATTCCCATTCATGCAACATCTCTCTCAGATAGTATCAGTAAAGTAGGAAGTAGAGTCACTGAATGAAAGTAATGGGTTGAGGGTGAAGGGGGAGTATTAGGACCTAAGAAGAAAGCTTAGTTATGTGGGAGGATTAATCTACTGAGCTTTGGGACTCCATTGTGGGGAAGGAACTTTCCTGAATGAGCATGTATAAGCTTATCTTACCCAAGATATTTAGTCATCTGCATATAATGCTTCATGTCCATCTACTATTTATCATCTACCCTGTCCCCACCAAACCTCTTCAATTTCTCTTCTTTTATTTATTTGTTTGTTTATTTTCCCAATTACATGCAATGGTAGTTTTCAACAATCATTTTTTCAAGATTTTGAGTTTCATATTTTTCTCCCTCCCTCCCTTCTTTCCTCTCTCCCCCTGGCAGAAAGCAATCTAATATATGCTAAATATAGATCCATATGAATCATGTTGTAAAAGAAGAATCAAAATCAAAATGGAAAAAAATGAGAGAGAGAAAAAACAATACATACACCTTTTTAAAATTGATTGTAAGCTTTAGTCTGCATTTAAAATCCATAATTCCTCTCCTGGATATAGATTTTTCCCATCACAAATCTTTTAGAATTCTCTGAATATAGTACTGCTAACCTGAATTTGTCTATCAATAGTTGATCATCACCCAATGTTGCTGTTAGTGTACTCAGTGTTCTGGTTCTGCTCACTTGACGCAGCATCAGTTCTTGCAAGTCTTTCCAGGCTATTCTGGTCTTATCCCTCAGGATTTCTTATAGAACAATAGTTCTATCTCATTTATATGCCACAGTTTGTTCAGTCACTTCTCAATTGATGGACATTTCCTCAGTTTCTTTGCCACCACATAAAGATGTGTTATAAATATTTTACATATGGGTTTTTACCCTTTTTATGATCTCTTTGGGATACAGACCTAGTACTGGTATTGTTGGATCAAAGAGTATGTACAGTTTTATTGCCCTTTGGTCATAATTTCAAATTACTCTCCCAAAATTTGGATCACAAAAGTTCACAACTCTACCAACAATATTTCATTGTTCCAGTTTTCCCACATCCCCACCAGCAATGATCATTTTTAAACTTATCCATTTTCCAACTCTTACTTTGAAAATAATTATCAAATCAGTGCTACTATTAGAAATGACTTCTCAATGACTCCTCTGACACATCTCCTTCCCTGGTCACTCCTTCCCTGGTCTTATAGTCTTCTATTAGAATGTAATTTCCTTGAGGGCAAGGATAGATTTGTTTTTTTCTGTGTACTTCCAAAACTTAGTTTAATATCTAATCATTAGTAGTACTTAAGGCTTTTTTATCCATTCATTTAGTAAATCTATTAGAAATAAATTTTATACAGTGTGGAGTTTACAATGAAGTCAACTAACAAAGAAATAAATAAGAGAATTATTGAACTGGAATGAGGGCCCAGTTTAAGTTAGATAGCACGAATATGGAGTGAACAGAACTAGTGAAACATCTATTTCTTTAAAGTTTATTTCACAGATATCAAAGCCTAGATCACAGTATTATTATAATGAAAACTTGAAGAGAGTTGATTAACTGTGTGAAAATGAAACAATGTGCCCAAATAACCCAGGGATTTTAGAGTTAGAAGGGACCTTATGGCTATATGAGTCACTTCACTTTAGAGATGAAGAAAATGAGGCACAGAGTCGTAAAGTGGTTAAGTCATAGAGCTAGTAAGCCACAGAGCCAGTCTTAAACTGTTATTTTAAATCCATTGCTCTTTCTATCATCTCATGTTGCTTCTTAAAAGCGGGGGAGGCTATTAATATGTGTACTTCTCATACGGTTTTATGAGGATAATACTTTTTATACCTTTACAATTTAAATTAAAATTACCTACCAACTGGGGAAATTATACAAATAATACAATCTATTTGATTCTCAATTTCCTCATTTGTAAAATAATGGAGTTGAATTAGAGGATAGCTACAAAGTCCCTTGTAGCCAAAGTTTGCTGGTAAATGTTTAATAACTGGCCAGAGGGATGGTTTGAGAGGTCAGAGGGAGGAAGAAACCCACAATACATATAGAAATTTCATTTGCATTATTAACATTTCATTTCTCACTTTCAATCTAGACAATCCACAAATAAATCTAGCCCTGATCTGTTGTGTTGTTTTACTTTCAAGTTGTGACCTCTTATTCTGAAATTTTAACAAATGACTTTTATTAACCAGTTTGAAATATCTCTGGCATGCCCCTGCTTGCCCCTCTAAGTCCAAAAGGATACTGTTATTGCTTTTGTTGATTTGTTTGTTTTAAGACTAGCATTCTCAGAGGGATGGACAACTCTCACTTTCCACCAATGCAGATCAGCAATCTTAAAGACTAGCTTGGGAACGTGAGAGACTGGGATACTTGCTCAAAGTTGCAGTCAGTATTTTTCCTAAGTCCATTTCTCCCTCATTCCCAAACCAGTTGACATTTTCTAACACTGACTCTTGTAGTCTTTGGTATTTTGTCTGTTATTTTTTGTAGTCATTTTTCAGTCATGTCATAGTCTTTGTGTCGTTATTTAGGGCTTTCTTGGCAAAGATACTGGAATAGTTTGTCATTTCTTTCTCTGGCTCATTTTACAGATGAAAAACTGAGGGAAACAGGGTTAAGCAACTTTCCTGGGGATCACAGAGCAACTAGTAAGTGTCTGAGGCCAATTTTGAAATCACAAAGATGAGTTTTCTTGACTCCAGGCTTGGCGCTCTATCCAATGAGCCACCGAGTTTGTCTGTTGTTATTAATGGTAATAATAATAATCCTGGTATCAGAAAGGATTCCTAAAGCCTCAGTAACTGGGATAATAAAATGATAATTTTTATCTTATAAGATACCAATTCATTTTACCTTGATATCTTGATAGTGACTAGATATATCCAAAAATATTACATATAAAAACATAATTTATCACTGAAGAGAATTTTTGAAATTCTCTATTCTCTCTGAATTCCCTTCAGAAGAGGGGGCAAAAGTATGACCAGTCATCCACCCCATCCATTCTATCACTACTAGAAAATAGAATAATGCAGAGTATCTATAGTACAATTTCCCACTAGATCATTGAATTTTTCCTTTACTGTCCCAGAGGAGTTAATCTATCAATGGCTTTAATCCTAACAGGGGCTAAAGTGATTCAATTCTTCTCAAGGAGCTGGGATCAGACTTCTTGCTGAGATCATGTGAATTGACCCTTCCAGCACGCCATAACACACAATTTTGTGTGTGTGTGTATCTTCACTAATATTTTTGATTTCTTGTCTCTTAGTCATTTTTCAATGACTTATGCTTCATACAAAAACAAATCTCCCTCATATCAAATTAGTACAGTTAAAAAAATAATTTAATACAATAACCATGTCTGAGAAATATAAGCCTAATTTCATCTACTGTCCACCATCTTTGCATATAGAAAAGCAGCCTAATGTATGACTTCTCAGACTCTTCCAATGCACCCTGAAGCCCTGGAAAGTTTATTTGATACTTAGAAACATTTTTCTTCATGTGTATATGCTTTTCCTCTTAGCTCAAAACAACTTCATAGCTACTGAAGAAACAGCCTAGAAACTTCGACATTTTGAAAATATTTATAATTGCAACAAAATATGCCACATAGTCCTTGACCCAAATAAATTTCCCAGGGCTCAAGATTAAACTCAAGAGAATGCTCTTCCAGCAATATTCTCTCCCTTCTTCCTTCCCAAATCACTGTGATGTTTTGTCCATTTTCTACTTTGCTTGTCATTGAAAGAAGTACAGGTAGGTTAAGAGTTTGGGGTGTTTTCTCCTTTGGGTTTTTTGATGGATTATATGGTTTAATGCATTTTGATACCTCTCCTCATTTGGTTGCTAAGCAGATGGGACATGTTGCTATGTGACATTTTCCCAACCACTTTTGCTCAGACTTCAATGGTAATGACCAGAGGTCATGAAAACAGAATGATGCATATGTAAACTAGAACACTTGTCCTTTTTTTTCAGAGACACTATACAGGAAGCATGAAAAAATATTTTATGGAACTGATCACAGTATGAAAATGCTAGAAGATAAATGTAACATATATATATATATATATATATATATATATATATATATATATAATTCCAACAAACTAGAGCCTCTACTTTATATATTCCCCTTTTTATCATTTTACAAAGTGATTATTGCTTTTTCCACCTAGAGTAAACATGAATGGAAAGGTGCTACTCCTAAGAAGACAACATGAGGATGGGGCTGGGAGAAAGGAGTAGAGCTAGACTAGAAATATGTTCACCTGGATGAAGTAGGTGCGCCTATGATGTAGTAGCTTCCCACTTTAATTGGTGCTAAGTCCTGATATTCCTAATCATCTGAAGGACTTCTGCTGATTTTTTATTCTATATCAATTCTTATTCACTGTTGTTTGATCTCCCGCAATTTCCATACATTCCAAAAATATTACCTTTCAAATGGGATTACATGCTTCTTTTTGATAATGCAATTCTTAGTAAAAAAATATGCTAAGCCTAAAATAATTTGTGACTTCAAACTAGAAAAGTATTAAGATGATGGTATCAGAAACCCATAGGACAGTGCTACAAAGGTTGATAGGTGGTCCCATATTTCAATTTCAAATGAAAAACAGTGTGACTAAAAAGTCAGATTTACAGAATGCCAGATTATTTACTTTTCCTTCCATTAACTCCTTTTGTCCAAGGCAAGAAAATTTGACTGTGTATCAATAGCTGATCAATAAACCCCAAAGGACAATAGTTAGAAGCAAGCAACTTTTATATCCTTGATATTATGTGATAAATCTTCACAGTGGGAACTTGAGAATTTAGCTGTACAACTCCCAGGGTATCCTTTCAGTAGTTTCATGCCTAGCTGTTATCCACCTAAATTATGTGATTGATATGTGATTAGAAACTGATGTGAGGGGAATTAAAGAATACTTCCAATTCCCTATCATACTAAGTAAGGGTACATACATTTTCTGTTGTTTTTTTAAGGGTGGGTTTGAAGAAATTTGTGTTTTCTAGGAAACACAATAAACCCTTGCCAGCAATAATGAGTCCCGATTGAGCTGTTATTGGGCATAATAAAATCCTGTGTATTATAGGAAATAATAATAATTGTTGTCCAATATTAGGGACCATGAAATAAGGAAAGTGATGTTATTTCTTGCATATAAGATCTAAGTGAGGGGTGAGTTGTGCAAAGACACCATTCTCACTATCCCATGAAGGGTGAGTGACCAATGGGAGACATTGACCTTATAGAGTCATCATTTCCCATATCACTGAGGCTCTTTGACAGTATGACATCATCAGGCTACAAACTTTGTCACTAGGATAAAGCTAATCCCTCTCAATGGTCTAATCAACATATGTCCATGTGAATACCTGGGGTGGTTACCCTAAACTTAGACATTTCATGATTTCTTTGAGTTGCTTCAATTCTGCCTTCCATCTAAGCTTTTAACTAAGTCACTGATAAATGTGTTTAAATTAAAAACAAATAAGGCTAACCTAGGTTCCTGAGGGATGCTGCTGGAGATCTCTTTCCAAAATGACAATAAACCTTCAATGACTTCTTTTTTCATCTGAACCTTCAGTTAATTTTCAACCCACCTAATGACATTATTAGCTAGTTCTTTTCTCCACCTCTTCCTCAAAAATACCATGCTTAATTTTGTCTAATTCTTTGCTGGAATTTAAATAGATTATATCTAATGAATGAATTTATATGATTTTCCTATTATAAAATTAAATTAGGTTAATATATCATGATCTGGTTTTGCTGAGGGTTAAATCAGTTTTTTGTGATCACCACTTCCTTTTCTAAGGATCCCTCTAAAAATTTTCACTAGAAATGTAAATCACATTCACTGACCTACAATTTACCACCTAAATTCCCTTTTGCTTTAATAACAAAATTAGGGAAATTACTTTTATTTCCTCAAACCTGTGATTCCTCTTCTCCTCTAAATCATCTTTCACAGATCATTGACAGTGGCTCAGCAATCTTTCAGCACCATAAGAAGTGGTTAATCTGGACTTGGTGACTTGAACATTTCAACTCTCAACCTATCTATTTATCTTGGATATTGCTATTCAGTTCTTTCAGCTGTGCCTGACTATTCATAATCCCATATAGAATTTTCCCCAGGTAAAGATACAGAAATTGTTTGCTATTCCCTTCTCTTTCCCCTTTTACAGATGAGGAAATAGAGGCAAACAGGATTAAGAATTTTCCCAGGACCACATAGTAAGTATCTCAGGCTAGATTTGAACTCTTGAGTGTATCTTTCTTAGTCCAAGTCCAAGTCTTCTGTCACATGGACATGTGATGATTAGACCTTTGAGAGGGATTAGCTTTACCCTAGTGACAAAAGTTTGTAGCCTTACGATGCCACACTGTCACAGAGCCTCAGTGATATGGGAAATGATGTACTCTATAAGGTCAATGTCTCCCGTTGTTCACTGTACCACATAACTGATATATCTCAGATGTAAATTCCCTATTAGTCTCATTTGTTCTTTCCTTTACAGTGAGAGCAACTAAGGTCATTCTCCAAAGCAGAGATAAAAGAAGCCAAATCAGGATTGAAGACCTCTACTTTCTCTCCACTGCATATTATCAGCACTCTGTCCATTCTGAATTATTTTCCTGTTCCTTCTTTGATCTTTTTTCTTTCCCTCTATATGTCTAAAAAAGAAACCCTTTCTCTGATCCTTAGCTTTTCTCTCTAGTCTCAGCTCTTGATGAGATCTACCACTTCTATCATTATTTTAAATGATTATGTCATTCCTTTGAATTCATCATCCAATCCCTGTCCTTAATTCTATCTTCAGTATCTGCATTTTATAGATCTTTGATGGTTGGTGAGCAATTTGTACATCTGCATTGATCTGTTCAAACAACTCCTCCCTCCTGGCCTTGCCTTGCACCATTATTGCCATGTAGTGTGGCATTTCTTTCTTTTAATTAATTGACTTAAATTTATTAATTGTTTTTATTGTAGCAAACTATACATTACTCCCCCACTATTTGGGGTCCAGATCTAAACAGAGGAGGTCTGGTCTTAGTTTATTGAGTAATAATCATGCATTGCTTAATAAACTGAAATGCTCAGACTAGTGAATTTTTGTTTCCTCAATCATTTCATTTTTCACTAGTCACATCAGGTAAACAGATAAGGCAGCTACTGTGCCAGAGACTATACAAAATGCTAAGGATACAAATACTAGCACAAAATTAGTTTGTTTTCTTACAGTGGAAAACAATGATAAAGGGGCACATGGATAGGTGTGTTAGAGGAGAGAAAAAGTAATCACACAGAGACACTGTGAAGTCCATACAGTCAAAGTCAAAAGAAGAGAATGATGCATGGTATATCTGGGCTCATCTTCAAAAGGGAGACTCCAGAAGGAATTCATCAATGAGAGAAGGGGATCAACATAATGGAAGAAAGTTCCAAGGTGAGAAGACAGCTAAGTCATGGTGGTTAAGCCCATAAAGAGTCAGAAGCACAGACATTAATATAATAGTTTCCCATTTTTTCTTCTAAATTTTCATCTTGGAAACTTCTTATCACCCCTTCTCCTCCAGCCCCCCCCCCCCAGGTAATTTCTTTTGTAGTATGTTTGACCACTTCTAACTCTTTATGCATACCCTTTGAAATATGCTATGCCTGAATTTAGATACACTTTGCCCGGCAAACATATTCCTAATAGGCCTCATTAGATAGTTTCCATCCCTAAATGGTTTTGGCTCTTTTCTAAGTCAATGAACCTGTCATTCTGTAACCTGGCCCTTCATTCTGCAGATATATGTAGTTGATTTCTGGGAGGACCAGTCAAGATATCAATAAGGATAAGCAAATCATTAGTTTGGGGAAAGAAGCAAAATGACTATTTTAATCAGATATTTGATGATATTTTCAATAGATATGGACATATATTGCTGACAAAAATCAACAGAACAAAGATGATTTATATCAGTAAAATTATTCCATGTGATTCTATGCTGGCTCTTCCAAGATCCTTTTTTTTCATTCCCCCAGGTCTTAGTCTCAACATGTGTAAAATTATCCTGTTGACCAAGTCAATGTTAGAAATGTTCTTATATATTACTACTTCTCAAAGTCTTGGAAGTCCCAGGCATCTTCATCTCCTTAAAAGAATTAGAATTCTCCCAAAATAAGCACAATGAACTCATTTAAACCCATTGTTTACCTATTTCTCATACATAGGGTGATAGCTATAGGAGATCAGAGAGGACATTTTAGTCTAATCTTATTTTTACAAAAGAGAAAAAGATGGCCATAAATGTTTAAGTCATTTGTTCAAAGTCACATATTTAGTAAGCAGTGGAACTGAGTTTTGAATTCAAATCCTGTAAATTAAACTTGAGTCTTTTTTCCCCCATACAACTCCATTTTCTCAGATAAATCATATATATCATTCAGAAAGGAAAGGGCTTTATTCAATTGTGTCAAAAAAATGCAGCATTTTCTTAATCCCACAGCATGAGTCCAATGGACATAGTGCAACTAAAAGACCACTGGGTCCAATGACATCAGGTCAAATTGTACATTAATCACTTGCTACCTGGACGATCTTAAGTCAAGATGTGACCCTCATGATGTCATTGGTCATTGTCAAAAATGAAAGACAACTCTAAATCAATACTGATTAGAGAAATGCAAATTAAAGCATCTCCAAGGTATGACCTCACACCTCTCAGATTGGCCAATATGACCAGAAAGGACAATGATCATTGTTGGAAGGGTTGTGTGGAATCTGGGACATTAATGCATTGTTGTTGGAGTTGTGAGTTTATCCAACTTTTCTGGAACGCAGTTTGGAATTATACCCTACAGGGGTGGAACAATAAAAATGTGCATACCCTTTGATCCAGTAATACCACTACTGGGGCTATACCCTGAAGAGATCATGAAAAAGGATAAAAACATCACTTGTACAAAAATATTCATAGCAGCTTTGGTTGTAGTGGTAAAGAATTGGAAATCCAGGGGATTGAGGAATGGCTGACCAAATTGTGGTATATGTATGTGATGGAACACCAATGTTCTATTAGAAATCAGGAGGAATGGGAATTTAGAAAAAACCTAGAAAAACTTGCATGGGGGTGGCTAGGCGGTGTAGTGGATAAAGCACCGGGCCTGGAGTCAGGAGTACCTGGGTTCAAATCCGGTCTCAGACACTTAATAATTACCTAGCTGTGTGGCCTTGGGCAAGCCACTTAACCCCATTTGCCTTGCAAAAAAAAAAAAAAAAAACCTAAAAAAAAAAAGACTTGCATAAACTGATGCTGAGTGAGATGAGCAGAACCAAAAGAATACTGTACACCCTAACAGCAATATGGTGGTGATGATCAACATTAATTGAACTTGTTCTTTCCATCAGTACAATAATCAGGGACAAGTTTAAGATATCTGTGATGGAGAATACCATCTGTATCCAAAAAGGAACTGTGGAGTTTAAACAAAGGCCAAAGTTATTACCTTCAATCTTTTTTTTTTTAGGTTTTGCAAGGCAATGGGGTTAAGTGGCTTGTTCAAGGTCACATAGGTAGGTAATTATTAAGTGTCTGAGGCCAAATTTGAATTCAGTGCTCCACTGTGCCTCCTAGCTGCCCCTCCCTTCCTTCAATTTTTTTTAAAAGTTTTCTTAATAATTTTGCTATCTCTAATTTTATTTTTTACTCAAGATATGCTTTTTTGTTCTCTCAACACATTCACTTTTGAGCAATGTGCATCATGGAAACAATGTAAAAATGACGAGATTGACTTCTGGGTGGGAAGGAAAGGACGGAAGGGGAAAATTACTCGTAGAAACTTCTATTTATATAATTGGAAAACAAACTATGTATATAATTAAAAATGAAAGACAATAACAACAACATTGACCTTGGACAAGTCATTTAACTTCCATTAGGCTCAGTTTCCTCAACTTTAAAATGAAGGATTTGAATGAATAGGACTCTAAGATTCCTTCCAACTTTATATCTATGATCTTATGGGTAATATGGGGTTCAAGTTTGAATTTTTTTAGGTCTTTTTGCAAGGTAATGGGGTTTAGTGGCTTGCCCAAGGCCACACAGCTAGCTAATTATTATGTGTCTGAGGTCACATTTGAACTCAGGTATTCCTGACTCCAGGGCTGGTGCTCTATCCACTGTGCCACCTAGCCACCCCTTGAGTTTTTTAAAACAGACTCTTCTCATTAGTGGAAAAGAATAATTATTTAATGCTCCACACCTACATGAGTTGCAAGGTTGATGAAAGCTTAGGAAAAAGAGGTTATTTTTCTGGTTTTGGCTTTGAGAGAGGACACAGGGTTATAGACTCTTTTTAGAAAGAGACCCCTAAAGGGAGAGAAAGACTGGGACAAAGCCAACATGTTGAGGTGCTGGAGCCTTGAGCATGTCCCTCTTTTCAACATGCCACACTAGAGATTTAAGGAATTCCCCTTTGCCCTTCTCTCTTCAGCTGTCTCACTCCCAGTGGGAAAGCTTAGTTGTTCAATGTATAATTTGTTATATTCTAGTCTGTGATATCTATAATTTTGTTAACTAAATTAAATAGAAATTTATTCAATATTCAATATGTGTGATGGTTTTGGTGAGAAGAGAGTCAAGATATCACTTCAGATATTGCTCAGGGCATTCCTTTTCCATTAGGAGTTAAAGATAAGGAAAATGAGTGTGAACCTCAAAGTTCATTTCCTGTAGAGTAGGAAAATATAGTGAGGTAGGTAGAATTCTAGCCTAATAACTCCTCTATGAGGAGAGCAGAATGATCACTCTCATAATTCCAATTTCCTGCTCCCCTCCTATTAGAAGCCAAAGTATCCCTTGAAGAGAGATGGATAAGATTTCAGAGATATTAACTCATTTCTCCCTGAGAGCCTCACTTAAACAAACTCATGTAGTTATTATATTTATTACCTACATAAACAACACATGAAAAATCTAAATATAGGAGACAAATGAAGTAATATTGATCACTTAAGACTCAAAATAACACTGAAATAGGTATTATAGCCATTATAATACTTCACTTATAGATGATAAATCTAAAATTCAAAGTTTAATTGTTTTTTTATGGCTATAGACAGTTAAGTAAGTGGGGAAGGATTTGAATCCAGGTTTTTATTTTTCTGAGTTTAGGATTCTATTCACTATGACAAATTCACTCTCCAAAGTCATCATTATTATTCTTTGATTTCTTAAGATTAAGAGAGTTCATCTAGTCCAAGAAGCCCAAAGGCAACTACTTGGGAACAAGAAAAGGCAGGAAAGTGATATTTGAAAATCTAATCTGGGGTTTTCACAGTAATAGACTCTGGATATTTACCATGAGTACTTGATAGTGGTCAGGAAAAGAATTTCACAGTCTGTTGGACCATCAAATACTCTTTCAGATTCTGGATAAAGGGATTATTAATATCTGCTGTTTATATAACTCCCCAAATTTTCTAAAGCATTTTACATTTCGACCTTGTCATCATTTAACAGGAGGAGCTTCATCATTCTGCAAAATCACTTCAAACCTGAAACTTCTAATTCATCAGTACCCCTCTGCCTCAGGATCCCTCCTTTTGATTGGAAAAGAGAGATTTAGAAAGTTCCTCCCAGAAGCCCCATATAAAGAAGGTGTCCAGGGCTTTCCTATGTTGGGAACTTCCCATTCCTCCTTCACCTTCCTTCTATGTGATGTCTTCCCCCATTAGATTTTAATATGCTTAAGAACAGAAATTTTCTCTTTCACTTTTTTTGAAGGTGCTGGTATTCTTAGTGATTAGCACAGTATTTGGAACATAATTGAAGCTTAATAAATGTTATTTTGGCTGACACATATTACCTCTTCAATTTTTCTCAATAATTCTGCTATATCACATTTATACATGAGGAAACTGAGGCATTGAGAAGTTAAATAATTTTGCTGGAACCCCACAAGTATCTAAGGCAGGAATTGGAACTGGATCTTTTTAAAATATTTTTTAAAATTTTATTTTTCCCTCCTAGTTACAAGCAAAAACCAGTTTCAACATTCACTTCCAAAACTTCGAGTTCCAAATTTTCTCATTTCCTCCCAACCCACTACCCCCATTGAGAAAGCAATTTAAATAAATTTAAAATGTGTAGTCATGAAAAACATTATCACAATTGTCATATTGTAAAAGTAAATATAACCACCCCCCCAAAAAAAGAGAAACTTCAAGACAAAATGAAAAAAAAAGTATGCGTCAATCTGTATTTCAGACATACCAGCTCTGTCTTTGCAATAGATAGCATGCTTTATCATAAATCCTTCAGAGTTCTCTTTGGTCACCGAATTGCTATGAAAAGGTAGATAATTCACAGTTTATCATATTGCAATATTGCTGTTACTTTGTATACTGTGCATTTCCCATTGCATCTGCTCATGCAAGTTTTTTACATCCTGTTCATCAATTTCCAAAACAGAACAGCATTTCAGCCCAATCTCATACCACAACTTGTTCAGTCGAGTCCCCAATCAATAGAGGCATATCCTCAATCTCCAGTCCCCTGCCACCAGAAAAGAGCTGCTATAAATTCCTCTATACATAAAGGTCTACCAAAAGTCTTTTGGCTTTGTACATAGCTCCAAATTGCTCTACAGAATTTTGAATCATTTCACAACTCCTCCAACAGTGCATCAATAGCTCAATTTCCCTACAACCCTTTCAACATTTGTCCTTTTCTCATTCTGTCTTTTACCCAATCAAATATGTATAACGTAATACCTACAATATGTTCTAACCCACATTCCTCCTATCAGTAATGAGTTAGAATAATTTTTAAATAATGTAAATAGATTGCACTATAACCTCATCTGAAAACTGTTCATATTTCTTGGGGAAATGGCTCTATTTTTTTATAAATTAGACTCAGTTTTCTATGTTTGAGAAATGAAGTCCTTATCAGAGAAACTTGTTTCAATATTTTCCTTACAGTTAACTATTGTTAACTGTATTTCCCTCTATCCTATTCTCCCTAGCCCCATTTATTCTATTCACTCTCTCCTTTCACCCTATTCCTACTCAAAAGTGTTTTGCATCTGACTAACCCCTCCATAATCTTCCCTCCCTTCTGTCACATACCTGGATGCCACCTCCTTTCTGTCCACCCCTTTTCTTTTCTACTTTCTTATGGGGTAACATAGATTTCTATAATTGAGTGTTTATGTTATTCCCTCTCTGAGTCAATTCTGATGAGAGTAAGCCTCATCTTCCCTCTCTTCCACTCCACTGTAAAAGCTTTTTCTTGCCTCATCTCCTTTGCCTTTCTTCCAGTACATTCCTCTTTCTCCCAATTAACACCATGTTTTTAAAAATATATTATGCCTTCAAATTCAACTCCCACCTATGCTTTGTTTATATATAATCCTAACTGCTCTAATAGTTTATATGAATTATGAGAAAATTTCTTATGAATTATCAGAACCATCTTAACATGCAGAAATATAAGCAGTTTACATCATTAAGTCGCTTATGATTTGGCTTTCCTTTTTACCCTTTTTTATACTTCACTGGAGTATAGTATTTGAAAATCAAGTTTTCTTTTCAGCTCTGGTAATTTTATCAAGAAAATTTGGATGTCCCCTATTTCATTGAATACCTATCTTTCCCCCTGAAAAAGTATGTTCAATTTTGTTGGGTAGTTGATTCTTGGTTTTAATTCAACTCTTTGGCCTTCCAGAATATCATATTACAAGTTCTACAGTTCCTAAATGTAGAAGTTATTAAATCTTGGGTTATCTTAACTGTGGCTCCACAATATGTGAATTGTTTTTTTCCTGGATATTTGCAATATTTTTTCCTTGACTTGAAAGTTCTGAAATTTGGCTACAATATTCCTGACAATTTTCATTCTGGGATCTCTTTCAGAAGGTGATCAGTGGATTCTTTCTATTTCTATTTTGCTCTCTGAGGGCAGTTAGGTGATACACTGGTCTTGGAGTCAGGAAGATAGGAGTTCCAGTACAGCCTCAGACACTTGCTACTTCCTAGCTGTTTGACCTTGGACAAGTCACCTACTCCTGATAGCCTTGCATCCAGAGACATCTCCAGTTGTCCTGATTCATATCTGGCCACTGGACTCAGATGATTCTGGAGGAGAAAGTGAGGCTGTTTACATAGCTCCCCCTCACACAAATCCTATCCATGCTTGTCATGGCATCACCTCCCTGATGTCATGGTCTTCTTTGAGAAAAAAAGGACAAACATCACCATTTTACCCTCTGCTTTTAGAATATCAAGACAGTTTTCCTTAACAATTCCTCAAAAATGATATCTAGACTCTTTTTTTTGGTGATGGTTTTCAGTTAGTCCAATAATTTTTTAAATGATCTCTCCTGATCTTTTTTCTAGGTCAATGAGATAGTTCACATTTTCTTCTAGTTTTTTAATTCTTTTGGTCTTGTTTTATTGTTTCTTGATTTTTCACAAAGTCATCAACTTCCCTTTGCTCTATTCTATATTTAAAAGAATTATTTCCTTCAGAGAGCTTTTCTATCTCTTTTTAGAGTTTTACCAATTCTTGTTAAAGCAATCTTCTCCTCATTGTCCATTTGAACCACTTTTTCCCTTTGTCCCAGTCTGATTTTTAAGATGTTATTTTTTTTCAGTATTTTTGTATCTCCTTTACCAAGCTGCTGACTCAGTTTTTCATAATTTTCTGCATTGCTCTCATTTCTCTTCCCAATTTTTCCTCTAAATCTCTTATTTTATTTTAAAAATGTTATTTGAGCTCTTCCATGGTCTGAGATTGATTCATATTTTTCTTAGAGGTTTTGGATTTAGAAACTTTGATTTTGTCATCTTCCGGTTGTATGTTTTGATCTTTCATATGACAAAGTAACAATTATTCTCTTTAGTGGGATTTTTTTTCTTTTTGTTGTCTGCTCATTTCCCTAGCCTATGATTTGATTTTTAACTATTTGTTAAACTATTTGGTTCTTGAGTGGAGGACACACTGTCCCAAGTTTTTGAGGGTTCTTGCTGCTGTTTTCAGAGATATCTCAAGGGATCTACAAGTTTTCAATCCCTGCAAGGCCTTATGAGAGGCTATAACTACTCTTCTGTCCTATGCTCTGGTCTATGGGTGACCACAATCACTCCCTTCTGCTGTGAGGAACTATGAGAAGAGTCCCTGCTCTGCTGAGGCAGAAAATTTCATGGGGTTCAGCTCCACTTTCTGGTACTAGGGTCCCAGAGTGTTAACCAGATCTGAGTATGGACAAATCAACAGAATCCTACCTCAATGATAGCAAAGAGACTCCTGCAGTCTTCTCCTGACTCCCCTACTCTTCATGGACTGAGAGCTCAGAAAGTGGCCCCTAAGGTCTATTCCTAGTCCACTGGGGTAGGGTTTGTGTCGGACTGTGCTCCACTCTCATCCTTGTCACACAGAATTTTTCTGCTGACTGTCCAAGTTGTTCTTGTCAATCCCTGGGCTGAGAGGCCTAAAAACCACCACAACTGCCACTGACCTTCTTGCTTGTCTTCCTGCTCCTGGTTGATTGAGGTTGGTTTGTTCCAATAGTCAGGATTGCACTGTGGTTCCTTTCTAATTCCAATGCAAAAGATCCTTTCTGCTGATCTTCCTAGTTATCTTTTTTCTGGGTTTGCCATTCTAGAATTTGGTTAGACTCATTATTTCAAAGTATTTGGAGTGGTTTAGAGGAGAGCTCTGGTGAGTCCCTGTCTTCACTCTACCAACTTGGCCCCATGCCCCAAACCTGTTTGTTTTTTTTATTATGTGTCTACAGGCTTTACTGAAAGAAGAACTAAATATTCTCAGTTTTAAAGCTTAACAGGCAAAGCAATTTTATTATTATTTATTAATTATTATTTCAAATAACAACTTCATTATGAATGCTCAAACTAGAGGTTTGCCATTTATTTTATCATACTTTTACTGGCCAACCACAGCTGCTACAGAGATATCTATATGCTACCCAAATGAAAAGGCAGTGTTGGTAGTTTGGTCATTTTTTTTCAATGCTCAGAAACATGATAGTCTCATCTGGATCTAGTCTACAAATATCTGTCCATGAATGAATCAGTATTTATTGTATCTCAAGTCTATTCAAATGGTTTGGAAAGTGGCAAACATTGCCCCAGACTCAAGGAAGAGAGAAAAATGCAAATAACTATATGCAAACAAAAACAGATGCCTACCCTAATTAATACCCTTCAGAGATCAACACATACGTTCTAAGTAACTAAAAAGGTGAAAAACATACATAACAAGATGTATTACGCTGTATTTTGAACAATAAAAATGAGGCTTTGGGGATTTGTCATACTTGTCTTCATTTTTAAGCACAGTTTCTCTCATTTCATATTTTTTATCAATTATCTTTACCCAATTGGTAGAGTGAATATATTTAATCCCTTGTTAAGTTATATCAATAGTTGGTACTAATAGCCACTGTGAATAATCAATAATAGCTCATAATTAATAATATCTATAATAATAATAATAACAATAAATCCTAGTCTTTAGTCTATGGGTAACATGAATTTTGATGAGCTCTAAGCAATTAGAATTTGTTAACTTAACCAATGCAGTTGATGCTCCATCAGTATAGAGACCCCACACCATCATCTATCCTCTACAGATCTATCACTAAGATACAAATTACTAGCCAATGAATTCTTTGTCTAGTGAAGATACTTCAGCTCTTGAAGTCTTCCTGCTGTATTCTGCACTCAGTTGGTTAGACATATGTAGTTAATTCTCTATTTCATCAGTAGCAACCTAGATATTTTTAGGTATTATCACTGGCTGTTATTCCACACCTATCAATTGATATGTGCTTTAAATCAAGCTACATTTTGACCTTGATTCAATTCAAAGTACATATTGGAAGAAAAATTGAGGTAATTCTTTATAAATATTTTCAATTAGTCTTTAATTTTGGCAATGACTCTGTGGTTATGGATATATATTGTGAGTTATAGAGGCCACAGGGTGAGACAGGGTAAAAATTAGTTTAGCTTTTATAAATGTTATAGAAAACTATAATAAAAGAAGTAAGCATAATGAATAATGAGCTGACTTTGTCATTAAATAATTCTGGGTTCAAATGCTGTCCAAAAATTAGCTGTGTGATTCTGAGCAAGTCATTAATCTTTATATATTTCAGATAGCAACCCAGGGTTTATCACCAAGCTATATAAGGATTGAAACTGAAACAGGGTAAAGAAATGATATGTCAAGGAAAGCAATGATAATATATACTGGAGGTCAGAATAATTCAGCATTATTTCTGTTTAATTTGATATAAGATTGTTCATTTTGGAAAAAACAAAATTCATTTAATATTCAATTCCATTTATATAATTATCAACAACGACCCTCAGTTTCTCATCCTTGCCCCTCCTTTGCCAAGCAGCCAGTAGCATAAATACTTGCTAGTGACATTGATTTTGAGGAGGGAAAAAAGACTGATCCATTTAATAGTTAACTCAATTTTTAAAATTAAATGAGTATTAAAAAAATATGCCTGGCAAACAGTATACTGCCTGCACATGCTCAGACAGGAAGCCTGGTTAATATTTTATAGTTTATCTGATAAAGTTAACAAAAGAATTTAGTCAGAGTGGAGGCATACCCTGAATATTTCATCACCTTCTTAATTGCAGAATACAGACAAGACAATTTTTCCCTTTGGGAAAAATAAATGTTAAAAGTTATTACAGATGGGAATCAGTTTGGCAATTAGGTGAAAATCCAAATGAAACTAAGCAGAATGTGACTGCTGGAAAACATCACAACACAATATATTCAGACAGTTCCATCAATTTACATGATGAAGCAGGAATGTGGCTAGCTGTGCTGGAGAACTCAGTGAGCAGAGGTTACAGGAACACAGGATAAAACCAGTTGCTGGGCCTTTTATTCCTCTAGTTAATTTGCCGGGCTCAGAAGCTGTCATTCTTCTGAACAGCAGACAGACAATGTGATCTACCTACAGCTTTTCATTCTAACTTCTGATTTAAAGGTTTTCAACTTGAGCTCCAGACCTTCCCCTGGAAGCCAAGTGCAAATGAGCTTTAAATCAATGAAGCTGATTAGAGCAGCATTGTGACTGGGTCCTTAATAGGAGAGGGAAAGGGGGAGGAAAGACCCACTTGAAAACAGTAAAAGATTGGCCTCACTTAGCTTGGAACAGATGCAATGCTTTTCAACCTTAACAAAACCATGAAAGGCTTTAAGACTATTTACCTGCTAAGAGAATAGAACCAACTTTCCTTATTCAGTGGGAGACCAAATGAGAATCAAAGGTATTTCAGCACAAGGGAAAGATTCTAAAAGATAGTATAAGAGGGAGAGAGGGAGGTGGACATCAAAACACCTCCCCAGGAGAGGTCTGAAAAACAAAGTTTCCATTCAGGGCCAACTTTATAGGTTAGCTAGGGGTAGCTAGGTAGATAGATAGATGATAGATAGATATATACATACATACATACATACATACATACATACATACATAGAAGATGGATGGATGGATGTGTATGTATAAAAGCTCAGAAGGATAAGAGAAGAAAAAAAGAAGAGGGGGAGAGAAAAGGAAGGAGAGAAGAGACAAAGACCAAGAGACAGAGAAGGAGGGAGGGATTTTTACAAAATATACTGTAGTCATCTTTTTCTGGTTTTTTTCCATTCTTTTAAAATTAGATCATTGTTAAATTCAGATCTTCTGAAGAAACAATATCAGTACCTCTATTCTCAATGGGGTTTTTTTTTGCCTTTCCCATTTTCCTTTTAGGGAAAAATCTAGCGGGGGGGGGGAACCCCAACTGGCTTTTGATATAAAGGAAAGGGTAGGAGTTAGAGACCCTACATTTAAATTGTGCCCCTAACTATACTACCAAAGTGATATTGGCTAAATTGCATGACATCTAGACTTCCATTTTGTCTCCTGAAGAATAAGAAGATTGAATTAGATTACCTCTGAGATCCCCTTCATTTCTTCCTCTATAATCTGCTGGAGTCAAACTTTCACCTTTTATGTGTCATGGATTCCTTTGATATTCTGTTGATACCCATTGTTCCCTTCTCAGAACATACAAAAAATAAAACATATGGGATTACAAATGAAATAGGTTTTTTGGCATGGCAATGGGGTTAAGTAATTTGCCCAAGGCCACACAGCTAGGTGATTTTTAAGTGTTTGAGACTGGAGTTGAACTCAGGTCCTCCTGACACCAGGGCCTAGCTTCCCTGGCTCCACCTAGTCTCCCCAGAAATAAATTTTAATGAAATACAACTTTAAAATAATAAAAACAAAAGAAAAAAGATTATGAACCCTTGATTGAGAACCCCTTATCAGGACAGCTGGGTGGTACCGTGGATAGAGCACAAACCCTGGAGTCAGGAGTATCTGAGTTAAAACTGGACTTCAGCTACTTAATACTTCCTTAGCCATGTGACATTGGGCAAGTCACTTATCCCCCATTGCCTTGCAAAAAAAAAGAACACCATCTCTAGATCTAGGACTTTTTAAATATTTTTGATCTTAAAGTTGTACAATATGTAAAATATATACAGTAAAATATTCTAATAAGTTGACCTGTTTGTTTAGTACATGGTATCTCACAATTTGTCTTATAATATTATAGTAGGGCTATGTGACTCCTTCTTTCCTGGGGCATTTTGACTTTAGACAAATTTTATTTTTCACAAAGAGAGTATTTTTGAGATATTTGATAGAATACTTCAAACTCCAGAGTAAGAGGAAACTTGTGAAAAATAAAAAGTCAATTATTCAAACAAATGTATTCCAAACTTTCCAAATTGAGATTAGGCCCTCTCTACTCTGCACCAGTTTGAGCTCATAGTTATTGTCTTGTATACTCAGAGAAGACCAAAATGACTTACAATATTGGGGTCAAGGTATAGTGTATCTAGGAAGGCTCTACTGAAAGTATGACACATGTGTACATTTGGAAGGGAGATGCTTCCAAATTTGCACATACCATGTTTCTTTTGAACTACTGTAATTTTGCTTTGACCATAGAGCACAGTACCTTCTTTGGAACAGGCACAACATCATGGAAGTCCTGTGCCAATGTCTCTCATATCTCACAATCAATTCCAAAGTGTCTTTGTACTACTTCTTCTGATCCCTAAGCATTTGCCTTGCATGAGTTCTCTGTAAAATAGTCTTTTTAGCAAATGTACATTTGATATTCAAAAGTGGCCAGCCAATCATTTGTGTTCTTTGAAAGAGAGTTTGAATGCTTGGCAGTTCAACTTGAGTAAGGACCTCAGTGTCCAGAACCCTATATTGCCAGGTTATCTTCAGAATCTTCCTAACACAATTCAAATAGAAGCAATTTAGTTTCCTGGCATAGAGCTTATATTCTTTCTAGATTTCCCAGGTATATAAAAATGATTTCAATTCAGTGCTTCTGTAAACCTTTACCTTGTTAGAAAGACTAATAGCTTGTATCTCCCACACATTCCTTCAGATCCTCCCAAACATTGAGTTAGCTTTGGCAATGTATAGGCCAACTACATCATATTTGTGTACATCCCTAAAAATTATACTTCCAAGGTAAGTGACCAGAACACAAAATCTCTCCATTTGCTGTAAATGATAGTTTCTTGAATGAATGGTTCAAGTATGGATGATTCAGTGTTGCTGGTAGTATTTATTTGTTGTTAGTTGTTAGGCCAAAATTATCACGAACCACAGAGAACTGGTCCATATCTGTTACATCTCAGCCTCAGAAGCTGTACTGAGTGCACAATCATCTGTGAACAAAAAAGTCTCATGCCAACTCTCTCTTCACCTTATTCTTTTTTTTTAGGTTTGTTTTTTTTTTTTTTTTTTTTGCAAGGCAATGGGGTTAAGTGGCTTACCCAAGGCCACACAGCTAGGTAATTATTAAGCATCTGAGGCCTGATTTGAACTCAGGTACTCCTGACTCCAGGGCCGGTGCTTTATCCACTGAGGCACCTAGCCACCCCTTCACCTTATTCTTGGTTTATAGCCTTTTCAAGATAAATGATCTTTGCCATCAATGTGGTATCTGACTTTGATACTGCTATCATCTATAATGAAGAATGTCTGACAATGCTGAAAACATCATACCAAAAAGCATGAAACCAAGCAAACTACCCTACTTCACTCCTTTGGTCATTAGGAAAGTGCAAGAGCATTGTCCATTATCCAGAACCTATGCATCATGTAATTGGCAATACAATATTGATTAACTTTTCCAGGCAGCCACATGATCATCCACCATGATCTTCCACAAGCCCTCTCAGTAGGCCTTGGACAGATTGATGTTCTCTCTACCCCTCAAACTCAACACACCTCAAATCAAGGCTCTTGCCTTTCCCTTCTTCCTTTGAACTTCAGTATCTCAGTCAGTAACATTGACTTTCACCCAGAATCCTCCATTCAAAAACATTTTTGGATCATCCTTCTTCTTAAGCACAATCCACTGTGATTGTGCAATAGCCCCCTGAAGTTCTTCCCCCCCTCTACTCTGCCCCTTCCATCCATCCTTCAACCCTCAGCTAGAATAATATCTCTTAGATGGTGAGCTATCTGTTCATTATCCATGCAACTTAATTGTAGATCTGACCATGTCATTCT
This sequence comes from Macrotis lagotis, assembly GCF_037893015.1. Taxonomy (NCBI): domain Eukaryota; kingdom Metazoa; phylum Chordata; class Mammalia; order Peramelemorphia; family Peramelidae; genus Macrotis; species Macrotis lagotis. Next base: position 511,684,887 of record NC_133666.1, on the reverse strand, counting down.
TTGCTCAAAGAACTTCAAGAGTTTCTTCCTACATCATAAGTGAGGTGCAAACTTTTTTGTCTAGTATTCAATATCTTCCACAATGAAGCTTCCAGTTATATACCACTCTAAGTTCTAGATATAAACTGTTGAGCTCACAGCTTCTTAATTGTCTTGAATTGTCCTGTTCCCACATCTTTGTTCATAATGTCTCCTTTAGGATTTTCACCCTCCTTCACTTGTTGAATTTGTACACTTGAAAACCTAATTTTCATTTCACCTCTTCCATTAAACATTTACTAACACTCTTGGTCGCTAATGCTATTTTCTCTTTGGACTCCTAGGACCTCACATAACACTTATTTTTGGAATGTAATTATCCATTTATGTGTCACATGCCCTTAGGAGACTGTGGACTCCATAAATAGCAGAGAAAGTTTTTTTTTTTTATTTAAACTTTATAGTCTTCAAATAGTATTTCTTTAAAAGTTGAACTTGCATTTGCATTTAAATTTAATGCAATTCCTAGCACAGCCAAGACAATCTGATTTTGCAGAGTAAGGAGGCAATCTTTAAACCAAAGTCTAGAGGAGAATTGCATAGAAAATACTAGAACAATAAAGAAAAGATAAGATGAACTATTCAACAAAGGTAGGCAGAGATGAACAGAAAAATGAAAAAAAAAACTTAGTCAAACTCTAGAAGGAAAAGAAATGAATCCAGACTATCCAAAACCTATCTTAAATTAAAAATATAGTCCTACCATCTAATATCTTCTAATTGTCCAGTTCTCTTTTTCTAGAGGAACAAGCAAACTCATAGATAGCATTTCAGAAATGGCATGACTTCTTATTGGAGCTAGAGGAGCTAAGTAGGTAACAAATTTATTACTGTCCTCCAGCACTATCTAATGCTGCAGAAGAAGCCAGCATAGTTGTTAGATAGCTTCACATGATGAAGGGAGACTTCATGGCTTATTTTTACTTGCTAGCCATTGATTGGCTCCTCAAAATGCCAATAACTAGAGTTGAGCTATGATTCAATATATTTCAATGAATTCAGACTTCCATCAATGTGCCCATTCCTTCCAGTGGTGTAGGCAGCATTCTACGCCTAACTATGCATAGTGTAATTATTCCAATCAGCAAATAAATCAACAGATATTATTACCCATGTCTTTCCATAAACCCATTATACAGGATCTGCTGAACATCTTGGGAATTTTTATTTTTTTAAATGACTATTAACATCAATGTAACATCTATTCTTCCACTAATTAGGGTCTCAAGACAATGAGGTAGCAATCTTTCACAAAGTCATAGCCTATGTGACGTCAAACAAATCTCTTTCCTTCCTTTGGTTCTCAGGTACCTCATTTGTAAAACATAGGGTTTAGAATTGATGATTTTTAAGGTCCCTTCTACCTGTTGCAATCTATATGCCTATACAGTTAGGGAAAGTTACATAGAGAAAGAATCAAAATTCAGAACTCTCCTGCATCATTTTCCTCCAAAGGAATCCATCCTAGCTCTCTTAACCCTTCTAGAACAGGACTAAGAATAGGAACTAACCCTGTGATTTCATTGATATAAGGAGCTCCTCATGAAGAAACTACTCAGGAAGACTAGAACCTCCTCTATGACTTATTGTCTTCAGAGTTACCTAGAATATAGAGAGGTTAATGATTTGTACACAGTCATTACCAGTATTATCAGAGGTGGCTCATGAACTCGGGTCTTCAGAACTCTGAGGTCAACTATCTATTCATTATTCAAGCTGTGTCTCATATCTTGGAGTGTTGATCAACTGGGATAAAGTTCTTTCCTCGTGACAATACAGTGAGGCAAGTTGTACAGATGTCACACAACTACTAAATTTCAGAACCAGAAGTTAAACCCAGATTTTCTAACTCTAAGTCTGGGATTCTTTTCCTTACAACACACCTTTTAGTTGTCTATTCTTACCTAAGGATACACATTACCATGGTTGCAATGTTATCTCCTCTACTTCCAGAGTCTTTCTCTACAGATCCTTAGGCTTCCCTCATTCTAAATATTTGACTTGTATCAAGTTCTAGGATCAAATATAAGGGTTTCTGGTGAAGAAAAAATATATGCTAACCAAGGTAAATGAGAAAAGGAAAATAGGAAAGAGGGTATGGGGAAGGGGAGAGCAAGAGTAAGAGTAAGAGAGGTGGGAAAGTGGGAAAGGGAGATGGAGAAAGAGAGAGAGAGAGAGAGAGAGAGAGAGAGAGAGAGAGAGAGAGAGTCATTGTAATAATAATTATGGAAATGTCTGGTAGAGGAAGAATACCAATGTCATTTACTATGTCTCTAGGGCTGCTGGAAAACAGGAAAGAGAAAACAAGACTGAAGTAGAATCATTGTAGCATGACCTATAATTCCATACAGGAAAGATATAGGAAATAGTCAACAGTGAAATTTCTTTGACCATATCTGCACCCCCCCCTCCCATCTCCTGTCATCAACAAAATATTGTGAGTTACTGAATTACATGCCTGATACTCTGACAGCTCCTGAGAAAGGTGCTGTTTCAATTTAAAGTATCATTAAGAATAATGATGGTGGTGGTGACTATTTCTACTTAGTACTACCTGTTAGCTAGCACAGTTTGCCTCACTGAGTGTCTAGCTCTTTTCAGACCACATGACTTCCCCAAAAAATCTATATTTTAAAATAATCTTTACTTGAATATCTGTAAAATATTTTGGCAGTGGCAGATGAAATATCAGGAAAAGATTAACAATTAAGACTGTCTTATAAAGCAGTAATCATCAAAACCATCTGGTATTGGTTAAAAAATAGACATGTACATTAATTGAAGAGACTAGACAAGTTAGAATCAGAAACAATGGTCCTCAATAACCTAGTGTTTTATAAAGAAGAATCCATAAATTATCCAGGAAGGAATTCCTATTTGATAAAAGTTTCTAAGAAAACTGGAAAACTGGGAGAAATTGGACCCAGACCAACACTCTACACCAAGTTCCAAAATTTATTCTAAAATAGAAACATTTACATAAAAGATAATGTTATAAAATATTAGAAGAGAAGTATGTCATACACTTTTCACAGCTATAAGTAGGAGAGATATCTTTAAATAAATTAGAGAAAATTGTGAAAAAATAAAATTGATAACTTTGATTACATAAAACTATAAAGGTTCTTCATTATCTAAATTAGCAAAGTTAGAATAAGGGAAGCAGTCAAAAGGGGGAAAATCTTTATATCACACACACACACACACACACACACACACACACACATATGAATATGTATTGGAGTTATTGCCCAATATATAAGTGGTCAAAGGATATAAAAAACAATTCTCTAAAGAAGAAAAGCAAAAGTATTCACAGTCACAGGAAAGACTGTTTCAAAAAATAATGTAAGCTTTTACCTCATGCTCTACAATTCACAAAGATGACAAAATAAGAAGAGTTAATGTTGGAAGGGATATGGAAAAAAAACCATTTTGGAAACAATTTAGAATTATGCAAATAAAGTACCTAAGATGTCCATTTCCTTTGACTCAGATATTCATTATTGAACTTCTATCCCAAGGAAGCAATAAATAAGAAAAGATCCCCAAATGCACCAAAATATGAATAGCAGCACTTTCTGTTATAGCAAATAATTTTTTTTTAGATTTTTCAAGGCAACAGGGTTAAGTGGCTTGCCCAAGGCCACATGGCTAGGTAATTATTAAGTGTCTGAGGTCGGATTTGAACCCAGGTACTACTGACTCCAAGGCCAGTGCTCTATGCACTGCACGACCTAGCCGTGCCCTATAGCAAATAATTTGAAACAAATTAGATTCCCATTGATTAGAGTATGGTACTGTGGTACCTGAATGTGATTGGAATATATCTGTGCTGAAAGAAAAGATAGGTGATTAATACAGAGAAGCATGTAAAGCTCTACATTGAACTGATAGTAAGGTAAACAAAGACAAGAAAACAAGTATATACAATGTCTACAACAAAAATAAATGAAAAAGAACAACCATATTTGCTTACCAAAAATTCAATGAAGCAAAATCAGGCAGAATTTGAAAGAAGAGATCTGAGAAGAAACCTCAACCCATCCCTTCAAAGAGGTAGGAGGTCCACAAGTGGTATATAGTACATATATGTTTAGACTTTTTTATTGTATTTATTGGTCATACAGATTTTTCCTTCTTCCTTTTTTTTGTCTTAAAGACTATTCTTTGTTATACAGGATGGTTCTCTGGAAGGAAGAGAAGGAACACTGAAATAATGATACTATGATGATATAAAAAATAAAATACATGAACTGAAATTCATGTGAAAAAAAGAGTGCCTTCCAACACACTGTGGCAAAATGCCAAGTGTATTCAATATAGGCATTTGTGGTACAACCAGGAGATATGGGCTTCAGTAGCAGCTGAGCTGCCAATTTGCTTTGGTACCTTGAGGACTTTATGCCTCTTTTCTGATCAATAACTTTATCAAGTGGGATCATTAGACTAGTTCTAATACTCTAAAATTCATTATAACTGAAATTTTATTAATTTTATATATCTTGGACAATTACAGTCTTTTGGATCACACAAGCTTTGGAGACAGAAGACAATCACTATAAGATCTATTTCTGAAGGAGTTTTTAAAAGGACCTATTCTCCTAATTTTCCTTCTTACTTAAGGGACACTATGCATGAAATTCTGTTATTAGACATTCGTCACTTTGGTTTGAGACCATGAGTAAACAACCAGAAATTACTTTTTAATCTTCAACTCTTCCTGAGTTAAGGAATTCATTGAGGTGTTTTCATTAACTAACACCACAGTGTAAATTAGCTTATCTCAACTCAATGACCTCTTGAGGGGAGAGAAGCATTTCTAGGATTCTAAGTATGAGACCTTATATCAGTTCTTGAGAGGCCTGGACTTGAAGGGAGGGTCTAAAATGAGGTAAAAGTTACAAAAGAGAAAATAAGACTAATCTTATCTCTTTCAAACTTTGGTTTAAGGCCAATTGTCCCAGTCTATTCATCACATGTCTAACTTTAAGTTATAAAAAACTTCAAGAAGAAAATGATCCCCTTTCAGGGATAGCTTCAGAGCAGGGAAATATAGAGAGATCATCTAATCCTATCTTCCCTCCACCTACCCATTTTATAGATCAAAAAACTAAGACTGAGAGAGATTGCTTGGCTTACATCATTCAAGAACTAAGTGATAGTGCCGGAATTCAAATCCGGATCATTTGAACAGCCATTGTCAGCATCAACCTTCACCCAAACAATGCAGCAAGGAGAATCTGGCTGTCTCAGGATTCTGTTTTCTTAACCAGAGGTCACAGAAAAGAAAGTATAGCTATGATTCCATCCCATAAGGGCTGCTCTGGAGCAGACATCAACTCTTTGGGTCTTGGATAAAGTCTCCTCAGGGTCTCTTTCCTAGGCATTTGGCCATTATTACTATGAATTCTTTCATAGCAAAAACAATGAAATAACCCCTGACAAGGGTCACAGAAAGGGTGAACATCATTACAAGGATCAACTTCCTTCAAGATGAATGTGCCAACTTATCTTTCAGAAAAGGAAAACTAAAATAAAATAAAATCTCCAGGCACTATAGGAAGTAAAGAAAAACTTGCCTGGGCGGCTAACTCCTGGAAGGAAAAGAAGATTTCCTTCCACAATCTTGGACAGAAATCAACTCTTTTTTAAAACATAGGCATTTGTTTGTGAGCCCCATAGGCAGAGATGCCAATAACAGGCAGAGATTGATCACCAGACAAACTGAGGTTCTCACCTCAGACGGACCACCCAAGGCTCACCCCCAGATTGGAATCATTCCAGATTCTGTAGGTGGCTTGCCACCATTTAATAATGCACTGCAGTAATATGGATATAGGATTATTATTTGGCTTCCCTTCCTGAGGAATACAGCAAATCCCTGTATTTTTTCACATAGTGTTGAGCTACACTGTGTTTAAAAAAATGGGAATGATAATTGACAGCTGGATTCCTTTTGAATCATTTGTGTCCTAGTGTGGCCATACTCTCCTCCAATAGTTATTTTCCCAGGTGTTTCTTTTTTGTCACTAACGATAAAATAATGTCTCTGTACTGGTTGACCCCCCCCCATCTGAAATGCTCTCCTTTTTTAAAATTTTATTTCATTTTTGATATATGGAATAAAACAAGCATTTCCATAAGATAGCACAATAAAAATGATGATTTTACATGAAACTGCAAATTTACTATATACAACTTGCTGTTCCTTTCATGACCATTTCTTACAATCATTTCCCACCCAGCTGCTTTCCTAAATGTCATGATTTCCAGAAATTCATTGTTTTGCAAGATAAAATCAACTCTGAAACTCACTTATATTCAATGCCTCCTCCCTCTGGGATGCATCCTTTCCTCTATTTGGAGAGGTTGGGAAGAAGACAACTAGGAGATCCTGAGGAAGAGGGGCTCCAGTTTGAGGAAGGTACCCAGAGCATTTGCCTCATAATTTTCCTTCAGGGTGCTTTCCTATACTACATGATCTCCAGAAACTCATGATTCAGCAAGTTCCTCACTCCTCCTCAGATTATTTCCCATCTTGGCTTCAGGTCTTCATCATGCTCCTTTGCCAGTTACCCTTCCTCCCCTTCCTCCCCTTCCAATCCCTCTACCTCCACTTTCCCTTTTTCTTTCTACATTAGATGGTGAATGAACTCCTTGAGGAGTTCATTGAGGACACATACTATCTTTACATCCTTTCTTTGTACTCCCCAGTGTAGGGGTACAACATTGCCTGACACATAGGAGGTGTTTCATAAATGTTTATTGACTGTGCAGGTGACCTTGCCTTATCTTCACCCCCATCCCTAACCTCTTCTAAAATTTCTTTGTACTTTTTTTGAATATGCATCAGATATGTGTACATATATTTCTGTTGTCTCCCCAATTGGAATATAAGCTCCTTTGTGAGCAGGCAATATTTCAGCTTTTTTTTTTAAATCCCTCACATCTTAGTACTGTGGCTACACAAGCTTGTTCATTGATTTGACGGTATTCATTTAATTGTAACATTCATTTGTCAGAGGTACCAGTTTTATTTCCAACCTGATGTAAGGAACTTTTGTCCTTGACTGAAATGATGTTAAGAAAAGGAAATATTTTTCTTCTTTCCACCTTTTTTATTCCTTAATCTCCAAAAGCCACTTCAGCAGCCCTGCAGCTAGCCCAGAGTCCAAAAGACAATTCAAGTTTTTATGCTGTTGATTTTATATCTAAATGCCTTTGAATGTCCTCATCTCCAGCCTTCCCCCCTGTAGTTTCTTAGAGTATTTCCATATATTTTGATGGTTCACGTTGGGAGGGAGCTCACAATCTATTGAGACAGAAAAGCTATGGTCAATACCTTCCTAGTTATACCTACTATCTTCAATTGCATCTCCTAACAAGAATAATGAATGTATATGAACACACATACATGTCGATATATATGTGTGTATGTTTACATGCATATATGAATATATTTATATACAACCTACAAATATATACATGTATGTATGCATATTTTATTTATGATGTGTATATCTATAGATTTTTTATGTAGATATGGATAAAAATAGTTATATGTGATGATTTAAAGTTTGCAAATCATTTTACACCTATCTCATTTGATCCTCACATTGACCCAGGGAAGGAGGTACTATAGCTATTATCATCCCCATTTTATGGTTTAAGAAACTGAGACTCAGAAAATTTAAGTGACTTCACTATCATCACTGTAGCTAGAAAGTCAGGGGTGGGATTAGAAATAAGATCTTTTGGATTTGGGTCCAGCCCTGTATTCATTACATTTCATTTCCTTTCAGTGAAAAATCTTAGCTATCCAATCCAAAAAACAAAAGCAAAGCAAAAAAGCAATAAACCTATAACTTGATATAAATATGTCTAGCATAGTATCCTAAGTATAGAGCTTTAAAGGAACCTCAGAGGTCATCTGCTCTATCCCCATCATTTTATTAGAGGGGGAAACAGAGACCCTGAGTGATTATAGGACTTATCAAAAGTGACAGGGATTGAAAATTTTAAGAGGCAAGATTAAAACTCAGATCTTCAAATTCTATAAAAAAACAATAAAACAATTCTATAAAATAATAACAACTATAAAAATATTAGCTAGCATGCATATTAATGTCTGTATTACAAATATTACAAATATTATCTAATTTGATCTTCACAGCAGCCCTGGAAGACAGGTACCATTATGATCTCTATTTTGCAGATGAAGAAACTGAGGCAGACAGAGGTTAAATTACTTGCCCAGGATCACATGTCTAGTAAGGTTAAATTTGAACTCAGGTCTTCCTTACTCTAAGCCTAGTGCTCTAATTACTAGGTCACTTAGGTATCCCCTAAAGTCACCCTTTTCACTGCCCCATATTACTTCTTTGGGACTTCTGACCATTCTTGTCCTAAACATCACAGTTAAGAAAACCATTTTCTCAAGGGTGGCAGCAGGGTCGGAGAAAATTCTATTTGCCACCTCAGCACTGACTCTCATTTGGCCATATGGTAAAACTGTAGATTTCTGTTGGCTGCCTTTGTTAGACTGGATGACATTTCCCTCGGACTCCCCAGTGACCCTGAAGACTGTGCATACTTTTTATCTATTCTGTGAATAAGATTCTATACAAGTCCCCCGCGAGATGGTCTTTTGATGGCACCAAATGTGTTTTCACATCAGTATGCTCCCATAGCTATTTAAAACCAATGTGTGCTATGAGCTCCATCAGGACCCAGGAGTGCATTTTGTGTTCAGAGAGTCCCACATGTCTCTCTGAAAAGGATGCATGGAGGACAAATAGCAGCCTCTCTTTGTGAACTGGCCTTGGTCAGGAGAGAGGGTTTAACTTGATAGAGAATAAGCTAATTTCTGCACGAAGAGGAAAAGCATTTACTAAAAAAACCTACTGTGTACCGGCATTGTGATAAATACTTTATAAGTATTATCTCATATAATCCTCACAAGATTGGTAGGCAGGTTTAATTATAATCCTCATTTTCTAGTTGAGAAAACCGAGTCAGGTAAAATGACTTGCCTAGGATCACACAGGTAAGAAGTATCTGAGGCTGGATTTCAACTCCAGGCCCAACCCTCTATCCAACGTGCTATTAGCTGTTCCTAAAGAGTGCTGTTAAAAAAAAAAACACCCAAACAAAACATCAACACACCATCACACAAACAAAAATGCCTGGACAAGTCATTCACTATACCTAGAAGGAAATAAAAACTCAAGAGGGGAAAGACCTTGACCAGTGCCACAGGACTAGCTAATAACAAAGCCAGGATAAAATCCCAGTCTTCTATTCCCAAAACCAGTGTTCTTTATTCTGCACCTTGCTGTCTATCATTTGATATGCATAGACCCTATGAGGTAAATGCTTTCTGAATTCTCAACATTTAATTAGTTGCAAACTTAAAGGTTGCATACTGATACAATTGCTTCAGGGTGGAAAAGATAGAAAGCCTAGAGATCCTGCTCCATTTGAATAGAATGAGAGTTTCAATAATCTGAAGTCCTAGCAATATCAAATTTCCTCTTTCTTCTACATTTTGAGGGCCATTTTTCTTAGCTACCTTTCCTTTTCTTTAATCAATCAAACCAGTCTAACAAGAAAGATTGGCCTAAAGTATTCACAAGTCATATTATTGTACCCAATTCTGAAATAATCAATCAAATGAAAAAAAGACAGTTCCTGCCTTTAAATAAACAATTTACAAAGCATTGATCCTTGGATGGATCTATTATCACATCATTTCTGCTCTGCCCTCCAAAGACAAAGGTTATTACTTATTCTATACCTTTACATCCTATGTGAATGTTCCATGCCCTCTTATAAATCCCTCCAAAAAGGTTAACACAACAACCTTTATTTCATTTCACAAGCATGAGTCACCAATAGGATATGCAATCTGTCTATTGGTTAATGCACATTGAATGGTTATTGGTTGGCCATAGTCGTGTACATCTATTTTATTCAAGATGTGGCTTTGGTTTTCTTAACCTTGTGTATATTTCATAATGGCTTTCTACTTGTTCTGCTTTCTGACTATGTGACTGGCCCACCTTTATTTTTTTCTTTTTCAATCATATACATTGATGATATATTTTATGTGAATGCTTCTCCACAAATCCTTGTATATTAATATGCTGCAGACTACTCTTTCCTACTCTCATGGACAGTAGGACATCACCTACTGGGAGATGCTCAATATTGAACATTACGTTCTTGAAAGAATTCAGCATTTTTTTCTTTGTTGCATCCTGGAATTACATTTATTTTTTAACTGAGAAACTTTTAGGATCCATGAGTTCTTCAGCAGGCTCAAATCATGGAGACAATGAAAGCACAAAAGAAACAAGCACTGACCCTTGGATTGGTCAGGCAAAATCTTAGATAGCCAGTTGAAATAGCTAGATTTCCTGTATTGAGTGAAAGCTTACTTTCATGGCTGATTACTTTACCCCCTTTGAAACCCAAGGTTCTATGATGCTTAGAAAAGAAGGGGATCCAATCACTGTACTCGGAAGAAACTGCATTTAATGTATGAATAGAACACAAGATTGGGAAATGGATCTATACAAGGCAAATGTGTAATCGATACCTCATGCTGTCTGGAGAAAATAATGAATAGTGATTCTCCAGGCCACGGTGAACAACCTGTACACCAAGCCCTACAGATGATTTCCTTTATTTTCTAAAACACACATTCTCTGGCCCCAAACACAAGTTAATCAAGAACTTCCATGTTCTGTGACAGCATGGGGAATGAGGTGCAACTGACCTTCCTGTGGGCAGAAAACGCCACCCCCACAGAAGAAAAGAAAAGCGGGGGAGAAAAAAGCCCTGGTGAGTTTTAATAAGTGCCATTACTGCTGAGAAATCTAAAAGGGGTGATAATATGAATCACAAGAGAAGTACAATAGGCCAGCTATTTGAAATTTGTTTTTCACACGTTTAGTGCAAAAACAACAGCTCTTGCAAGAAAGGTCAATCCACCCACGCGTTAATCTCCAATCAAGCCGCCGCTCTGAGAATCCAAATGTGATTGCAAATCTCTCATATGCCAAGATGAAGGGGGTTTTCATTTCAATCTATCTATTACTACAGACGTTTTACATTCATTATGGTCAGGGGTTGAAGAGACTATTAGGTCCTTGGCCGACTCTTACTTAATAATGGTATGATAGAATTAATATACATCTATCTATCTATCTATCTATACATAGATAGATATAGATATAGATATAGATATACCCATGTACACACACCCTCAATGAAGTACCCACTTAATAATGGTACGATAGAATTAATATATATCTATATATCTATCTATACATAGATATAGATATAGATAAAGATATAGATATAGATATAGATGATATAGATATAGATATATACCCATGTGTATACACACACACACATACACTCAATGAAGTACCTATGTTAAACTCACTAAAGCAAAGTGGGACAGAGCGAAAGCTTCCTCTCCATCCTTAATTCACTCTCAGAAACGAGCTAGTGCAGGAGGTCTGCCCAGCATGTGAAAGTTCCCCATGTGCACTGCAATAACCAAGCACAGCAGGAGAAGTTAAGAGCAAAATGCAATTAGTAGAGGTTCTCCTTCCTTTAATAATTTTAAGTCAGACCCTGAAAGGTGCTGAGGTTTAATGTCTATCTTCGTGTATTCCTTACACTTCGTCCTTTTAAAACAAAAAAACAGAAAAACAGAAGCGTTGGGGGTGGGTAGGGCTTCAATGGAGTGGCAGCCTCTTAAAACCTATGGATCATTGACAGGATACTGAAGGCCATAATATCTTTCTCTGTTTTGTCAGCCTGCATGATTACAGATCCACTTAACTTAGAGCTTACTGATGTGAGAAAGTATAATAGCTCCAAAGGAACTATTACAATTCTCAGATTTTGGAGAAGGTCCAGAGGAAAACTACAAAGTTGACCAGAGATGAAGGACCCTTAGGTGAGATGATGACTGAATAAGTTCTTTAGTTCTGTGATATTTTGAGAAGAGAAAATAAAAGTAGGGGGAAAGGGTGTGTGTGTGTGTGTGTGTGTGTGTGTGTGTGTGTGTGTGTGTGTGTGTGTGTTTTAAGAGAAAACATCAGCTCATTATAAAAATGACTGAAAAAAAATTATCCAAGACTTACCTTTATCTGGGCAATGAAGTGTGGAAGCATTGGAAATGACATAAATGAAAAGGAAGATCTCAGACATTTTTCCAGTTACTTACCTCTCCTCCTACACACAAAAAATGCACAATTTTACTTGCCATCCCCAAAAGTAATTAGGAACTGGCATCCCCTGCCCTGGAAATGCTAAGAAGGTCACAGTGAATAGCATCTTTTAAAGACCAGTGATAACTTTCAATACAGTTAACAATCCTCTAAAAGTGACTATAGCCATAAGATCACAGATTTAGAACCATGAGACACTTTAGAGGTCACCAAATCCTATAAATGAGGAAACTGAGTCCCAGAAAAGTTAAGTGAATTACCCTGGGTCACAGAGCTAGTAAATATCTGAGGCAGAATTTGAACTCAGGACAGCTAATGTAGCACTTTAGCCACTCACTATAAAATACCGACTCAACTTTAAATTCCTTTTCTCTCTTTCTTTTTGGAGGGAGTGGGGGTGGGGAGGGAGACAAAGAGGAGTGACAGCACAATTTTCATTACATATTATTTATGAATTCATCAGTATAAGGATTCTTTGATGTGGAAATTCACTTCTCTATCAATGTACAAAACCAATTGATTTGTAATTCAGTTTTCAAGTATTGCTGGTACTCTGAAAAGTTGTGACTTGCCTGCAGTCAAATGGATAGTTTGTCTCAAAAGCAAGACTTGAACCAAAGTCTTTTTATAAAGTCCAAGTGTAGCCCCTGATCCAACATTCCTGATTAAACCCAGGAAAACCTTCCCTCATAATTAGGAGAGATTGCAAATAGAAATGTCAATGAGACTTCTGCTTAAACTATAGGGATTCAATGAGAGGATTGTATAAAGGGTCTTATATGATCTTCCAAATTTGATTGCAAATGATAGACCATGGTGAAGCTCCATCATCTTTCATTGTATCCTCTGGGGCCAGTCTCATTTATAACTGCATTTGAAAATGAGTAAAAAATTTCAACTTACTTTTAACCATTTTATATGGTGAGCAAATCTCCAATCATATTACGTCAAGCAAGATAATTCAATAATCATCAGCAAATAAGAAACAAACTGATCAATCAACATGCCTTTATTAAGTACCAAATCAGGTACAAATCAAATGATAATTATCAGTGGTTCAACAGGCAGAGTATAGTAAACAGAGTGCAGAATATCTGAGTACAAATCCAACCCCAGACAGCTATTAGCTGTGTGACCCTAAGAAAGTCATTACCTTCTGTTTGTCTCAGTTTCTTAATCTGTAAAATGGGGGTTAACAACAGTATTTAATTTCCCAAGGTGTTGTGAAGATCAAATGAGATAATAATAATACAATATTATGTTATAAATATATATATATATGTACATAGCACTTAGGAGACATAGTAAGCACTATGTAATGTTAACTAATTTTTTTTATTCTTAAAGTCCCTACTCTCAAAAAAGCTAATATATTATAGAAACAACTTAATTTGGTGTTCAATCAAAAGTTGGATGACCTCTTAGAAGACTTATTGTAGAAGTCATGAGAGCCAGATTATACTAGATAGTCCCTTAGATCTCTTCTAGTTCTGAGATACTATGGTTCTGATTTCACTGTAAGTTTAATATGAATTGGGGGCAGCTAGGTGGCACAGTGAATAGAGCACCAGCCCTGGAGTCAGGAGTACATGGGTTCAAATCCAACTTCAGACACTTAATAATTACCTAGCTGTGTGGCCTTGAGCAAGCCACTTAACCCCATTTGCCTTTCAAAATCCAAAAAAAAAAAAGTTTAGTATCAATTCACCATGAAAGTACAAAAAAAAGTCACTTAGTCTGTTTGGGTTTTGTGTGCTACCCTCAATGTCTAAATTGAAGCATATTATTCAGGAGAAAAATATCCATCTGAAAAACTGTGTTTGAGATTTTTGGCATTAAATCAATGTTATTTTTTCAAAGTTTTCAGTAGGTGTTCAAAATATTTCACCTCTTCCTGGTCTAGGGAACATAACCTCTACTGATGGTAGTTTTCTCCATAAGGGCTATGCTTCAGTTGAGCTTGATTCTTCTCTACTTGAAATTTTGCATAAAATCATTCCTAGGGGATTGCCTAGGGAAAAGGTTAAATACACACCACTACATTCTGATTTATGACAGCTCTCCTTGATGTAACTCCATGTATCCAAACTTGCATGCCCTTCAAAATATGTGAACTTGAGGAGTTGGGGCAGGAGAAAACTGTGTAATTTTTCTCTGTTCAAATTGGATATGTATAAAGCAAAATAATTGTATTGGTACTTTTTTCTTTCAAGAAACACATGATGTATTCAAAGCCAATAAAACCTTATCTTTACACAGGATGCTTTTAAAAAGGAATTTTAAGTCTAGGCATAAGCTTCCTATATTTCACCAACTCCATTTGATCAAGAAGTCTTGACACAATTTCAAAGACTAGACTGAAAAATTAAGACTGAAATTTGCCCTGGTTGATATCACTTGGGAGAGACTCAGGAATAGAAGCCCTGACCTTTGCCTCACTAATCTATTAGGTTAGGTTCTTCACCACCATCTACTCCTAGTAGTAAAGACACAACAAGGATAACAACAAAATTCCAACTATGAAAATATCCACTACTGTACTGCTTCTTTGTGCCTTTCTCCCTAGTACAAAGTATGAAAATTTTGTAATCTGCTCTCCCTAACATACCCCAGGTGGTGAGATTGCCACTGAGTTACATCAAGCCCTTACCAACACTATTCTAGAAGATCACAGAGAAAAAGGCAACAAATAATAGAAGTGAAAGTAAAATAAAAGTTTGTGAACAATTCTATTAAAAATACCTAATCAATCTTCTGAATGCTAACTGGCAGATGTGATCCAAAATGATTTGACACAAAGACCTCACTGATAATAGATCATTAAGGGGCAATATGCTTTTCTTGAGTAATAACAAAAAACATTGCTTCCTTTTCACCAAAAGCAACAAGACTATTAGCTAAAGTATTATTTTAATGGTCTATTAAAACCAAAGGGCTAATAAAAAAAACATGAGGTTATTATCCCCAGTGATTAAAAATCTCCACCCATTATAAATATATCCGCTCATCTGAAAGAGCTAAAAAGGGGAGTAAATATACTTATATCTTATTGCTCTGTAATGAAAACAGGCTCATTTTCCCCTTTTAATTTCAAGAG
Source organism: Macrotis lagotis (assembly GCF_037893015.1). NCBI lineage: Eukaryota > Metazoa > Chordata > Mammalia > Peramelemorphia > Peramelidae > Macrotis > Macrotis lagotis. Next base: position 511,669,500 of record NC_133666.1, on the reverse strand, counting down.
ACTCAGTTTCATTCCATTGTCTTTGCATGAACTAGAATCAAAACTGGCCACTGGCAAGTACTAATGAACTAGGGTGATGATGTCCAGTCTTATTGTTAAAGGAGTGTTTTGTTTTGTTTTTTTTTAGAAAAGAGTCTTTGAGATTTCCAAACAAAATCCCTTTTGATATTTCCCTCTTTAACTAAATTGGCCAAGTTCATGCAATATGGAAGGAAAAGAAGAAACTGAAATCCTTTTCCCCCTCTTCACTGATGGGTACATTGCTCTTTCTTCACTCATCATTCAGAGGAAAACTGATTCTGATAAGTAAATAAATGTGAGAATAACAATGAAAAATTCTAAATTGAATGGGTGATCACAATGCCTTAAAAACAATAGACTGCAGGGGTAGCTAAGTGGCACAGTGGGTAGAGCACCAGCCCTGGAGTCAGGAGGACCTGAGTTCAAATATGAACTCAGACACTTAATAATTACCTAGTTGTGTGATCTTGGGCAAGTCATTTAACCCCAATGCTTTGCAAAAAAAAAAAAAATAGATTGCGATGTTTGTTTACACCATGATTAAAAAAGAGGAACTGATACTTATATAGGCAAGAACCTTCTATATATATCAGTCATGAAGAAAGCGAATGAATTCATTTTCCCTCTCAATCCATACCCCATTTAGTGTCAAATTCCCATTTCTAAATTATGAATCTCAATAAGCATTTATTAACCATGTGCCGGGCAGGCACTGTGCTAAACACCGGGAAGACAAAGAAAGGTAAAAAGGCAGTCTGCCCACACAGTCTAATGTGGGATGTGACATGCAAACAGCCATATACAAATGTAATACATCTAAAACTTGCATACACATAGGCATTACCTATGTGTATGTGTGTTGTTATTGTTGTTGTTATTCAGTTTTGTCTGACTTCATAACACTGTTTAGGGTTTTCTTGGTAAAGATACTAGAGATCTTTGCCATTTTCTTCTCCAGCATATTTTACAGATGAGGAAACTGAAGCACAAAGGGTTAAGTAACCTACCCAGGGACACACAGCTAGGAATTATCTGAGGTCAGATATGAACTCTGAAGGATGACTCTCATTGTGAATCCAGTACTCTATCTATATACTACCTAGTTGCCCCATGTGTATATGTTTTACATACACATTTATAGATATATACATTCGTATACATGTAAGCATATATATGTGTATATATATATATATATATATACAAGATAAATAGGAGATAATCAACAGAGTGAAGTCATTAGCATTAAGGGGGACTAAGAAATGTTTGTTGCAAAAGGTGGGATTTTGAGGGAAACATGAAGGAAGACAAACAAGATAGGAAATGATGCTGAAGAAGGAGACGCTGGCACAGGAAACAAGTGAAAATTCCCTGAATAAGGAAATTTATAACTTCCTGTTATTCCCTACACAAAACTCTTCCTTGGCTCTCTGTTGCCTCTAGATAAAACACAAAATCCTCACCCTTTCATTTACAATCCTTAGAAATCTGGTTCCAACTTCCAATTTCTAAAAGTCTTTTGGTTTTACTTTTTTCATATTATTCCTCTTCATGCATGATCTGTTCTAGTGAAGTTGACCTGCTAGTTATCATTAATTCAAACTCCCACCTGTGTATTTTTTTTGCACAGGAGGTCTCCATGTCTAGAATGCATGCCCTTCCTCACTTCTGCTTCATAGAGTCCCTGGTTCAATTCAATGTTCAGTACAAATGGCAATTCATGCTTTAAGGTTTTTTTTTTTCCTGGTTGCACCATGTGCTAACTCCTTTCCAAGTCATTGTATTTTCCTTTGTATAAAATGTGCATTAATTTTGTCTTCTATTCCTTGGTAGAATGTAAGAATGTACCTTCAGATTAGGGTTTGTTTCATTTTTTGTCATAGTACATCTCTGGTCTCCTAGAATAGCGGTTTGTTAAATTTAATGGAATAGAATATGACCCTACCAAATTCTTAATGAGAGTTACTTCATTTCCCTAAATCAATGGTGAAACCAAAATCAACTTTTGGTATTAATTTTATATTCATAAATATTCTATAAAAGATCCTTAAGGATAAATATTTTGCTGACTGAATTTGAGTGTTCTTGTTCAGTTTTTCAGTTTTGAGTGATTCTATGAGATCCCATTTGGGATTTTCTTGGCAAAGATACTGAAGTAGTTTGTTATTTCCTTCTCAGTTCATTTTACAGTTGAGGAACATGAGGGTTAAGTGACTTACTCAGGATCACACAACTAGTAAATGTCTGAGGTCAAATCTGAACTCGGGTCTTGCCTCCAGGTCCAGTAATCTATCCACTGTGCCACCTAACTGAGTATTAGAAGTGACCTTGAACATGAGGACACTCAGTCAGGTGATGACATCTACTCAAATCAATACAATTTTGAGGTCAATTTCTAGCAAATGTTCCTGAGTTTTAGTCATTGCTCCACCATTGAAATTCCTGAATTTATAGGAAAAAATATTAAAATGAATTTGACAATATTTTAAGGTGTTTCAGATTCTCAAAGAAAAGCAACTGTAGACAGGCATGCAAAGTATAGAAGACAAACTTCAGAAAAATATTGTTTTCTTTGCAGGTTTACTAAAATATTGTACTGCTCAACATATTCCCACATTTCTTTAATGAACATTTTTAAAAACTCAAATCTGAGTCTCTTCTGTAAGGAAATATGTATGTATGTGTTTTATATATATATATATATATGTATATAGATATAGAGATAGATAGATAGATAGAGATGATAGAGATAGATAGATAGAGATAGAGATAGAGATAGAGATAGAGATAGAGATAGAGATGATAGATAGATATAGATGATAGAGATAGAGATATACAGGCTGTAGCCTGTAACCCCAAATCTAAGACTTGACTCCAGCCTTTTCCACTGTGCCTCACAACCATCATCATTCTAATATCCCACTCCCATCAACTCAATCCTTAAAGCCAAATGTTTGTATACACATATACATACAAATCTTATACCCTCTTCACTATTTCACAAAGGATTAAGGTATTGGGATGCTTGTGAAATCCCACTTGTTTGGGGATGGCAGCTATAATATCATTACAACCCAACTCCGTTAGCTCACTTGACACCAAACACAGACTATCTCCAAATACCTGAAGTGGAGCACAAGGATGATTAAAATATAAATTTTATATGCCCGTTTATTTTATTTCTAATTATACTCTCAGTAAATGATGTTAATATTTAATAGGAATGACTTTGCTAGTCAGTGCTGCACCCAGTAAAACAGGAGCCCTTAGAATTTTATTGGTACTAAAGCAGTCAGCTGTGACACAGGATAACTCCAAGGGTAAAGGAAATCTGTAGTGTCCCTGAATTGAGGGTCTCCTCCATGACTTGGTTGTTCAGAACAAAACAGCATTACCTCAAAGAGAAATAAAGGATTTGTAGTGAAAAGCTATTGAGATTGGGCAGCTCTAAAGGAGTCAGCAAAACAGAGATCCAGCTAATGGGATCATATTCATTAAACATGAGTTTAAAAACATAAACCTAATGGAGGCCCAGGTAAATGAGTCCATATCTTCAGATTTTAATTACATCAGATGTATAGGCACACTTTCTTTAAGCAAGGCAAACCTGATGCTCTACATGAAAATTCAGATTTACACAACAGAAAAATGAGAAGCATTACAAAATAAATAGCAATAGGATCTTTTTAAAAAAGCAAACTCCTTGGTATAGTTTGACATTACTCAATTTATATAGATGTGATTTATGGATGTTTTTTCAGGAATTTGAAAAGAGAGGTACACTTACATCAAGTTCACTATCTCTCTCCCTGAGAACAGTCATATACTTTTGTTTATTATTATTATAATAGTAATCTCAAAAATGTTTCTTGTGATAGTAATTGTATAAGTATAAAGTTAAATGGCACCTCAGGGTCTAGAGCCTTCCTCTCTAATGTTACCTTAATGTGTATATGCATGTATTTATTATTACACATATACCTATATCTATATCTATCTATATAGATATGATTATATAACTTGTATGTACCTATTTATTTATATATTATCTCTCTTATAGAACTTACTGTAACCTCCCTGAGAACAAACTGCCTTTGTTTTATCTTTGAATCTCCACAATTTAGCACAGTATGTGGCACATGATGATTATTTAATGATTATTGGGTAGAAACTTGACTCATTCTATATTGATAGAATGCCAGGGAAATTCAAAAATGTGATTTCATGTTTAGCATCATGTTAAAAATATGCATTAAAAATACATTCAAACAAATATTTATTATCAATTATTTTTATTAAAATGATTGTAAACTCCTTGAAAGTAGGGGTTATTTCTTTCTTCTCATTTGTGTTCTTTGGTCTAGCAAAATGACTAGTATATAGTAGGTGCCTAATATATGTCTGTTATTGATTGATTACAAGGCACTTAGATTCCACTAACTTACAAGGCTTCTCACTGTTGTTTTTGGTATAAATATGGATATAGCATAAGACAGTGATATCTTTTCTAGTCTTTTCTAGTCCTCGAGGCATCATAGATTTAAAATCATATTAAAAAGAATTTTTAAGCATTTATTGTTTGCAATTCACTGAGCTAAGCATTGAGGATACCAATACAAATAGAAAGGTCCTGCCTTGAAGGATCTTACATTGTAATAGAGGATGACATAAAAAAAGGGATCTAAAAAGTAGGTGGAATGCTGCATGGTAGAAAAGTTCAGAGGAGAGAAGAATGAAGCATGACTGGTCTGAGACCTTTCTCAAAATAGGAGCTCCAGGAAAATGTGAGAAGGTAACCACAGGTAGAAATCTCATAGGAATTCAGAGAAGTTAAGTGACTTGCCTATGGTTACACAACACATAAAAATAGAAAGGCTAAATATGAATCTAGATCTTCCTGATTCTAAATTCTTAAATCCTATTCCAGGATTCAATCATTAATGGAATTCAAATGAAGCAAATCATGGCACCATCCTGGACCCATGTATTTCTGTGTTGCATTGAGCAGTCACCATGGAAAAATCATGAGTCCTTTCTAAGTGATTCCCAACTAAGTTTGACAGTGCAGGTGCAGAGAACGGTTATACCGGAGATATTTGGGTATATTAAAATTAATTCAGAAATATAAAGTAGGCAAATGAATTATGGGATCAGGTTTTATAGTTAGATAAGAATGATTTTTCAGAAAATGTTTAATTTAGTCAAGAAATTGTCAAGAATCAGGGAGAAGTTTAAGAGCAGATTCAATAAAGAAAGGGAGAGACAGACTGGCCAATATGACCAGAAAGGATAATGATAGGAAGGGTTGTGGGAAATCTGGGACACTATTACACTATTAGTGGAGCTGTGAACTCATCCAACCTTTCTGGAGAGAAATTTGGAACTATACCCAAAGGGCAACAAAAATGAGCATACCCTTTGATCCAACAATACCACTACTGGGTCTATACTCTGAAGAGATGGTGAAAAAAGGTAAAAAATATCACTTGTCCAAAAATATTCATAGCAGCTCTGTTTTTGGTGGCAAAGAATTGGAAATCAAGTAAATGTCCTTCAATTGGGGAATGGCTTAGTAAACTGTGGTATATGTATGTCATGGAACACTATTGTTCTATTAGAAACAAGGAGGGACAGGAATTTAGGGAAGCCTGGAGAGATTTGCATGAACTGATGCTGAGTGAGATGAGCAGAACCAGAAAAACACTTTACAGCAACATGGGGGTGATGTTCAACCTTGGTGGACTTCCTCATTCCATCAGCTCAACAACCCTGGACAATTTTGGGCTGTCTGCAATGGAGAATACCATCTGTATCCAGATAAAGAGCCATGGAGTTTGAACAAATTTCAAGGACTATTCCCTTTAATTGGGAAAAAAACAGATATCTTATTGTCTTATATTTTTTGTTTCTTCCTTAAGGATGTGATTTCTCTCTCATCACACTCAATTTGGATCAATGTACATCATGGAAACAAATTAAAGACTGACAGACTGCTTTCCGTTGGGGGGGGCAGAGTAAGATTGGGAGAAAAATTGTAAAACTCAAAACTCAAATAAAATCTTAAAAAAAAAGAAAGGGAGAGAGATTTTGCAAGATGCTAAAATTGGGTCATCTTTCAGTTCCTGTCCTCTTTTCCCTCTATGTAATTCTGCCTTGGGACCTCTTTTCTCTATATATTTGTATACTAACTGTGTTGGGGATCTTATCAGCTTGCTGGTTCAGGTATTTTCCTTATGCAAATGATTCTCAAAATCTCTCCTGAGCTTCAGAATTGCTTTACCTTGTAGAAAATAACAATACCTACCCATCCTTTCTAATTATCCTATTTCTATTGAGAACACAACTTCTTTCTAGTCATCCATAGTCACAACTTAAAATCATCCTCAACTTTTCCTTTTACCTCATTCCCCCAGTCTTGGTTGATTTTATTGCTATTATAAGGCTTATCAATCATGTTCTTTCTGCTCATATTCCAACCATTATTATTCAGCTTTCCCCTGCCTCCAGTCTCTCCCCTTTCCAATCTATATTTCATGTAACAGACAAATTGATAGCCTTAAAAAAAAAACAAGCTTTACTATATTACTCTTCTTTTCAAAAAGTTTCAATTTTTTTTACTTAAAATTACTAAATTTCTCTGTCATTTAAAGCTCCTCAAAATCTGACTTTAACCAATCTTTCCACTTCATGATACTGATGGGGGGATTGGTAGTGCCACCATAAAGATGAGAGTTTTTTGAAAGCGAAAAGCTCACAGACTAGCCCAGGAGTTGGAAAAACTATAGATTTTTATTTTACAAGTCGGCAAAATTCACAGTAGGTGGTTCTAGCTTAGAGAGGGAAAGTGGCCATCCTGCCAAGAAAAAAAAAAGAGGAAAGAAAGAGAGACCTCCATTCCAGGAGACCTTGCTTAAATACATTTCTATAGTGGGTTGGATTAAGGTGGTGCTTGAGGAATGGTCTAGCACTTGGCTCCAGGTATTCTCTAATATGTATGCCACAGAGGTAGACTCCAAGGAGTGGCTAAGACATTACTCATTGCATGTGAGTGGCCTTCCATGCACTAGTCTTTCCTGTCCCAAAGGGACATCTTCAAATCCAATATGCTCATTTCCTACATGATCTTCAAGTTCCACATGGCTATTTCCTGTGCTCTGCTTCATTTCTGCACACACACACACACACACACACACACACACACACACACACAAACACAAACACAAACACACAAACACCTTGTTCTGCTCAAATCGGGAAGTTCTATTTCCCATCTTTCTGATTTTACCCAAGTTCCCTGAATATTCCCTCTCCAAACCTACTTCCTGAAATCTTTAGCTCCATTCAAGGCTCAGCTCAATATGACCTTCTCTAGGAAATCTTTCCTTATCTCCTCAATTAATACTATCCCTTTCCCAAGTAACTTTGCATTGTTGTTTATTTATTTCATAGTAATTTTATCTGTATACTTTTTTTCTCCCTATGTTCAGAATACATGCACCTTAGGGAGAGGGACTTTTCATTTTACATTTGTATCACCAACACCTTTCACAAAGTCTGAAATATAGATGACAATTAATAAATGCCAGTTGAATTATATTTAATTGAATTTCAATTTAATTATTTCGATTAATTTAAATTAATTAAATTATTTAATTATTTAATTATATTTTATTGAACTGGGCAGCTAGGTGGTGCAGTGGATAGAGCACAGGCCCTAGAGTCAGGAGTACCTGAGCTCAAATCCTATCTCAGACACTTAATACTTACCTAACTGTGTGGCCTTGGGCAAGCCACTTAACCCCATTGCCTTGCAAAAACTAATATATATAATATATATATATATATATATATATATATATATATATTTATATATAATATATATATATATATTTAACTGAACTGAACTGAACTATTCTCCATTCCTTCATTTAAAATCATATTAGATAATTTCCAAGTTCCCTTTGAGTTCTAAAATTCTATGAATCAATGGGCATGGAGATGCTTAGAAAGCAAATTTTGAACATTATTTTCCAAGTATTAGAACATAATGAATAATAAATGTTCTTTCAGAAGAAAACCTAGCACTCTTTGAAAAATCATAGATAACAATTATTGCCAACCTATGGGCTTGCCACAAATACCCTTCAGAATTTATAAACATATATGTGTTAATGTGTGTATGTGTGTATATATATATATTGTATGTATGCATATATATATATATATATATATACACACATGGAGAATATATACATTTGAGTCTATATGCATTAGATTGTAAATGATCTCAGAGCAGGGATGGTCTTTGCCTTTTTTTCTATCCCCATTAGGCACTTAATAAATGTTTATTGCTTAAATAATTGAGGTAGAAGAACCAAGATCAAATGCTCAGACCCTTGGACTCAAAGTCAGGTGGACTCTTGCCACTGTAAAACTCAGATGATTATCAAAAGACTTTCCAAGATTTCTTAGTCTGGCATCCCCAAATCCAAAATATACACTTCAATTTACGCAAATAATAATAAGCAATGACAAAATTGTCTTTCTTTTCTTCCAAGTTCCAACTCAGTCACCAGCTTTTGCTTCCTTTCTCACCCATCCTGACAGAAAGTGAACTCTTTTTACTCAACCTAACCATGACCTTGTAGGTGAGTTGACTTGATGACTTCTTAAATCTCTAATTCTACATCAATATTACTATTAAATTTCCCAGGACCTGTCCTTCAGATTAATCATTCAGATTAATCAATCCCTTGATTTTTATAGTCAGATGTGAAGATGGATTGTCTCCCTTATTACAAATAATCTCCTTAAGATCAGGTACATCTCTATATTGAGTGCATGATACCTTGCAGATAAAACATAGCTGATACAAGATTGTTGTAAATTGCTGATTTTCCTTTCCAAAATTCAGTTAACTAATCAATAACATAAGCAATATGGCAATAAAGACTGCAGTCTATTAAGAAATGTAGATGAAGTTAGTTATTCTTTATATATAAATATATGTATGTAAATGTATATATAATATATATATGCATATTTGTATAGATGTGTGTGTGTGTGTGTATAAAGAGAACTTGAGAGTTTGCAATGTATTTACTCAATCTCATTTGATCCTCACAACAATATTATGCGGTAGGTTGTATTATTACCCCTGTCATACAGAGGGAGAACCTGAAGCTGAAAGAGATTAAGAGACTTGAATAGAGTAATGTAGCTCATGCCTGAGAAGGGATTGAAACACAGGTCTTCCTGACTCCTAGTCTAGATACTGTCTCCTATGCCACATTGCCCCCTCTCTAATGAGGCTTTCATCTATTTAGGGTAAAGATGTCCTAGTTTATAGACTAATGATAATCTAATGGTTTATTGTTTTCTAAACCATTTCTTGATCTTGCACAGGAGTAGGGAGCTTTGTATGTTATTTCAAATTTTTAAAAATCATAGCCAATAAAATTTTGGGTTTTAATCTATTCTCAGTTTTTTTCTATTCACCTTCCTGGGTCACAATGAAGACTTTTAAATAAAATGGTATCTGAAAACACCTCAAATCACACCTGAGGGAGGAAAAGTTCATATGTTTCTAGGACTAATATATTAGAGGAAGAGAAAGGAGCTTCTCACCCTCCCTTTCCCCCCTTCCTTATATTCAAATCTGTCCCTGCTTGGCTTAGTGCAAGGATGAAAGACACTAGGGGCAGAAACTGGAACAGAGCCCATGTTGCCCAGGCCTAACTTACACATGCGCAGCAGCTGTCCATGGTGACAAGGTTTTATTTTCTTGTATTATCAATCTAATACCTGTCACTTGCAGTTAAACCACACATTCCTTTATGAAAGGCCAAGCCTAGAGTCCAAGCCAAAAAGAGGACAAAATAGGAATGGAAAAGCCTTCAAAGACATTTTTATGAGTTTGGGGTTCCAAAAACCTCCTGTCTTAGCAAGCCAGATCCCTTCTTGATGCTATTACCATTCCCCATGGATTTCTATTGTCCTCAGTAATGAAGACCTTAGTGCCTGATCACTAACACCAATTAGCTCCAGAGTCACATCAAAACTTCCAGACAGAAAAAAGGGGCAAATGAAATCACTTTTTTCAGTAGCAGTCATTTTTTTTTTTTTAAGCATTGGTTAGAATGTAGAACTCCCTTCAAAATTAGCTTACACAGTGATATAAATTGGTTTTCTTTGTGGTCTAAAATTGACTTGCAGTTCACTAGTTAGTCAGAAAATAGCTGGTGAAAAGCCCTGGCCTCAGAGCTTTTGGATTGTGAATTCCTTTCATCATGTAAACAAACGCATAAGATTTAAAGCTTTCCCATAATTGTTATGCTAACCTTGGAGCAAAACCTCTCCATTTGCATTTGAAGGAGCTAAATATTAGGCAGGAAAGAAAGTGCTCTTTTTAAAAGCATGAGAAAATGTTCCTTCTTTTGGGTCCTCTACCATCTGGGCAAGCACTGCTCTCTGTCTCTCTGTCTCTCTCTCTCTCTCTCTCTCTCCCCTCTTTCCCTCCCCTTCCCCCTCCCTCCCTCCATCTCCCTCTTTTCTTTTTTACTTCTCTCCCTCTTCTTCCTCTTCCTCTATCTCCCCTTCTCCTTCTCACTTACCCACTTACCCCCTCTCTCTTTTCTCCCCACTTCCCATCCCTCCTTCTAACATTCTTTTCTTCTCTTACTCCCTCCTCCAAGGCTAAATTAAAACACACACACACACACACACACACACACACACACACACACACACACACACACACACACACAAATACAAAAGAAAGAGGGCAGGAATGACTGTAATCTTATTGATAAAAAGAATCAAGAAATTTCTTCAAACCATGAATGAAGGGGAGGGTGAAGTGAGTTCTAAGGAGCTATGGAGAGATGTGGGGGAAGGGAGTAATAAAGGGAATGATGGGGAAAACGATAGCAGGGACATCAATAAAACTGTGGAGTAATTTAGAAACATAAAATGCATTTATGGTTTTCTTTTGATTTCCAAGAGCAGATTCCAAAACCAGACTTCTTTACAGGCTCCACAAACTCCATGAATGATGGGGAGTTGACATATCCTCCTTGGTAATTTTTGAAGTTAAGGTGAATAGGGAGAGGAGAGACAAAAGTATCACAAACTCAGATTGAGAGCTAAAAATGACTTTAAATGTCATCCTAGAGCAATTCCTCATTTTACAGATGAGGAAATTGAAACCTAGAGAGGACAAATGACTTACCCAAAGTCATATTGAGGATGTCTGAGGCAGGATTCAAATCTAGGTTATCTGATTCCAAATTCAGGGCTTTTTCTAATATAAGATGGGGGAGGGGGGAAAGAAAGGATTAGAAATGGCAGGAAGACAAGATCATTGGAAAGAAAGAAAAGAGGGGAAAGAAAAGAGGAAGAAGAGTGGAAAAGAAAAAGGTACAAAATGAAAGACAAGAAAAAGTTCAGGAAGGAGAGGAATAGAAGTGGCATAAGAAGGGAAAAAAATAGGAGATTAAAGAGGATGAAGGAAAGAAGATCCTCTTCTGAGGATCTCAGAAAGCAAGAAGGATGGAGAGAAAGTGATGAATAATTTTAGTATGGGAATGGCTGAATTGTGCCTGGATCTTAATTCTTAGCCATTATGAGTATACTGCTTCACATGGATCTTAGAACAATTAAAAAAAAGATGCTGGTGGCTTTGTGAAAGGAAAAGGAATCTTAAACTTCCTATCAGCCTGTTCTGAGTGAATAAAGAAAACCTCTGCATCACTCTACCATCCCATTCAACCTGAACACAAAGAAATGACTACAGTGAGTTACAAGGAAATAATTCCAGGGAGAATTTCTAGGGCGTCATAAACCAAGAGAGCAGAACTGGAGTGGATTAAGATGCTGCTGAATTTGAGGAATATAATTATTTTCTTTCACCATGTCTCATTTCAATCTTATTTTTAATATGATTCCAAGGTGCTTTGATTTAAAATGATTTTACTTTTATTAAAATTAGTACTTTTTCATTAGTCCTAGGAGACATTCCTGAGGCAAAAGGCATTTTTATTTTCCAATTTTTTTTCTTCTGTTTTACAAAGGCTTCTCATGCATCACTGCTCGTATTGCAAAGTTGGAGGGTCCTCCCTCCACCCCCACCCCCCCAAGGAAGTTCATTGAAGCTGCAAGCAGCCCTGGTAGCTGCTAGGAGATGGAATTCATTGGACTAAAACTTCTCATTGCTGTAATGACTGGCAAAAAGAGGACTGCTGGACAGCACCAGAATCACCAGTGAAACAAGGCAGGCTCTAAGGAAAGAACAAGTAATTTTCCAACCCCCAAAACAGAAGAATGGAGATTAGGTTTTATTATTTTTCTCCTTAGCTTACTCAGTTTTCAGCTGATACAAATTATGCTTTTTTTCTGATATGAGTCCATGAATCAAATCATAAAGGTTGAGTGCTAACATAGTTTTCAGTGTCTGAAATGTATTACATGTGATAGAGAAAAAAAATAGATGGTCATGAGTGTTGCTGCTGAAAGAGACATTAGAGCTCATATTGATCACCCCATCATTTTAAATATCAGAATTTTAGTTATATGATGTCACACAGCTAGTAGCAATCCAAGACAAAGATATCTCAATACAGACCCAAGTCTCCTAAATTATACAATTCATTATTCACTATTCCACACCCTCCCTTAGCCCTTGTTTAAGCAAGGCCTAGGGGAAGCAAAGGCTTTCAAATTCTACTGTTTGGTTTAGACCAACATTTTTCCCCTCTCATAAAGAAGGATAGAGACCATATGTTATGAAGAAGAGTGTTGAGCTTGGGGGTCATCCTGGATTCAGATCCTGTCACATAGACTTATACATTAAATGGAAAGAAAGGAGAGGGAGAGGAAGGAAGGAAGGGAGGAAGGAAGGAAGGAAGGAAGGAAGGAAGGAAGGAAGGAAGGAAGGAAGGAAGGAAGGAAGGAAGGAAGGAAGTTATATTGATAAAGAAACTAATGCTCAAGAGGCTGTTAGGTGGTGCAGTGGATAAAGCACCAACCTTGAAGTCAGGAGTACCTTAGTTCAAATCTAGCCTCAGACACTTAATTGCCTAGCTGTGTGACCTTGGGCAAGTTGCTTAACCCCATTGCCCTGAAAAACATTTTTTTTAGTTTAAAAAAATTTTTAACAAAAGAAATTAATGCTCATGTGCATAACCTTTGATCCAGCAATGCCACTACTGGGTCTATATCCTGAAGAGAATATGAAAAAGGTAAAAGCATCACTTACACAAAAATATTCATAGCAGCCCTGTTTGTGGTGGCAAATAACTGGAAATCATGTGAATATCCATCAATTGGGGAATGGCTGAACAAATTATGGTATATGTATGCTATGGAACACTATTATTCTATTAGAAATCAAGAGGGATGGGTTTCAGAGAATCCTGGAAAGACTTGCATGGACTGATGTTGTGTAAGAGGAGCAGAGTCAGAAGAACATTTTGCACTCTAAGAGCAACATTGGGGTGATGATCACCCTTAATGAACTTGCTCATTTTATCAATTCAATAATCAGGGACAATTTTAGAGTACCTTCAAGAGAGAATACCTTTTGTATCCAGAAAAAGAATCATGGAGTTTAAACAAAGACCAAAGTCTATTACCTTCAACTTTTTTTTAAAAAACTGAGTATTTATTTTAACATTATCTTAGTGTATATATAGTGAGATGTTGGTCTATACCTAGTTTCTGTCATAGTATTTTTCAGTTTTCTCAACAGATTTTGTCAAATAATGAGTTTTTATTCAAGAAGCTAGAGTCTTTGTTTTTATAGTTATTTATTACTATTGTGTCTGGTGAACAATCTATTCCACTGATCCACCACTCAATTTCTTAGCCTGTTCCAAATAGCTTTGATAACTGTTACTTTATAATATAGTTTTAGATCTGGCAAGATTAGGCCACTTTCCTTTGATTTTTTTCATTAAGTCCTTGATATTCTTAATCTTTTGTTCTTCCAGATAAATTTCATTATTATTTTTCTAGCTCTGTAAAATAATTTATGAGTAGTTGGATCAGTATGGTACCAAATAAATGGATTAATTTAGATAAAATTATCATTATTATTATATTAGCTCAGTCTACCCATACTTTCACAATTATTTAGATCTGATTTTATTCGCATAAAAATGTTTTGCAATTATATTACAAATATATGATATATGTACCTGAGTTTGCCTTGGCAAATATTTTATGTTATCTATCATAGTTTTTAATGTAATTTCTCTTTCTAATTCTCGCTGTTGGGTTTTGTTGATAATATATAGAAATGCTGATGATTGGTGTGGGTTTATTTTATATCCTGCAACTTTGCTATTGTTGAATAGCTTCAAGTAGCTTTTTTTGGTGGATTCTCTAGGCTTCTCTAAGTATGCTATCATAATCATCCACACAGAATGATAGTTTTGCCTATTCTAATTTCTTCAATTTCATTTTTTCTTATCACTAAAGTTAACATGTCTTGTACAATATTGAATAAAAGTCATAACAGATATCCTTGTTTATCCCCTGATCTTAAAGAGAAAGCATATAGCTTATCCCCATTGCATATGATGCTTGTTGATGGATTTAGATAGATACCACTTATCATTATTATGAAAAATCCATTTGTTCCTAGGCTCTCTGGTAATTTTATTAGGAATGAAAGCAGTATTTTGTCAAAAGATTTTCAGCACCAATTGAGATAATCATATAATTTCTCATAGTTTTGTTTTTGATAAGGTTGATCAAGTTGTTAGGTTTTATTAAATTGGACCAGTCTTGAATTCTTGGTATAAATTCTCCTGTTCATAGCAAATTATTCTGATAACTTGCTATAATTCTTGTTAATATTTAATTTGAAATGTTTGTATCAATATTCACTAAGAAATTGATCTATAATTTTCTTCCTCAGTTTTGACTCTTTGTGGCTTAGGTATTGCTACTATATTTGTGTCATAAAAAAATTTTGCTAGGACTCCTTCTTTGCCTATTTTCCCCCCAAATTTATACAGTATTAGAATTAATTGTTCTTTAAATTTTTTTTCTTTTTCTTTTTCTTTTTTAGTTTTTGCAAGGCAATTGGGTTAAGTGGCTTGCCAAAGGCCACACAGCTAGGTAATTATTAAGTGTCTGAGGCTGGATTTGAACTCAGGTGATCCTGACTCCAGGGATGGTCTTCTATCCACTGCACCACCTAGCCGCCCCTTTAATTTTTTTTTAAAGAAATATTTTATTTATTTTGAGTTTTACAATTTTTCCCCCATTCATGCTTCCCTCCCCCCACCTCCCCACAGAAGGCATTCTGTTAGTGTTTACATTGGTTCCATGTTATACATTAATCTCAGTTGAATGTGATGACAGGGAAATTATATCCTTAAGGAAGAAAAATAAAGTATGACATAGTAAAATTACATAATAACAATATAATGCTTTTTCCCCTAATTTGATGGTAATAGTCTTTGGTCTTTGTTCAACATCCATACTTCTTTCTCTGGATACAGATAGTATTCTCCATTGCAGATTGCTCAAAATTGTCCCTGACTGTTGCACTGAAGGGATGAGTAAATCCATCAGGTTTGATCATCACTCCCATGTTACTTTTACAGTGTACAATGTTTTCTGTTCTGCTCATCCCTGAATTCCCATCCCTCCTGGTTTCTAATAGAACAATAGTGTTCCATGACATACATACATA
Source organism: Macrotis lagotis (assembly GCF_037893015.1). Classification (NCBI taxonomy): domain Eukaryota; kingdom Metazoa; phylum Chordata; class Mammalia; order Peramelemorphia; family Peramelidae; genus Macrotis; species Macrotis lagotis. The sequence goes on along the minus strand of NC_133666.1, from coordinate 511,653,779 downwards.
TAGCACAGTTTGTTAAGCCATTCTCCAACTAAAGGACATTCACACAATTCACACAATGCTTTGCCACCACAAACAGGGCTGCAATAAATATTTTTGTACAAGTGATGTTTTTACCCTTTTTTGTCATCTCTTCAGGATATGGACCCAGTAGTGGTATTGCTGAGTCAAAGGGGATGCACATTTTTGTTGCCCTTTGGACATAATCCCAAATTGCTTTCCAGAAAGGCTGGATGAGTTCACAGCTCCACCAACATTGTATTAGTGTCCCAGATTTCCCTCATCCCTTCCAACATTAATTGTTGTCCTTTCTGGTCATATTGGCCAGTCTAAGAAGTGTGAGGTGGTATCTCAGAGATGCTTTAATTTTCATTTCTCTAATAAGTAATGATTTGGAGCAATTTTTCATATGACTATGGATTGCTTTGATTTCCTGAGCTGTAAATTGCCTTTGCATATCCTTTGACCATTTGTCAATTGGGGAATGGTTTGGTTTTTTTTTTTTTTTTGAAATTTTGACTCAGTTCTCTGTATATTTTTGAAATGAGTCCTTTGTCAGAAATAGTAGTTGCAAAAATTGTTTCCCAATTTATTACATTTCTTTTGATCTTGGTTACAGTGGGGGTTTTTTCTGTGAGAAAGCTTTTTAATTTAATGTAGTCAAAATTATCTAGTTTGTTTTGAATGATGTTCTCTATTTCTTCCTTGGTCATAAACTATTTCTCTTTCCAAAGATCTGACAAGTAAACTACTCCTTGATCTTCTAGTTTGCTTATAATATTGTTTTTTATGTCTAAATTCTTTATCCATTTGGATCTTATCTTGGCATAGGGTGTGAGGTGTTGGTCTAATCTAAGTTTCTTCCATACTAACTTTCAATTTTCTCAACAGTTTTGATCAAAGAGAGTGTTTATCCCAATAGCTGGATTTCTTGGGTTCATCAAATAGCAGATTACCATAATCATTTCCTGCTATTGCACCTAGTCTATTCCACTGATCCACAACTCTATTTTTAAGCCAATACCAGACAGTTTTGAGGACCAATGCTTTATGATATAATTTTAGATCTGGAAAGGCTAAGCCACCTTCTTTTGTGCTTTTTTTCATTGAATCCCTGGAAATTCTTGACTTTTTATTTCTCCATATAAATGTACTTACAACTTTTTCTAATTCATTAAAGTAGTTTTTTGGAATTTTGATTGGTAGGGCACAAACAAGTAGTTTAGTTTTGATAGATTTGTCATTTTTATTATATTAGCTCGACCTATCCATGAAAAGTTGATGTTTGCCCAGGTATTTATCTTTAAATGTTTGATAGAATTCACTTGTGAATCCATCTGGCCCTGGAGATTTTTTTCTTAGGCAATTCATTAATGGCTCATTCAATTTATTTTTTCTTAAATGGGTTTATTTAAATAATTATTTCTTTTTCTGTTAATCTGGTCAATTTATAGTTGTGTAAATGTTCATCCATTTCACTTAGTTTATCAGATTTTCTGGCATATAATTGGACAAAATAATTCCAATTACTACTTTAATTTCCTCTTCATTGGTGGTTAGTTCACCCATTTCATTTTTAATACTGGCAATTTAATTTTCTTCTTTCATTTTTAAGTCAAATTAACTAAACCTTTATCTATTTTGTTGATTTTTCCATAGAAACAATTCTTAGTTTTATTTACTAATTCAATAATTTCTTTACTTTCAGTTTTATTAATCTCTCCTTTTATTTTGGGGGATTTATAATTTGGTATTTAAGTGGGGATTTTTAATTTGTTCTTTTTCTAGCTTTTTTTAGTTTCATGCCCAATTCAATGATCTCCTCTTTCTCTAATTTATTCATGTATGTATTTAGTAATATAAAATTTCCCCTATACACTGATTTGGCTGTATCCCCTAAGTTTTTACATATTGGTCTAATTATGGTTATCTCTAGGATGAAATTACTGGTTATTTCTATTATTTATTGTTAGACCTACTCATTCTTTAGGATTAGGTTATTTTGCTTTCACTTAATATTTAGTCTATCTGTCCATAGTCCTTTATTACATGTAATTTTTATTGCATCATGTAATGAGAAAGATGCATTGAATATATCTGCCTTTCTGTAATTGATTGGAGATTTTTATGTCAATTTTTGTGAGAGTGCCATGTCCCACAGAAAATATTCAAAGGTATATTCCCTTTGATCCCTGTTCAATTTTCTTCAGAGGTCTATCATATCTAACTTTTCAAAGATTCACTTTCACTTCTTTCTTGTTAAGTTTGTGATTATATTTATCTCATTATGAGAGAGTAAGGTTGAGGTCTCCTCCTAGTTAAGTTTTATTCTTTATTTCTTCCCAGAACTCACTTCTCTGAGAATTTGAATGCTATAACACTTGATGCATTTATATTTAGTACTGATATTATATTATTGTTTATGGTACCTTTTATCAATATGTAGTTTCCTTCCTCATCTCTTTTAATTAGGTTTATTTTTGCTTTTGTTTTGTCTGAGATCAGGACTGCTACCCCTGTTGTGTTTTTTTTATTTCAGTTGAAGCATGATAAATTTTGCTCAAATCTTTCACCTTTACCTTGTGTGCATTTCTTGGCTATGAGTGTTTTTTCTGGTAAACAACATATTATAGAAATTTAGTTTTTATTGCACTTTGTCATCCATCTCTATTTTATGGGAGAGTTCATTCTGTTCGCATTCACTTTTATGATGACTAACTCATTATTTCCCTCTATCCTATTTTTTTTTTTGCATTTATACTTCTTTTCCTCTCCTTTTACCACATCCTTCCTCACTTCTTTTAACCCTCACCTCTCTCAATCTTCCCTTTTCTATTAGTCCCGCATTCCCCTTTCTTTTTCTCCCTCTTATTTCCCTGTAGGGTAAGATAAAGATAAATTTCTAAACCCAGTTGGGAGTGCCTTTTATTCCCTCTTTGAGGCAATAAGTTGTTTAAGATTAAGTCAATGTTCACAGTGTCCATTCTTTTCCTCTACTCTAAAACATCCTTTGTGCCTCTTCATATGATGTGATTTACCCTTTTCTGCATCTCCCTTACTCTCCCTGTATAACCCTTTTTATGTCTTGTTTTTTTATGTTATCACATCATAATCAACATACCTACACCTTCTAAGCATCCGCCTTACACCTGTCCTAATAGATAGGTGATGCTCAAATGATCATGTCATAATCAATTTATATCCATATACTCTAGGTATAACTCATGTTCACTGTCCTAATAGAAATACAATTCTCAAAAGTAAAAAGTATTACTTACTAGATAGGAAAGCAACATTTTAGTCTTATTGACTAATATTTTTTTTTCCATTTACCTTTTAATGCATCCCTTTAGTCTTGAAGATCAAATTTTCTATTCAATTTAGGCCTTTTTATTAGATAATTTTAAAAGTTTCTTATTTGATAGAATGTCTATCTTTTCCCCCTGAAAGAATATGCTGATTCTTGGTTGTAAGTCAAGCTCATTTGCACTCTGGAATATCATGTTCCAGTTCCTTTGATCTTGTAATGTTTAAGCTGTCAAATCTTGCACACTCCTGAATGTGATTCCTTGATATTTGAAATTTTTTTTGGCTGCTTGCAGTATTTTCTCCTTTAGCTTATAATTCTGAATTATAGCTAGAGTATTTTTGGAATTTTCAATTTGAGAACTCTTTCAGGAGGTAATTGGTGGATTCTTTCAAGGATTATTTTACTCTCTTGTTCTAGAATACCTAGGCAGTTTTCCTTGATAACCTCCTGAAACATATTGTCCAGCCTCATTTTTTAATCATGGTTTTCAAGTTGTACAATTATTTTTAAATTATCTGTCCTGGATCTATTTTCAAGGATAGTCATTTTTCTTATGAGCTACTTTATATTTTCTTCAATTTTTTCAGTCTTGATTTTATTTGATGAATTCTTGATGTATTATAAAGTCATTGGTTTCCACCAGTCCAATTCTATATTTTTTAAGGACTTATTTTCTTTAGTTAGATTTTCTATCTCCTTTTCTATCTGGCTCTGTTTTCCTTTTCCATTTTTTATAATTCTCCTTCATGACTTTCAAATTCTTTTCTCAAGTTTTCTTCTATCTCTCTTATTTGGTTTTTAAAATTCTTATCAATCTCTTCTAAGAAAACTTTTTAGATTTGAGATCAATTCATGATCTTCTAAGAGACAACTTGTTGCTGTTTTTTTCTTCTGAGATGGTGTTTTGATTTTCTCTGTTGTCAGAGTAGCTTTCTATTGCTAGGAATCTTTGTGGGTTTTTGCTTATTTTGAAAGTTGAACTCTCCTCTTGGGGCAAAGGGGGCACAGTTCCATATTTTCTTGTGAGTTAGGGTAGCTCAACCCAGTCCTGCCTTTTGCATTGGCATTCAGGGCTGGGACTAGGGCCCTCACTTCTGGACTGTTATACCATAGGTTGCTGAGCTGAGATCTGCACTGTGGGCTGTGCTCTCCTTTCACCTAAAGGAGCCAGACCTTTCCTAAAGTTCCTCCAAGATTTATAGAGCTGAATAGCTGTTTCACTTTTAGTGGCTTCTTTTGCTTTAGAATCTGTTTAGGGGCTTTGTTTAAAGTTGTTTCAGAGGGAAATTGAGATAAGTTTCTCTCCACCAGCTTGACTCCACCCAGGAAGTTTCTTCAATTAGATTTTCTAGTAGTAGTGTTGAATATGACTTTTCTACCAAAATTTTTTATAATTAAAAATAACTGATATTTCGTAGATAGCTTGCTAAATCTAGAGTTCTTGAGAACTCTGAGAATAAAGAAAATTTATGTGTATGTACATATTATATATTCATATGTAGGCTTTCATATATATATATATATATATGTATATGCCTTTATCAGTCAGCACAGTGTCTCGTATATAAAGGGTGTTCAATACATATTTTATAAAATGACTGATTAAAACTCAGTCTGTCTATCTGTCTATGTATCTAGCTAGTTAGCTAGCTAGCTAATATACTTCTCTAGTTCAAATGAATTAAACCGAATCATTCTAGTTGGAAATCAGCATGGCAGAGGAGAAAGAATACTGTACTTAGAGTCAGGAAAAATCCAATTTTAAATCCTGACTCATATATGTTTTTTGTGTAATTCATTTAACCTCTCCAAGTCTCACTTTTCTCATAGGTAAAATTATGTTATTAGTATAATGATACTGAAATAATTTACCTCTTGGGATTGTTGTAAATAAAATATTTGGCTGAATTTAAAGAATTATATTAATGTGAGCTTATATTCTACATATATTTGGATATATTGTGTCTCTGTTCCATTTGGTGACTACCTTACCTCTGAATTCATTCCCTCGTCTGGGTGAGAGGTAGGAATAGAATAATGGAGATGAGAGAATCACTTCAGGCAATATTTGTAGATCCAAAGACATACATATTTTTATAGGGCATGTTCTTCAGCATCCCTGTATCATTGCTTTATTTTTTCTTTTTGTTCCCTTCCCCATTTTTCAAAAATGAAATGTCCACAAAGTATGCCTACAGTCATGTGGAGTACATTATCACATTAGTGCTACACAGTAGAAGTAGCCCCCATAATCAGATTATATCTTTCCTCATAACCTTAAAAGAAACATTGCCTACAGTCAGGTATTTTTCAACCAGATGGCTATACTTTCTTGTAGTGGCAAGTGATACAATGCAATAGGAAGAAGCTGACTGCTCAGAAATCACAGAAAATGTGGACTTTGACCTTGTAACTATTAGTTTTTCCTCACACATGGCACCCCAGGAGTACCCAGTGGCCTGATAAAAAATGATATTCTTTTCATGCAGGTGCATGAGAAACATACAGAAGGGTTATAATCCAAGCCCTAGTCCTAGTGTCCCTTAAAAAAATTCCAACTTATCACAATCTGAACAGCACAGCTCAAATGATCTTCTCTGTTGCTAAGCCATTACCCTGGGTCTGTCACACTAGCAAACTCAAGACACAATTAGCTTGATTTTCCTTGTTTGTACCTACCACTTGACTGGCTGACTGGCTGAATTGAATTGAACTTGACTACACACAGATAGCTGATTCCTAAATGACTCTTATGTTAGCAACTGGTGATTTTCTGCCTGTTAATATAGAGTCAGTTTCCATGTGTCTATGTGTCTCTGTGTGTGTGTGTGTGTGTGTGTGTGTGTGTGTGTGTGTGTGTGTGAGAGAGAGAGAGAGAGAGAGAGACAGAGAGACAGAGAGACAGAGAGACAGAGGGAAAGAGAGAGGGAGAGAGAGAGAGAGAGAGTTGAAATTTAAAAAGTTCAATGCTTTCTAACTTGTCTAAAACATGAGTAATTCAGGTTTTTAGCTTTCTGAGTTGCAGCACTCAAGAAAAATTTCTCAAGGACCATATACAGAATTCAGCATTTATTTATGACTATATTATAACCCACATCATGAGTATAATAATGATGATAATAATCATTATGATGTTTGTCCTTCATTTTCGAAGAAGATCATGACATCAGGGAGATAATGTCATAACAAGGATATGAATTGGATTTGAGTGAGGGGACCTGTGCTAAGTAATCAGCTTCACTTTATCCTCCAGAGCCATCAGTGTCCAGTGGTCAGATATGAATCAGGATGACTGGAGATGCCCCGGATGTGAGACAATCAGGGTTAAGTGACTTGCTCAAGGTCACACAGCTAGTAAAAGTTAAGTGACTGAGGATGGATTCGAACTCTTATCTTCCTGACTCCAAGGCCAGTGCTCTATCCACTGAGCTCCATGAAAAGGCTTTGAGGGCCACATGTGTGTAGCTTGGATGAATGTTTTTATATGCAAATGAGGTTTCTGACTTTTCCACAAATTTTTAGCCTCTTTCATTCCCCTCTCCCAATGACTATTTTTTTAACATAGGTTTTCCTCCCCGTTCTCATTTTGACATGGAAGTCACTAACACATTAAAACACTTGCTTACTTCCTGCTCTATTTGTTTATGCTAATCATAAGCTAAAAGATAACACAAAGACTTCTGAAATATTTTCTTATTGCCTATGAGGGGATATGATGATTCTGCTCAATACTTTCTTTATGCCTTGGAGCAGAAACTGTGAGCCCAGCCAATATTTAGCCACAATTTCTACATGATTTCCAGTTTCCTTGAAATCAAAATTGTTCAGAGAATGTGTTCCCATTCTTCCAGTGCCTGTCAGCATTTTTCTTGTGGATAAAGATTAATATTAGAGTAATGCTAATTATGGCAATTATAATTCAACTATAAGATGAATATTTAGTTTGATGCATACAGTATATTCAAAATACAAGTTCTGCCTTCAAGGTACTTGAGCTGTACTGGATATAGGGTAGGTGGGGAAAGGCCCCAAAATTGTTATGTGGTTTGCCTCTTTGATACTGCTATCAACTCAATGTACAGCCTAACCAATTGTGCTAGTTCATCACAACCAAAAATGAAACAGTTTGGTGTAGCAGAAAAGGGATTTTACTGGCCTCAGTGTTTGAAAGAGCTGGGTTAAAATGTACCTCTGATATCTCCAGGGTAGGTGACCCTGGGTAAATCCCTTTCAATTAATCAACCTATATGAATGTATTAAATCCCTGCTATTTGCCAGGAAATGTAGTAAGAGCTGAAAATTTAAAAAAAAAAAGAGAGGCAAAAGCGGTCCCTTCCCTTCACAATTTAATGGTTGAGATAAACTGCAAAAAAAACATACAATATACCTATACATATATATATGTAAATATATATATTTATATTTATGATAGAAGATAATTAATACAGGGAATAAACTAAAATTAAAAGGAGTTTGGGGAGGCTTCTAATAAGAGATGAAATTTTAGTTGTGTCTTAATGAAACCAGGGAAGTCAGTAGACCGAGCAAAGGAGAAAGAATAGTCCAGCAATGGGGGTAGTCAGAGAAAAACACTGAGAGATGGAGTGCCTTGTTCATGGAACAGCAAGGAGGGAGGTGATGAAGACTGGGAGTCAGGATGGGGTTAGAATATGGATGGCGAGCCTTGAATACCAAACAGAGCATTTTGAATTTTATCCTAATTGAGTGGGGGGGGGGGAGTATTGGAGGTGATATGATCATATTTGAAAATTAGAAAAATCATTTTGGTAGCTGAATGAAGAATGAATTAGATTGGAGAGACATTGAAGGGAAGAAGAACAACTTAACTTCTCAGTACTCTAAGCAATTCTCTCAAGCTGCAAATTGTAGAGGTGTTGACCTTCATTTGTCAGAAAGAGATTTCATATCAATGACTTCATAGATTTAATCTCTGTCCTTGTCCCTGATCACATCTTTGAAGTGGTAGTGCAGGGTCAGCTGGATGGCACAGTAGATAGAGAACTACCCTGGAATCAGGAGGATCTGATTTCAAATCTGACTTCAGACACTTGATACTTACTAGTTATCTGAACTTAGGAAAATCATTGTCCCCCAAAAACATTGTCTAACAAAAACAAAAGACAAAATACAGAATGATAAGTACAAGTCTTGCCTATGATGCATACTGACTGTGGGACCTTGGACAAATCACTACCTTAATAAAATAATATGCAACAAAGCCAATGAAGTAGTTAAATAGAGTTTTGGACCAAAAGTCATAGATCATAACCATACTTTACCTTCATGCTCTAGGTCATTGTGTTTTAAAGTTCAGCCAAAAATAAATGCTCCCATGAAAGGTCCTGGGCCCCAAATCTGGGCAAAAATACTGAATAGTTCAGGCAATAGTAAATCATGATTGAAGGAAACATCTTTAGAATTCATGGTAACTGTTAGAGACCTTTATTGGAGCCATCATTACTTCCCACCAGCTAGGATAAAAGGACTGTTTTGAGAGGGAGACATTTCTGTTGCAACATAGCCAAACATATCTGCTGGATATGTGTAAGCCATGTCCTCAAATCTAAAACCATGAAAATTTTTCTATGTGCTTTATTCTGAATTAATACCCTTGTTCTACAATACCTGAAGCTTCCCTTATTATATCTATATTTTGTATTTTTTAAAATATTGAATCTTGCTTTATAAAAACATAGTACACAATGCAAGCTTAATTGCATCTGAATAGTGTCATTATGGAATCCCCTTGTGAGGTATAGAGCCCCTTACTTTGGGAAGGCAACCCAGAGTCTTAATATGTCTAGGTGTTGGCAAAAAGGAGCCACAAGATATACTTACTTGCTTCTTTAGTGTCTTAATACAGAACACACTGAAATGCCCTTTTAAGAAAAGGGTCCCCTTGATTTTTTCTATAGTTTTTCCTATGCACCAAAAACTAACTTGGGTCAGTTCTTCTCTTCCATTAATAAGAATATTCTTCCCAAAGGAAAGATTTAAATTTAAACATAAATAACATTAAAAAGAAATAGAAAGAATATGAATAGGCAGTAAAGAAACAAAACTCTTACTCTGCAGATGAAATGATGGTATTCTTTTAAAATCACCTAAAAAATAGTTTTAACAGCTTCAGTAAAATTGTAGGATATAAAATAAACTCACATAAAACATCAGTATTTCTATATATTACCAACAAAATAAAGAAGCAAGTTAAAGAAAGAGAAATTCCATTTAAAATCACTACAAATACTTGATAATCTTGCTGCCAAGATAAACATAGGGAACTATATGAACACAATTACAAAACATATTTTTCAAAAATAAGGACATTTTAAAGATTTAGAGAAATATTAATTACTAGTGTGTAGGCCAAGACAATATAATAAAAATTAATTTGCTTATTCAGTACCATACTAATCAAACTCCCCCAAAATTAATTTATAGAACTGGAAAAAATAATAAAAAAATTCATCTGGAAAAACAAAATGCCAAGACTATAAAGGCAATCAATGAGAAAATTGTGAAGGTAGCAACTTGCTAGTACCAGATTTCAAACTATATTATAAAGCAATAATCACTGAAACAATCTGGTACTAGCTAAGAAATAGAGTAAGTGGATCAGTGGAATAGATTAAACTCAAAATTGATACAAGGTTTTGGGGCAAAAACTCACCCTTTGACAAAAAAGTTTTGTGAAAATTAGGAAATGGCTTAGTAGAAACTAGACATAAACCAACATCTCACATGGTATAGCAAAATAAAATCAAAATAGGCAAATGATTTAGAAATAAAGGATAATGTCATAAACTCATTAGGGGAATGCTGAAAAATTTGTCAAATTTATGGATAAGTGAAAAGTTTGTGATCAAAGAGATAAAGAGGATCTGGGGAAATAAAATGGATAATTTTTATTATACAAAATTTAAAAAGTTTTATGCAAACAAACCTAATGAAGCCAAAATTAGAAGAAAAGCAGGAAACTGGAGATAGGCTTAGATTTATAGCAAAATCTCTGATTAAGGAATAATTACTCAAATAGATAGGGAAATGAACAAAATTATACAAAGAAAAGCCATTCTTCATTTGATAAATGGTCAAATGACATGACCAGCAGTTTTCATAAGAAGAATTAAAGCTATTAATAGTCACATTAAAAAATCTCTAAATTATTATTAATTAAAGAAATACAATTAAAATAACTCTAAAATACCACTTCACACCTATCAGATTGGCTAACAAGACAGAAAAGGAAAATGACAAATGCTTGTAGGGAATGTAGAAAAACTTGGGATACTAGTGTACATGTCAGTTGAGATATGAACTGATCTAACCATTCTGTAGAAGAATTTGGAACAAAGACCAAAGAACTATAAAACTGTGCATACCCCTTGATCCAGAATACCACTACTAGGAATGTATCCAAAAGAGATTTAAAAAGGTGGCGGTGAAGAACCTATTTGTACAGCTCTTTTTTGTAGTGGCTAAGAATTGGAAATTAAGGAGATATTTATTAAGGAATGACTGAACAATTTAGGTATATGATTGTAATGGAATGCTCTTTTGTATAATAAGAAATGATGAGCAGGATGACATCAGAAAAACCTTGAAATATTTATATGAATTGCTGCAAAGTGAAGTGAGCACTCCCCAGAGAACTTTGGATACATGTACAGCAATAATTATGAACTATGAAAAACAGCTATTTTGATAAAAACAATAATTCAAAATAATTTCTAAAGGACCCATAATGAAAAACTGTTATCCATCTTCAGAGAAAGAACTGATAAATTCTGTGTACAGAGCGAAACATACTTTTTCATTTTATTATTCTTATTGTGTGTATATATATATATGTATATATATATATATATATATATATAGCTTTATTTTACAACATGGCTAATATGAGAATATATTTTACATTACTTCATAGACATAATGACATGGATATAATTGCTCCTCTCAATGGGTGGAGAGTTAGGGAAAGAATATGAAACTCAATTTTTTCAAAATTTAATGTTAGAAATTATACTATGGGGTGGCTAGGTGGTGCAGTGGATAAAGCACTGGCCCAGGAGTCAGGACTACCTGGGTTCAAATCTGGTCTCAGACACTTAAAAATTACCTAGCTGTGTGGCCTTGGGCAAGCCATTTAAACCCATTTGCCTTGCAAAAAAAATAAAAATAAAAAAAAGAAATTATACTATATAATTGGGAAAGTGTAATGAAATAAATAAAAATGTAATTTTTAAAAAGACATGACCACATGATATGAAGGAACAGAACTGAGGGCTTGTGATTTATCCAAATGACGAGTATATCCACTCTGGTAAGACCATAGATCCATTAAAGTCTAAAAGAAACAATATTGACAGCCACATATTTCATAGGCTTCTTGTTTCATTTTGAATTACTTTTTCCAGCCATTTTCACAAAATCCAACACTGAAGATGCATCAATAGCTCAAGCACTATTCATGGTTAGAGTCTGGTAGACAATCTCAAATGCTTCCATAAAGTCAGTGTGTAGCACTAATTTATTCCTTTCACTTTTCCTACATATGGCACATGGTGAAGATTTTTTGCCAGTCATTCCATGTAATGATCTGAAAATTCCAAAAGTGTGCAATTTGCTATTGCTGGCAATGGAACTCATCAGTTTTGAGAACTATTACATTTCATGATAGCTGTCATAGGTAATTTTCTCACCCTTTCTCTTAAAGATATCAATGATAATAGCACATTAAGAGTCCTGGGAAGTTTTTCTTAGCAAAGTTAGACTTATGGAGAAAGGCTCTTTTGGTGTGGACTTTTTTCTTCTTTATTAGAAAAATCATTGGATATGTAATCAGGCATTGTGTGTGTGTGTGGGGGGGAGTCATAGTGTTGCCTCCGTCACAATTTCTGATAATCAGTCATGTCTCCTAAAGTCATAGACACACTTAGGATGTCAGATTATGGGGAATTCATTATCTATCAAAAAGTACTCTCAGCTTTGAACTTAGTTGAAGGCAACTGCAGCTATATACTGAGAGGATTGTTAGGATTTGTGGTACACCAAACCAAAGAAAAGGAAAATGGGCATTAACTAGAGTAGCTGGAGAAGAATACATAGAAAAGACAGCTCATGAAAGAATAATTATAAATGTTGCTTACTATACTCTCACCCCACTCTTAATACCTCTTCCACCTCCATACCAGCTTAAGAAATCAACCAACAAGGATTTATCAAGCTATTTTTTTTTAGTCATTTCAGTCATGTCCAACTTTTCATGACTCTATGTGGTACTTTCTTGGCAGAGATCCTGAAGTGGTTTGGCATTTCCTTCTCCTGCTCATTTTCCAGATGAGGAAATGAGGCAAACAGGGTTAAGTGATTTGCCCAGGGTCACATAGCCAATAAGTTTCTGAGGTCAGAAAGATGAGTCTTCCTGATTCCAGGTCTAACACTCTATCCCTTAAATCATCTAGCTGTCCATTATGAGCTAAATACCAGAGATACAAAGGCAGAAAGAAAATAGCTTGTCTCCAAAAGCTTGCATTCTAATGAAACAGACAATATATTACATATGTAAATGAATATAAGATAAATACAAGAGTTTCTTGTACTGATCTGGGAGATCCAAGATGAACATCATGAAGAAGGTGGTCCTGACATGAGTTTCGAAGAAAACAAGGAATTTTAAGAGGTAGAGTTTAAGAAGAAATGCTTTATAGGTATAGAGAATGTCAGTGCAAAGGCATGGAGAGTGCCATATGAAGAACAGCAGTAAGGTTGGATTGACTTGACCAAAAAGGATAAGGAGAAGATAAGACTGACCAACTGAAGGGGATATTTGTATGCAGCTCACAATAACTTTGGAATATGTAAATTAGTTTAACAAGTGCTTGGCACTTGTTGGCTCTAATAATTAAATGAAAGAATGGATATTTACTGACTGATTATAAATTGAGAATGTCTTTAAATCAAGAACATGGTCATATGATATAGATTATAAGATTATAGAGTTCTATGATATTGGAGATTCCCTCACATAACAAGATGTTTACTAACCTCAGAAGGAGTGAGTTTTTACTTAGGATGAGCTCTGACCCAAAAAAAAGGTTCAGGTTTTCTCTGATATTTTATAAACCATAAAGCACACTATAAATATGAGTTCATTATTGTTTATGTTTTTATGGTGTTTGCATACAAAGCTTCATTATATAAAAACATGATTCTATGGTAGGTTTCTTTGCACAGTTTTAGGAATATATGTGTGTGTGTGTGTGTGTGTGTGTGTGTGTGTGTGTGTGTGTGTGTGTGTATGTATATGTGAATATATATCAAACTTCTCCCCAAAATCCTGTATATTGATAAGTAAATTAAGAATCTTGGCATTGGCAAAAGTACCCCCTGATTCTGAGGGACCTATTAAGATATAGCACAGAGTTCTTGGCAGATATATTCCTTTTCTCATAACCTGGTAGAACTGCTCACATTTTTCAGGATTCAATTCAAGTACCATCTTGAAAATCTAACTATGATATGCTATGTAAGATTCCATAAGGGAGAAGTAAAAAAGTTCTAATACACAAAAATCCCATTTTTTTAACTTATTTATATAGCTATGTGTATTTGTTTACTTGTTCATATAACTTTGTATAGCAAACAGTATCTTTTCATTTACATTCCTTGGAGTGAGGAAGGATAGCACTTAAAGTTAGAGATTTCTAAAACACGAAAACATAGCCTTGTGTAAATAATTGACAAGAATATAGAACCAGAGAGATGAGATATTATGGATAGAACTGCAGACATGAAAGTTTTGTTGGCCCTGTCACAGAACATTGGAATGAAACCAATGAGCTTTCCCATAAGACAATTTCCCTATATAGTCACTGCTCGTTTTTTGTTGTTGTTTCTCCTGGAGGGTGTAGCCATGAAAGCCTGAAGTGTGTGAACTGAGTCCCTCTCTGTCCCAGATGAGGCAATTAATTGCTAGCAGCTGAGCTCTTATTCTATTCTTGACTGACTAGAAGGAGGAGAGGAAAAGTCTGAGAGAGCCTTCTCTTATTCACTCCCAGGGAAGTACATCAACTACCTCCTGTTTAAGAAACCTCTTAAGAAAGGTTTAACCCAAAAGAGTATGAACTATCCAATCATCCTTCAAGTTCAAAATGTGATGTCATTTTCCCAGACCAACTATCCCATTGACAGAACTCAAATGTGACAAAGAACTTTCACACTGTGAAATCAAGGGATGTTTGGAAAAAGTAGCCATTATTTGCATAAATATTCAGATAGTCCCATAGGAGTCATCAATGTGGCTCAGAGACTTCAAAAACTTATTCCACCTTCAACTGAATCAAATAATATTCCACTGATGCTTCAAAGGATATGTGGTGTCATTAATGTGGATATTTCCTCTAATGGTGTAAATCACAATCTATCCATATAATCTTATTCTTCACTAACAGAAGCATATGGTGTTAGAACAAGTGTAAGATAAAAGGAGTTTCACTTTGTGTTGGTCAATGTGATCAGACCTCCACTGAAATACTGCAGCTAGATCTGTGTGCCATATTTTCAGAGAAGTGTTGACAAGCTGGGTGACATCCAGAAGAAAATGATCAGGATGTTGGGAGCTTATAAAATAATTTTCTAGGCGGAAGAGTTAAAGGAAATTAGAATATTTAACCCATAAAAGATTTAGAATAGGTATGATAGCTTCAAGGAAATGTTTAACAAAATGAGTTTTCATGGATAAAGATGTACTTTTGAAAATTGTTCTAAAGTTGGGGTTCTTATTCTTTTTCTAGATAACCCTTTGGCCTTCTGGTAAAGTTTATGGACCCCCTTCTCTAAATGGAATTTCTTGCCTATATCAATAACTAAGGAAAATGATAAATTTCCTCTAGAGGTAAAATTGCTGACATCCATCCATGGACTCCTTGAGGATATGTGAACCCAGTGGTGTACTGGTAGATGTAGGTGGCACAGTGGCTAGAGCATTGACCCTGGAACCAGGAGGACCGAAGTTCGAATTCATGCTGAAACACTTAATACTTATTAGTATGACTCTGAGCAAGTTATTTAACCCTGATTGTCTCATTCCCAGGGGCATCTCCAGTTGTCCTTATTCATATCTGGCCACTGGACCTAGATGGCTGTGGAGGAGAAAGTAAGACTGGTGGCTTATCATAGTAGCCTTTCACTCAAATCCAATTCTTGTGCTTGTCATGGCATCACCTCCTTGACTTCGTGGTCTTCTGTGAGAATGAAAGACAAACATCAAGTGGTAAAACATCAGTGGTCTACTGGTAAATGTTTAAAAACCAACTGTCCAAAAAAAGTGTATGCATGAAACATTTTGAAGTTTAATTTTCATTATTAATATTTTTCCATCACTTTTCTTTATCTAATACAATCAATAAAAAAACAAGTCAAGTACTAATTTGTAGCAATTTTAGTAAATGTTCACCCTGGCTCCAGTACACTCCTGCAAAGACCATAAGTTGAGAACCCCTGACCAAGAGGGTGGAACTGGCATCAGTATTTAGAAATTAAAGGGGGAGAGAGAGAGAGAGAGAGAGAGAGAGAGAGAGAGAGAGAGAGAGAGAGAGAGAGAAAGAGATTAGCTCTATACAAGGAAGTAATTTTTTGTTTAAAAAAAAAGCAATTATAGGTACCAACAATGGAATATAAGCTTTTCAAAGTAATGAGCTTGCATTATTAAAAGTATAGAAGAAAATGAATGATTATCTGACTGATATATTATAAAATAAAATAAAATATTTTCAGAGTAAGAGAAGTTAAACTAGTTCAACTAAATACTTTGTTTTTTATAGAGAATCCTAGCAATTTGGAAATTCTATTATTTGAAATTTCCTTCAGTTCAAGGTGCTGCAATTCCTTTCTTGCATAGTTCCAAAATTCCAAATGCTGTCCTACCTACCTAGAAAACCACACTAAAGAATTCAAATTGTGAGATTTATACATGCAATAGAGGTAATTGCATAATTACAACTTCAAGTTTTAACTCAATGCAGTTTCTACCCATCTTTGTTCATTAGAGGAAAAATTAAGGATTATGTTTGCAAAGCAGGCTTCTGAAATGTCACTATCCCTATATATCATGAAGAAGCAAATACCATTCAATAATCATGATTACATAGTCAAAAATAAGGGTAATTAGATATCTCTATATATATAGATATAGATATTCTTATTGTTCTGAAATTGCTTTTATATTCTAAAACTCCAAATCTCTTTTTTTGTTGTTGGGGCTGAGGGGGTAAGGCATAGAACTAAATAGGAAAATATGGTTATTATTTAAATAGAACGTAAGATTGACAAAGTAATTGTGAAAATTTGGTCCCATTTAAAACTTGGACTTGTCCATGTGAAGATAATCATACATTAGGAGCATAACAATTCTTCCCCCTTTGGGAAAACTTATTCATTTTCCCAGGAAACTGGGCCTCCCACCTCTATTCCTCCTGATATGGTAGTGTTAGTAATGTGGACACAAGATGCTGTCTTAAAATAACCACAATATTTCCATCTGACACTCAAAGTTTCAAGGTGAGGGAAAAGTTGTCAGGTCATAGGCTTTATAACTAAACCTTAGTGGAAATGGTCAGAGAAGCAGTGTCTTGTCCTCCAAAGCTTACATAAGTATTGTTACAGTAAGAGTTGGCCATTATTCATCTCATTTTATCTATGAGAGATCCAAGTTACCATATCACCTCACAAGGAATGAATGACCAAAATTTCTCATATGTATAATTTGTACCTCTGACCCAGGTGATTTTTGAGGATATGCTTCCTGGAAAACTTATTATAAATTTAATTTAAAATAAACTTCCCTAACCCATATGGGGCTGGGAACTTTCAGTAATTAAATGTTAGTTTAAGAGTTAAAGATGTTAAAGACAAAATATTGACTTGAAGGAAAAAATTAACCAAGCTAAACTTTTCAAGATAAAGCAAAAGAAAAGGTCAACATGTTTAAAATCTCTACTTTTGTCTTCCTCAGTTTCCCATATTGTCATTTTAATAAAGTCTACTATCCACCTATGTAGTACTCTGGTGCTAATTTTTTAAGGTCATTTGAATTCAATGTTTTCCAGTTGTCCTATGGGAAAGACACTATGTAATATGAAGGAGTCTTACTCTTTAAACACCGTGAAGTCATTTTATCAGGTGTATATTTGCCCATAATACTCACCTGGACAACACTGACCAAATGCCACAGGATAACCATTAATGTAAAATCTAGTTCACACCACCTTTGACTTATAAAATGAGTATATGTTCAGTACATGTTTTAGGAAAAATACTGGCTATACAAAGTTGAAAAATAAGAAAATATCTGCCTTTAAGTAGCAATAAGGGGGAATGAAATATAAACAAATCAACTATAATAATACAAATTTAAAATTATTACACATAAAGGAAAGGTAAAACAGAATAATCTGAAAAATTAAGGAGAGAAGAATTGCTTCTAGCTTAAGGGAAAAGGTGAAAAAGGAAGAATCATCCATGGTAAATAAAGTAAAAATTGATATGAAGAATCAAGTAATCTTGCAATAAAATTAGAAGCAAAAAAAAAAAAAAGATTTGGTTGTTGACCTTCATGCTTGAAGAGGACCAAAATAATGTCACCGTGTTAGGACCAAGGCAAAATTCATCCAACTGTTACTGATCAGAGCAATATTAGCTCAGAATGTTCAAATACAAGTCAGACACAAATAGTTAATATGAACATTTGTAGTAATGGTGTCTATATTGGAGTACTATAAGGTTTCCGTACTACTGGTTAATATTTTTTTTTAATGTTTTTGCAAGGCAAATGAAGTTAAGGGGCTTGCCCAAGGCCACACAGCCAGGTAATTATTAAGTTCCTGAGGCCGGATTTGAACTCAGGTACTCCCTGATTCCAGGGCCAGCTCATTGGTTAATATTTTAATCAATGTTAGTTGAAGGCGTAGATGACAAGTATTTCCAATGTGCAGATGTCACAAAGCTAATGAAGTTAACTTACATGTCAGACAACTGAGTCAAAACCAAGAAATCTCAAAGGGATAGAAGAATGAACCAATGCTAATGAAATGAAATACAATTGCAATAAGTGTAAAGTACAGAACTTATGTTCAAAACATCAATTTCACAAAAACAAAAGAAAAAGCATAAAGGATATGAAGGTTTTAGTAGAAATGGATAAGAGGGTTTTCATAGACTAAAAACTCAATATGAATCAATCAAGTAACATGACAATCAAAAATCAAACAAAGCCAAAGCAGATGTGATGTTTAACTAGTCCAGGTCCTAGTATTTATGTAAAAAGATAAAGAATTGTGAGCAGGGTTATTTAGAGAATAATCCAATTGTATTATTCCTAGATCAAATCTTCTCTAGAGCACAATTTTTAGTTCTAGTTGCCACATTTTAAGAAAAAAAAATATTAACAATATAAAGAGTAAGCAAAAGAGTACAACTAGTATGATAATGGATGTAAAGACTTGCTGTCTTTTTTTTAGGTTTTTGCAAGACAAATGGGGTTAAGTGGCTTGCCCAAGGCCTCACAGCTAGGTAATTATTACCAATCTGAGGTCAGCTTTGAACTCAGGTACTCCTGACTCCAGGGCCAGTAGCATTGACCCTATTTGCTCGGTTGAAAACAGACCAGGAAAACACAAGTGTCTTGTCCAGGTTTATGACAGAGTCAGAATGAATACAAAGACTTACTTTAATCTGTCTAGCCTTAGACAAATCTTTGATATCGATAAACTGATTTGAATCAATCCATAACAAATTGGAAACTCCTTCTACTTATCCACCTCAGTGCAACAAACATTGAAATTGTCATCATTTTGATGATCATTGTGAAATTATAGTTTGAGTTTATAAGGTTGGTCCTCTAGAAACTATTTCATCAACTCAATTTCTTTAAACAATATTTATTAAAAAGCCTCTAAGAGAGAAGGGAATATTGGTGTTAAACTCAGATATGGAGAGTACTAAACCAAACACAAGGAGCTCTGTGGACCACATTTTGACTTAGATAACATATTCATGTTATATATTTTATTATATATTCATTTATTTTGTTAAATATTTCCTAATTCCATTTAATTTCTTAATTACAAGATCACACTTAGCAGTGTTGTTGACTGCATGTAATCAGTGTTCTATGTGCTTGATACCTCTCAAGAAAATTTGAGTTTCCTCTAACTGAAACATTTAATAATCAATATAGAATATTCTTGCCCTTGAATTAGTTAGGTTGAGAAACTGTTAATAAAATACACACAATTCATTTTTCAGTATATATATATATATATATATATATATATATATATATATATATATATATTTTTTTTTTTTTTTTACCACATTTAAGAGTACTGGCTTTGGAATGAAAAAAAAACTGTTCACATGTAGGCTCTAGGTGTTTCAACCTTATAGAAAAGTGTCCAAGCTTGTGACCAAGAGTGGGTTACTTAACTCCTCTGAACCTTAGCCTCCTCAAAAAATTGCAATTACTTCATGGGTTGGTTTGAGGGTGAAATGAGAGAACGTTTGTGAAGGACAATTAAATTCACAAGACACATCTAATTCCACCTATGTACAAAACACTGAGTATTAAATGATTAAAAAATGAAAAAAATAAAAACCCCAGAGTACCTTAGCCCAAAAACCTTAAAGTCTAACGGGGGGGGGGGGGGGTGGAGAATGAGATGTATGTACAATCAACTATAATAGAAATTTACAATGATTGAAGTATAGTACTTGTTCCACTCTTTGTGAACCCATTTGTGCTTTTCTTGGCAAAAATAGCAGTGATTTCCCATTTCCTTCTTTAGTTCATTTTACAGATAAGGAAATTGAGGGAAAGAGGTTTAAGTGACTTGCCCAGGGTCACACAGCCAGGCAGAATTTGAACGCAGGAAGATGAATTTTCCTGACTCCAGGCCCAGTACTCTAGCCTAGTTATCCAATTGAGGCATATAGTAGAGGTCAAACAGAATAGTCCAAGAAAATTATCTTGTTTGATTTCTTCATTTTACAGTTAAGGAAACTCAGGTGCAGGGAAATTAAATGACCTCCAATCTTTTTTCTTGACTGTCTTTTAATCAATCATCTCAAAATCCCCAACCCGCTTAATTCAGTATTTTTCCTCTGTTAATTGCTTCCTATTTATTCTGTATATAACTTGCTTTTGTATTTTTATTTGCCTGTTGTTTCCCCCAGTAGAATGGAAGTTCTTTAAGGGCAAGGACTAGACTCTAAATAAATGTTTATTGATTGATTAACTTACTCATAAAAGTAGCAAATGACAGAGCCAGGACACAAACATTCATTGTCTGTTTCTAAATTTAATATGCTTTTTTCAATCAGGTTTCAGGTCACTAAAGCTAATGCCAAAATGCTGTATGGTGTGATTTTTTTTTTTTAAAGTATCCCTTAGGCTCGGAAAGCAGAACACTGCTATAGGTTTGAAGTCAGAGGGCCTGACTCTGCTGTTTTCTAATTGAATGACCTTGAACAAATGTCTCAACACCTCTGCGCCTTGGTTTTTTCAGCTAAAAATGAGGACATTGGGAACAGTTAAATAAATTATGGTATATGAATATAATAAAATGAGACTTATAAGAAATAAATAATATGAGCCTTCAAGAAGAGAGGGTAACCTGCTTAGGGGGTGTGGACTTACAATGCTGATCATTCATGGGATCAGGTCCTTGTAATAATAACTGCACATTCAGTCTGGGGAAGATAAAGAGAAAAAAATCCCCCAGAGATTTCCTAGTAGAAACCAGAGCTATATTTGGAGTAGGAGAACCTGGGTTCAAATCCTGATTTTGCCTCTTAAAAGCTGTGTGAAAGGGATGTCCAGGACTCTCTTATTTTTATATTTCTGTCCTCAAACCCTAACATGATGCCTGGAACATAAATAAGTACTTAATAAATTCATACTTATTGATTGTCTGATTTAACCTCTCTGGACTTCAGTTTCTTCATCTGTTACAGTAGGATTTTGGACTAGGTGACTTCTGGGGTCACTTTCAGCTCTAAATCTATTATCCAATGATATATTCCTAATGGAAGATCAGGGGAACAAATTGCTACTCCCACCCTAGTGACAAATGGACAGCAAGAAATTGAATGAAATGATATTTTTTCACTGGCTGAGTTTTTATTTCATTGATGTATTGATGCAAAATAAAATAAAAACAGATCCCAAGGACTGTTTTTAAGACTGAATAGGACAGGAGACAATCTCTCACATGCTATGTTTTTCCCATTCTGGATTAATAAAAGAAGTAATTATCTAATAAAAAATGGCTGTTAATTACTACTGTTAGTTCTATTAAGTACTATTAGGACTGAAGAGATTTATTTCATCTTGTGCTGCCTGAAAATTTGACATCATTCTTGGCTTCAGCTTTACCCCCCAATTATAACCCACTGGAAGTGGGAAAGGGACAAGAGCTATTGAATATGTCACAACACAGAATGAAGGGAAGAAGTGCTGGAAGTAGAAGCTTTTCAAAGAAAGTAGAGGAAATAATGCTGCATAATGACTGTAGAATATGTTTTTTTTCTTTCCTCCCCCCCCATCTTTGTGTGTGTTGTTTTGTTTTGTTTTGTTTTGTTTTTTTATTTCATGGGCAAAGAGTGAGCTCGAAAGGGTGTGTTCTTTCAGGTTTATAGCCCTGACTAATGGAATTGCTCTAAATAACATTTTGATCTTGTAAGGTCACCCAGAGTGCTATACCTTTCCTTTCATGATTCAGGTCTGGACCAAGCATTTCCCAGAATTGAGATGGTAATGAAGTCATTAGTTTCTTCCTCCTTGAAGCCCTGGTTAGAAAGGGGAATTCTATGGGCAAAGTCTGAGTGGGCCTTTTTCATCAATCTCACACCCAGCTGAGCTGGAACACCTGTTACATTTTCCCAGGAGCTGGAGCTATAAGGCCATTTCCAATCTATTTGCTCTTCTTCTTCTCCCGCTCACTGACAAAGGCAGGGGTCCCTATTTTCTAAGGCACTACTAATTGAAAATCTCTGACTGGTGCAAATGTTAACTCAAGCCCGAAAGAGTCTCAAATAAGGCCCCCATGATTGTTTCCTCTTTTTTTTTAATTGCTTCTTGAAATACAGGTTATAAAAGATTAATTTGCTTGAGGGGGGAAAAAACTTTTACTTTCCATTCATATTATATATCTGTAGGTATATGTGAAGCTTTATAGCTACATGCATATTGAAAAACCTATATATTTCAAAAAAACTCCAACTCCTATATAAACTGTTTTTAGGGTTTTTATATGGTTTGGCTTTTTTGTTGGAAGTTTATTGTTTTGGACTTGGCAGTGAGTTTCTGCTATTTTTGTTGGGGAGGTTGCTATTCTAATTTCTTTTAGTTAATAATTTTGCATCCTGAAATAGTGAACACAGTTCAAAGTCAGATGACAGAGCAAATTTAAGATAATTGCAGAACCATTAATAAGTTTAAAGAGAAAGTTCTATTTCTGGAACTCAATAATTAAAAGAAGCTAAAAGTTTCCAACAATAACCTTAATGGGAATTGAATATATCTACAAATAGAAAAGGGGTATTCCTTGCCTTAATAACAATCCGTGGGAAAAAGGATAAAGGACAAGGACAGGCTTAGGGGATATAGCTCTCCAATCACCAGCCAGCTCTGGCAAACAAAAAAAAAAAAAAAGGAAAGAAAGAAACTGGATGCAAACACATTCCCAATCACCCTCTCCTTTGGATCTCAGAGCTCCACAAGACTTCATACTTTATGTCAAAATTTAATGGAGCAGAGTTCACAAGTCAAAATGCTACCAATAAAAAGACTGGTTTCCTATCATCACCCCAAATGTACATTTCAGCAAAAGAACTAATAAATGAACTGCCTTTGAATTTAAGATTGAGGTGTGTTTGTGTATGTGTGTGTGTGTGTGTGTGTGTGTGTGTGTGGCGGGAGTGGGGGGAGCAGGAGCAGGTCAGGTGTCTTTGACATCCCTCCTTCTTAAGGGAACTATACTCATTTACAATGCTTACTGAGAAATTCTTGACTTTTGAGCAATTGTTGGCATCCAAATTAAAGTCTGATTGGACCAGGCTTTCAACTATCAAAAGTAGGGGCATTTAATTTGTATCAAAGGAAGAAAAATAAGTTATACTTTGCTAATTAATAGAATTAAATGCCCGATTTGGTTGTGTCTCTGATATTAATGGTATAGTGTTTCAGGGTCCATACGTATTTCTGAAATCATAGATGTAGTATTCTTTCCCAGTGAAAGGAAACTAGGTGGTTCAGTAGATCGAGTCCTGATCCAAGAATCAGGAAGTCCTATGTTCATTTTGATCCTTAAATACTTACTAAATTGTATAATCCTGGGCAGGGGAATCTCAGTCTGCCTCTGTCTGACTCAACTATAAAAATAAGGATGATAACAGCATCTACCTCTCCAAAGTGTAATGGGGTTCAAATGAGATAATATTTGT
This sequence comes from Macrotis lagotis, assembly GCF_037893015.1. Lineage (NCBI taxonomy): Eukaryota > Metazoa > Chordata > Mammalia > Peramelemorphia > Peramelidae > Macrotis > Macrotis lagotis. Next base: position 511,629,946 of record NC_133666.1, on the reverse strand, counting down.
AAAAGGATTTAACAGAGAGCCTGGCACACGGTAGGCACTCAATAAATGTTCATTTCCTTCCCTTCCATTATTTCATATTGTCATACCTCTATTTCAAGAAAATCCAAAGAAGGGAGATACAATCTTCCAAACCATATTACTCACATTTACCTCCTTTAAATAGATCCCAGAGAGATCATACAGCAATATAAAGGGAAGAAAATGAGCAGCAAACCATATTCTAAAATTACCAAATCATCCCTGGGAAAAAGATGATTGATTTGAAGCTTTGCAGGAATTCAGCTATTTAAAGAAGACACTTTTGCTATACCATAGTTATATTGCTAAATATTTATGGAACTCGAATTATGATCAGAAATGACACCTGTATATTCAGTGGACTCACATAGTAAATGTGATGAACAAATAGAAAAGATAGAAATGTGAGAAATCCTTTAATGAACAAACTTTCAATTATATGGCATGTCCCACACAAGGATTTGAATGCTTCCATTTCTTACAACAACCATGGATTAAAGAAAACAGGAATTATTAGGATTATTATTACACCTGGAACCACTGAGTACTAGAAGAAATCAAAGAGATGAGGTGCTTTAGTACAAGTCCCAAAAGACCAAAGGAAGAAAAAAGTAGAAGTGAAGGCCATGTGCTGGATTTGCCAATTCCCTCCATTACACACTTCCCACTCCCCTAGAGTATCAATTGAAATATTTATTGAGGTTTTCCTTAGGCATCCAAAATTAAGCTAAAGCTACTTGAAAGTAAGCTAGAATATTTCTTCATTCTCTACTTCTAGATACTCAATATGGCAAATTGCATTAATTTGAATGATCACCATTGATAATAAACCAGGTTTCAAAACTGGCATAGATAAGAGGATTTAAATATATTCTGGCTTAACTTGTAAGAGGAATTCTCTCTTGAGAGAATTCTACTTTGCTATTGTGCCTAAAATCAAAAGGACAGCAAGGTGCAGCAGAAATACAATTCAGATTTGAGTTTAAATCACCCTTAACTTGGTTACTGACCCAGCTGTGCTGGGTTTTATTTTCCTCTTTTGTAAAATTAAGAGACTAGATTACATGACCTCTAAGGTCCTTTCCATCTCTAAACTTATGATCCCACATGATTTCCACAAGGCAAATATTCTTAAAGCATAGATTTAGAGCTTGTGTTTTTCAAGATCATATGGTCCTATTCCCCTAAAAGACCCTGTTGGAAACTGTAGGAAAGATAGTAACTAGTTAACTGGTTAAAGATAGTAATCAGTCATGTGGTTTGCAAACTCAAACAAAAGGTGGCAGAACTATTATTCTTTTCAAACATGCTACAGTCCAGGGATCTCTCCTCTCACATCAGGTCTTGTCTACCATAGGAATTTCTCCCTAATATTTAGGGATCATCAAATTCTACTCACCAGGAAAAGCACTTAACCTCCCTCTTTCTTCTTTGAATTACACTGTAATAAGATCACATTATGATATTCTAGATTTGTAGGTATTATATTCTATTTCAACTGTTTCTTAAATGTAAGAAAACATTTAAACAAGGATGGAAATTTGAAATTCTACATTACAGTGAAAGATTCCTGAGGGGTTTAGCCCTTGGAATCTCAAAGCACAGTAGAGAAGACATAGAGTTCTTCAAACAAGTCAATAGTATAAGAAGTTAAATTGTTGTTTATCCTTCATTTTCAAAGAGGATCAGTGACATCTCAGGATGGGGGTGGTGGTGGAAAGAATGCCTTGACTAGTGAGTGAACTGGATTTAAGTAAAGCAAAGCTGCAGCAAGTTACCAACCTCACTCTCTCTCCTCCAGAATCATCAAAGTTAAGAGAAATGGGTTTGGGTCCTGCCTCAGATAATACAAATAGGAACATGAGTAAAGGAATTTAACCTCTTTGGACCTCAGTTTCCTAATCTGTAAAATGAGGGGGATCAAATCCAATGAACTCTAAATTCCTTTCTTACCTCTGAGAGTCTCTGAGTCTTAGCTCAATCTTTTTCAACTAATTCATGTCTCCTCTTTTCTTTCCTTCTCCTCTTCCCAACTTCTTTTAAGGTCACAGTCAAGTAAAGCCATCAGGATTTATTGAGTGTCATATATATATATACATATATATATATATATATGTATATATATATATGAACTGCCACTGGGCAAATCACTGAAGTTTTTTGTGCCTCAGTTTCTTCATTTGTATAATGGTGTCAGTATATTTACTACCTATTCATAGTGTCCTTAACCTTAAGGTGTTTTAGCTGTGTGGGTTATTATATAAGAATGAGTTCTTATCAAGTGCTCGGTAGATACAATGATGAAGGACTTTGAATATTTCAAAGTTTAGTGGGTGGGGTGATATACAAACTGATGAGTATAACCTAGGTCCTGCCTTCGAAGCACATTGAGTTTAGTAAGTGAGGACAGGATACAAATGAGCTTATGAGAAGTATAAATAAGTGCTCACAGAATTTAAAGGAGGAAGAATGTAGGGGGACATTTGACAGGAAAGGTTTATTGGTGGCAGGAGTACTTGAGTTGAGCCTTGAAGTATGAATAGCATTTCAATTGGAAGCAATAATGAGCTGGCAGAGAAAGTTAAAGGATAGAAATTTCCCTGTCACCAATATCAAATAAAGCAGATTTATTTGATCCTGTTGGATTGTGATCTCCCCAGCTCTACCCACTACTCATCCTGGAACCAATTAGACCACTCTATCCTTAGGAGCAGAGGTTTTTCCTGTGTCATTGGTCTCCATTCCTAATACCTAAATGATACTCAGCAGCACACTGAGAACAAGAATCCCCACTTCCATACAAACCATCTGAGGTCAAGATTGCTTTTCCTCACAAATATCCCACAGCCTTGTTCTTGCACAGGACCTACCTTCATAGATCTCTGTCCTATAGATTTCATGTCATTTCCAGAAATTCCTCAAGCAAACTCTCCCCATTTCCCTTCCAACCTAACTTATACTAGAAGCTAGAAAAGGAAGACTGATTACCAGGAATATATAGATTCAAAGAAGAAAGAAAGCCTCTATCTCACCTACAGGTAAGGAAAGGAAAAAAAATGAAGGTATGGTTAAGGTGAGATTGTGGGAAAATGCATTTCTCCCTGGAGAAAAAAAAAAACAACAACAAAACCCTTTATATATTGGTACAGTACTCTCAGGAAAGGGCTTTTACGCACTGGCCCTGCTTTTTACAAGTTCTTCCCCTTCTCTACACAGCCTTTTAATACTAGTTAAAAAAAATTCCAAATTCCTCATTTGTTTAGCCTGAAAATCCCCTGCACATTCCCACAAACTACTTCCTTTTCTCTCTTTTTAGCTAGACTCCCCTCTCTCTCTTTAATGAAGAGAAGTTCAGAGGGTTTTTCCCATGAATAGATGGCAGGCACCTGGGAGTTATGAATTTTAAAGTGATCATTTTCTTTCAGCCATGCTGGACAATGGGGATCTCCTTTTGACTCACTTTCACAGCTTTGAGAGGCTCTCAGATCAGCCACATTCCAATCAGACTGGAGTCAGATCAGAGCTGTGCTAGGCTGCATCAAGGTCTCTCACAGAAAGACAAGGAGCAGATGGCCAACACTGAGCTCTCCTCCCCTTTTCAGAATGCAATGGAAGGCAATGTGGGAAAGCGTTCCCCCAGCATTGCCTATTGATCCCTGAATAGAACCACCACATGCCACCAGCCTGTAGGTATGAACCTCTGTTAACAGATGGTGAGATCATTATGAGCAATTAATTCCTTTAATGTATCAGTGGGAACATGTTGGAAAGGATGATGCAAGCACAGAAGTGAATAGTGAACTTCTCACTCCTGGGGGAGAGAGCAGTAGCTACATTGGTGGCGGGTGGGAATATTCTTTCTAGGCTGACTGCCTTATGGACTCAGGAACAGGAGCTAGAAACTTAGTCCACAGGACTGAGGCATGGTTTTTATTAACTAATTGTCCCTCATCCTCTTCTATCTGTGATTAAGACCAGATTTCTTTCTGGGCCACTTTTAGAAACATAAACAGTCCAAAAATAATAATAAGGAAAAATTGAAAACAATATTCTGTCAACAAGTCTAAGTATATACATAGAAACCCGTGTTCACAAAAATTAGAAGAGAATGGAGTCTGAGAGATCTTTTCTTAAACACAACTTCAGTTGTACAGTTATAAATATAAATTGAAAGTTCCTTTCAACAAAGATTTAAAATAGGACATGCTTGTCCAAATGCGATAGGATGCAATATTCTATGTGTGAGACTGTAAATGGACATGCCTTTAAGAGGCTACATGAAAATATCAAATGTGTTCATATATACATATGTGTGTTTATGTTTGCATATACATACATATATATATATATATATATATATATATATATATATATATATAAAATGCATATAAGTACCAGAGCTATTCTAATAGACGTATTCCCATTGAAAAATTAAGCTGGATTTCATTTCAATGGCAATATTACTGGAACTCTCAAGAGGCAAATGGCAAAGAATTTGTACTACCACCCTCCCACCCTGGGTCATTTTTCACAGATATTACTTTCATTAGAGTATAGATTACTAAAAAAAAAAACTGTGGCACTCTCACCTCTTTTTTCCTCCTTTATATATCACATGAATGGTGGTCTGTTATTTTTTTTTCTTTCATAGGAAGAAGAAAAAAGCTGAGGGCCCAATATGTATGTCTGGGTTAGCCCTTGGGCTTCAAGGAGATAGGAAAATGTGAACAGGAAATACAGGCAACTATTCACTTATTCATATTTAAATGACACATTTTGCTTGTAATTAAGACACTCCAGTAGTGTCTCTGTTCATGAAATTTACATAACTGTACAATAGCTTGCCTAAGTGAACAGCAAATGGGAGTTAACCTTGAAGTGTATTATCTTAATTGAATAAATCTGGCTTTAATTCAATAAATTAAAAACATAGAAATAATATCTCCAAAGCCTTTAAAAAATAATGGATTTGCCATCCCTTATAAATACAACTCAGTACTGTTTGTGGTTGTGTTGGAATCCTCGGACATTTTCTAATATGATTTTAGAACTCAAAAAACATTCTGATACACATTTGCTATTTTTTCCTCATTGTTCCCAAAACAAATCAATGTCACTTTCTGAAAATCATTGATAAGACTATCTGAACACTGAATCAAAACATATTAACATGCATATTGGAGATGTTCCCTACCTCACTCTTTCAATAACCCATCTCTAATGGGCATTTGGTCTTCCCTTCCCCCATTTCTGTATTAGCCGAGTGTCCCACCACTGCACAGTGAGAAAGGTGGGTGAGAGAATATGGATTTTTGCATAGGCTAAAAAGAAGAAGCCACATTCCACCACTTTTCCATTTAAATCAGATTTACATGGAGTGTAAATCCCTTCAGAAAAGAATAAGTCACAAAGGCTTCTGAATGCTCCCCTCCCAAAGTTTGTTGCATTAATCAGAATCTCGTTTCAGTGATTATGTAGTTAAGGAGAAGAAATCATGCAATATGTTTTTATTTGCATGAAATAAGTTAATGAGGCACCACCTGTGTCTTGTATCAGTTTGTAGAAGAAAACAGGAGAGCACAGGTGCTCCAATAACATAACTGTAGCTTTTGTATATTAATTTATAAATGCTGAAAGCCCAACATCTCGTATCTGAACTCAGCAGCGCGTGTTTCTAAAGAATCCCATGTACATACACATAACTCGTATGTAAAATTCATTGTGAGAAAATTCCTAATTTCGGGGCTGGTAAAAAAAAAGCGATAATTCATGCTTCTTCGTTCTCACAGCGTTCACTATTGTAGCATCTGTGAGATACAATGTACACGCTCAGCCATAACCCGTATGGCTGGAAAAGAAGCATTCACACTGTGAATTACCATTTTTCCCAGCATCTAGAGCCAGTCAAAGACAGCACAATAATAAACTAGAAGCCCCTTTGTCTGTTAAACATTGTTCTTCATTACTACAAGAAAAGCAAATTGTCTTTGTATAGAGGAAGAGTGGCAGACAACAGCCCTGGGAGTTGGAGGAGGGGGGCTGGATCACTTGCTGACCACCTCACAGACACAGATGCCAGTCATCAATCTTTTTTTCCTAGTGAGCCCACCCAACTATGCTTTCGAAATCATTTCATCTATAGATGCATTGGGGATATATCCCATGTCTGAATGAGTGAGATACTGGATTATGGACTCACAGGGTGTCTTGCTTTCATGTGGGAGAGAGAAAGTCCTGAAGTTTACATCCACAGATATTATTTGAACTGACTATAATGTGTCCTGGCTTACAGTTTGGGTGAAGTGAAGCTTATCAGAGAAGTGATGTTTTCTGGGGACCAACATATTCAGCATGGTCTATCTAGCAAGTCATTGTAGTAGAGAGTTCAGGTATTTGATAGGCAAAATGAGCAAGGGAAAGGTACAAAAACCAAGCCCAAATATGACAAAATCCATACAAAAATATTGAAATTATCAAGAATGACCTTGAAGTTAAGAAATATATGTTTTTGAAAGGGGGGTATCTATCAAAGGAAAATGTGCTTATAATGAAAATCAATTACTTATAAAGATTTAATGAATTTTTGGGGTGTGGTTTTGTTGCTTTCAGATGTAATAAAATGACTTCAGAGTTTGCCCATGCAAAAACCCTGTTTTAGTACGAACCTACCAAAATAAAAGATCATGAATATCTTTTCATATTGAGGTCAATGGTCAAACCAAGTTCTTATTTCAAATCTTGGAGAAAATTACCTTTTAGTGACATGTGATATGACCTCCTATGGATCATTTCTATAGGATGTCACCAGAGAGGGCTCTTTAAAAGCCTGTTCCTGTTAACCTCAAGAAAAGGTTGAAGAGGACTGCTGAGCATGAAGTGAAAATTTGGTCATTCTATCTACAATGGGCAAAGATGAATTTGAGGAATAAATGGCCTTTATCTAATAATAGTTCAGGAGAAGCTCATATCATTTGTTTTCTGACAAAAATATTAAATTTTTAAAAATTTAATAAGTTTTGGAATCCTTATTAGTGGAATAATTTCAGAAAAATTAACTCTGCAAATAACATGATTCTCAAATTATTATACTGATGCTAGTTTCAGAGTTTCATTACTATGGTTTTAGTTTGTTTTAACTCACTGGCACTAGAAGAAAGAATATATGCCTCTGTGTCTGTGTGTGTGTGTTTGTGTGTGTGTGTGTGTGTGTGTGTATGTGTGTGTGTAGGTATATATTTATTCCTTTGCTCATTCTTATCTTTTCTTCTTTATAAACAAATTATAATGAAATAATGTATATTGCTTTGAGAACAAGGTCTGATTTTTTTTTATTTGCACTCTCAGCACCTTGGGCAGTGCCTTTCACAAAGACTTTTTTTTTTATTAATACTTGTTGAATTGTATGTCTAACATTTCAATATGGGAACAAACATTTGAGAAATAGTTAAAAATTAATCAAGGCCATGAGAGCATCCACACCTCATCATATCAATTAGGAAGGCAAAGATTTGCTCTAAAAATCTTTTATTGATTTGTTTTATGCATGTATTCTAAAATTCTACACTGATTTTTCACTGAAGGGTCACGTGGGCAAAAACAAGAACAGCATCCAAGAAACAAGTCATCAAAATCAACAAAAGGTTAGAAATGATCTCTGTCAGTCCCTCTGAGAAAGCAGTTTTTTTAAATGAGCCAAATCTTTAATATCTGTCTTTAAGTTCCAGACTTTCTGAGTAAAGGTTCAATAAAGATTGCATTGAACTAATCTCAGTCAGAAACTATCTGGTAGTTTCATTTGATTCTATGTATATGCCAAAGGGAAGACATGAGGTCTAATGGTTTCACTTCTTAGAAAAATACTAGTTTGCCCATTTGAAAGTTTGTATGTTTCTTTCTAAACTGTCAAAACTAACATACTTTAAAAAAATTTTCAATCTGCTCACTTCTTAATTCAATGACTACATTTGTTTTTTAATTCAAGCACAATGGCATTTATTACATCTCTTTTTTTTCTCACTTTGAGAGAAACCTGTTGAACTTCTTGAATCCTAAGGTACTCTACTACTAAACTTACCTTTTCCCTTTGAATGATTTTTCAAGTTTCTTACTAAATCTTTTTCTTATACCTTCAAATATGCTCACCAATATTGTTTTTTTACAAAAATCTTTCCTGAGTCTAATGATTCCTCTAATGATGTCTTATCTTTCCCTTCTTTACTACCAAATTTCTAGTGTGAGTACTCTATGTCCTCTGGCATAATTTCCTTCTAACCCAATTCCTTTCCAAACACCTTCAAATTTAGTTTCATTCTGCACCAATCTCCTACAACATCTCTCTTAAATCTAGTCAATTCATAGACTTGTTTGTCAAATGAAAAGGTGCTTTCTCTTAATATTCCTTTACCTCTCTGTAGTTTTGACATGGGCGACCACTTTCTATTTCTTTAAAAATATCTTCTCCCTTCCTTTCTCTGAAAAGAAATGCCTATTCTGCCATCTCTCCAATCAGTACTTGATTATTATAATTATTAGTTATACTCCATTCACTCACCCTCTTACTATGAGTATTCTCCCCCTCTATTTTTCATCTTTGAATGCTCTCCCCTAGAGGATCTCTTTCATTCTTATCATGTTAACCATCACATCTATGCCAGGGATTCTTAGAATGATTTCGTTTCCTCTATTTAGCTCCCAGACTGCCTACAGAACCTTTCTACTTACATGTGTCACTACCACCTCAAAGGAAAATCTATCTTTTATACCTTGGCTCATGTTTTTCTAGTTTGGTGACAAATCATTTCTATCCTTCAATGCCCAGTTCAATCCTACTTCCTCCATAACCCTTTCCTCAACCAAGTAAGTTTAGATGATTGCCCTTTTCTTCCTCTGAGTTCCTAGGAAAGTCATTATCTATACTACTCTCTTAAGCATTTGATGACAGTATGTTGTAATATTATTTAAATGCTTAACATGTGTATGTTACCAAGCTTCTAAGTCCTATGAGAGAAATGATTTAGTCTATCCACCCACAGAGTAAGGCATAGAATACAAAGAATAAGTAAACCTTCAGCATGGTTTTTGCTCATGCTGTGCAACTACTCAGGATAAATTCAACCTAAAAGTGTTGTTCCATTCAATCAGAGAACCTTAAATAAACCACTAAGAGGAAATCAAAAGGAATAAAACCAGTAACACTCCCCCAAAGCACTCCCAATAAATGTATTTTGATTATAGTGTTTTATATCTGAAGTCCCTTCTAGTTCTAAATCCTATTGCAATTACAGGATTGTCATATTGAGCGCCTGTTCTTTCTTTGTCTACAATGCTGACAACTAACAAAAGACTTTATTTATTTGAGACATTAAGAATAAAGGACATTCAACAAAGAGGTGATGGACTGAGGGTGTAGAATGATACATGGTATTTTTGGACATAGGCAACAAGGGAATATGTTTGCTTGACTATACATATGTACAAGGATTTTGTTTTTTTCTTTTTTTCCAATAGAAAAGATATATTTTTTCCCAATGGAAAATGTCTTGCCCTTCAAAGGAGGTGGGTGGGAAAGAAGATACAGTTATATTAATTAAAATTAATTTTAAAAGAATAGAAAATTATTTTTAAAAGAATAAGGGTTTTTTTTAACTTTTTTTTAGTTTTTTGCAAGGCAATGGGGTTAAGTGGCTTGCCCAAGGCCACATAGCTAGGTAATTATTAAGTGTCTGAGGCTGGATTTGAACTCAGGTATTCCTGACTCCAGGGCCAGTGCTCTTATCCACTGAGCCACCTAGCCACCCCCAGTTTTTTTTTTAACTTTTAAATAAAATACCTAGGTAACTGAGAGAAGCCAACTTATTGCCTCAGCATTGTACATGTTTTTTGACATGGAGATGTAATCTCAATATAAAACAAAGAAGGTGGAAGATGCTGAGGAGAGAGGATAAGAATAGATTGTGGAATGAGCTGGGAAGGAAGGTGGTGCATAACTCATTTTCCTCTCTTTTTAGTGAGCTGGCACAGAGCTGTTCAACTCTGTAACTCCTATTTAAAGTCATTATCTCTGTTTTTACATTAACCAGCATCATGATTTACAGGGAATTGAAGTGATGGTGGGCTGGGAACTTTGGTATTATACCTTGGTAAATCCTATTTCCATCACAGTGTATCATAGATGTAACTAACAATCAGTGTTTTTATGATCAGAGATAGGATAATGAGTCCCATGGCATTGCCCAGGTGTGATTCTGCATATTTTTTATTCAGAAGGAGAAAAAAACCAAGACCAGTTGGAAGTCAATGATGGGGTAAATTCAGCTAAAAGGAAAGTTGTTTGGGATTTTCAAAAAACCTATTATAATTAAAAAAAACCTGCTCCATAAAATATTTCAGAGTTTACAAAGGAGGAAAGTGAGATCCAAAATGTTAAATGTCCCATTCATCAAGTATCTGAAAAGTACCAAGATCAGAATTTTATGATGACAGAGTACAGAACTGGGGGGAAACTCAGAGATATTTGGTCCTTCCCTTTTATTTTAATACAGATAAAGACAGCAGAGATGAAAATACAAGGTTCAAGGTAAGGTCCCCTAATTCTAGATCCAGGACTCTGCTCACTGTCTCATACTAGTTCTCATGTTGCTCACGCCTCTTACCATATTGTAGATTTTTAGAATAGCAGTGGAATTTGAGAACTGGCAAGTTTGCCACTTGTGTTACTTAAAAATGGAGTGGGTAGGAACTGATATTTTCTTAGGTTTTATTTCATTTTTTGCAATTATATACAAAGATAGTTTCAACATTCATCCTTTTGCAAAATTTTGAGTTCCACATTTTTCTACCTTCCTCCCTCCCCCCTCCTCATGGCAGCAAACAATCTTTTTTATAGGTTGTATGTGTACAAACATATTTAACATAATTTCATATTAGTCATATTGTGAAAGAAGAGTTAGAACGAAGGAGGGCAGGAAACATAAGAGAGAGATAGAAGCAACATAAAAAAATTTTAAAGAGTTGAATATAGTATGCTTTGTTCTGCATTAAGACTCCATAGTTTTCCCTGCTCTAATGTGAATAGAATTTTCCATATTAGGTCTCTCAGGATTTCCAATGATCACTGAACTGCTGAGAGGAGATATGTCCATCATTGTTGATTGTCGCACAATGTTGCTGTTAATAAGTACAATTTTCTCCTGCTTCTGCTTTTTATACTCAGCAACAATTCATGCAAGTTTTTTCAAGCTTTTCTAAAGTTCAGCCACTCATGATTTCCTACATTACAGTAGTGCTCCATACCATTCACGTGCCATTACTTGTTCAGCCATTCCTCAGTTGATAGGCATCCCCTCAATTCCCAATTCTTTGCCACTACAGAAAGAGCTGTTATAAATAATTTTTGTGCATGTGTATCTTTTCCCCTTTTAATGATCTCATTGGGATATAATCCGAGTATGCACAGTTTTCTTGTCCTTTGGGCATTGATCCAAACTGTTCTGCAGAATTGGTGGATCAGTTCACAACTCCACCAACTGTGATTTAGCGTCACAGTTTTCCCATATCCTTTCCAACACTGATTTTTTTTCATCTTAACCAATCTGATAAGTGTGAGGTAGTAACTCAGAGTTGTTTTAATTTACATTTCTCTAATCAATAATGATTTGTAGTATTTTTTCATATGACTATAAATAGTTTTTCATTTTTACAATTTTTCCCCCACCCTCCCTTCCCTCGCCCCTACAGAAGGCTGTCTGATAGTCTCTACATTGTTTGCATCTTATACATTGATATAAATTGAATGTGTTATAAGAGTAAACATAAGCCCCCTCCCCCACTCAAGAAGATGAGAGAAAGAATAGAGAGAGAATTAAGAATAGAGAGAGAGAGAGAGAGAGAAAGACAGAGACAGAGACAGAGAGAGAGAAATAAAATTGTACTTCAGTCTGTGTTCAAATTTCAATGGCTTTGTTTCTGTGGGGAGTGGCTTTCTTTATCTTAAGTGCACCAGAGAAGTCGCTTCAATATTTTTCTCATAGTTGCTATTGCTAGCTGTTCCTCCACTCTATTCCTCCCCACTCTCATTTATTCTATTCTCTCTCTCCTTTCATCCTGACCCTGTCCAAAAGGATGTTGAATCTGAGTACCCTCTCCCTCGATCTTCCCTGTCTTCTATCACCTATTCCCCCCCTTCTCTTCCCCCATTTCCCCTTATAACCCCTTTCTTCTTTTATTTTCTAGGGTAAGATAGATTTCCTCACCCTATTAAGTGTGTATTTTATTTCCTCTCTGAGCTATTTCTGATGAGAATGAAGGCTCATTCATTTCCCCTTGTATTCCCCCTTTCGAATCCATTGAAACAACCTTTTGTGACTCTTACGTGAAATTTCTTAGCTTCTTCATCTCCTTTTCCTTCCTCCCAGTACTTTCCTTTATCACCTATTGACTCCATCTTTTTACTATATTATACCATTATATTCTGCTCCTTCCTATGTTCTCTCTATATATGCTCCTTCTAACAGCTCTTATAAATGAGAAAGTTCATGAGTTATCAGTATCTTCTTTCCATACAGGAATACAAACAGTTCAATATCATTAGGTTCCTCATAGTCCTTCTCTTCCACTCCCTCTATGGTTCACCAGAGTCCTGTACTTGGAGATCAATCTTTCTGTTCAGCTCTGGTTGTTTCAATAGGAAAGTTTGAAAGTTCCCTGTTTCATTGAAAGTACATCTTTTTCCCTGAAAGAGGATATTCAGTTTTGCTGGGTAGTTGATTCTTAGTTGTAAACCAAGATTTTTGCCTTCCAGAACATCATATTTCAATCCCTATGAACCCTTAATGTAGATGCTGCCAGATCCTGTGTAATCCTGACTATGGAGCCTCAGTAGTTGAATTGTTTGTATCTGGCAGCTTTTAGAATTTTCTCTTTGATTTGGGAGTTATGGAATTTGGCTAAAATATTCGTGGAAGGTTTTCTTTTGGGATCTCTTTCAGCAGGTGACTGGTAAATTGTTTCAATTTCTATTTTACCCTCTACTTCTAGGATCTCAGGGCAATTTTGCAGTATTATTTCTTGAAAAATGAAGTCTAGGCTCTTCTTCTGATCATGGCTTTCAGATAGCCCAATAATTTTAAAATTATTTCTTCTGGATCTGTTTCCAAAGTTGGTTGTTTTTCCAATGCGATATTTCACATTTTCTTCTAATTTTTTACTTTTTTGGAAGAGTTTTATTTCTTACTGATCTCTTGCAAAGTCATCAGCTCCCTTTAGTTCCATTCTGCATTTGAAGGAATTATTTTCTTCAGAGAGTTTTTTTATCTCCTTTTCCAGCTGGCCAATTCTGCTTTTTAAGGAATTCTTCTCCTTATTTGCCTTTTGTTTTGTTTTTTCCATTAGGCCTAAACTGATTTTTAACATATTATTCTCTTCATTTTTTTTGTATATCTTTCACCAAGCTTTTGATTTGGTTTTCATGATTTTTCTACATTGTTCTCATTTCTCCTCCCAATTTTTCCTCCACCTCCATGAATTTCTTTTCAAAGTCTTTTTTGAGCTCATCCATATTCTGAGCCCATTTTCTATTTCTCTTGGAGGTTTTGGATACTGAAGCTTTGATTTTGTCATCATAGGATAATGTGTTTTGATCTTCCATGGGACTAAAGTAATTCTCTATGGTCAGATTCTTCTTTTTCTGTTGTTTACTCATTTCCTCAGCCCAAGACTAATTTATAGCACTTCCAAGCTTTGGGGTTTTTTGGGGGGAACCCCACTGGGACCTTTATTCCTCCAAGGTCTTATGCTCTCTTGCCTGTGCTTTGATATGTAGATGCACCCCCACTTCCCTCTGCCCCAGGCCTATAAGGAAGCATCCTGCTATCTTAGTATAGAAGCCCAAACTGCAACCTGGATCTGAGTGTAGGCAAACAGCAGAGTCCTACCATGAGGGAGAGCAGAGAACTCTCTGCAAACTTCCCTTACTGTCTCTGGGGGCTGCAGGCTGCTTTCTCGAGTTTCTCGCTGCAGATTCTGTGGTCAGTTCTCCTCACTCCACGACTCATTCTGGTGTAGCAGAATTCTCTCCCTGCCCCTTCAAGCTGTTTCCAGTGATCTCTGGACTGGGTCGGGCTAGACTGAGCTTTGGCCGCAGCTTTTTTCCAACCCCCGGTTCTGGTGAAGCACATCTTTCCTATGGAACTTCTAAGTTACCTTGTACTGGGAAAATGTATCACTCAGGCTTTCTGTGGGCTCTGCCCCTCTATATTTTGGCTAGTCATCATTTGTTTGTTGTTTTGGAGTTTGTGGCGGCCTGGGAAATGCTGCCTTCATGCCACCATCTTGGCTCCGCCCTCCTGCTGATAAGTTTTATAAATTGACAAGAAGTCACATTACTTACTAGATCTTCCCCATCTTAACTGTTAGTCTTGGGAAGACAGTCTGTCATGACAGCTCTTTAGACTCTTTAGAGTCACTTCTGAGGTAGGAACAATATTGGAGTTTGGAATACCTAGTGATTTCTATCTTTCTTCCACATGTCTTCAGGCAAAGAAGTACAAATACATGAAAGTCTTGATCCCTGTTAGTATCCATCTCAACTTCCTTATAGCATCATCTTAAAACTTTTAGAGAATCATAATTTTAACAATGATAAAATGACATGGCAAGAGAAACTAAATTTTCTGCTTTCATAACATGGATAGTGTTGCTACAAATAGAATTCAGGCCTGTTTCAGTCTTTTCACTCCTGTTCATACATCTCCATAACAATAAATTCAGCTGGACCATTGTCAAATACAAAAGAAAATATAGTGTATCAAACATGAAGTCATTTGTGAATATTTTAGATGAAATTTGTAAATATAAATTTTTGCTTGAAATACTAAAATGTAGGGGTCTATAATTTCATTTGAAAAATGTTCCATTTACTGAGTCAACATTTTCCATTGAAATAGATTAAGGTAAATGTAATCATCTTGGTGACTTTGTTAAAGTCAATGACCCAGTGCATTGGTAATTAAAGCACATTTAAAATTAAATAAATTTCAAGAAGCTTTGAAAATTCACAGAGAGAGAGAGAGAGAGAGAGAGAGAGAGAGAGAGAGATCTTCATACTTAATTTTAGAATTACTACTGTTGACAGATCAACTGATCTCAGCTCATGGTCACCAGAGAGAAAAGTTAGCAGGCAGAGAGAAGACTGGTGTAGTCTGGGGGGGGGGGGTAGTAATTCCCTAAAGGATGGTAGAATGTTTTTTCTTATGATGAATTGAAATCTGCCTTCCAATAATTCTTTGTTCTGCACTAAAGAAGAACTCCAAGAAAGTCTCCATGAAAATCCTTCCACATTAAATTCCTTCTGAAAATTGAATGCATCTATTAAGCACACTTTCACCCCAACGTATTTTATCTTCTCTAAATTTGACAGCTTCATTTCACCAATGACATATTTCAGATATGACAACTGTGTTGTCTCTTCCTAGACACATTTCAGTTTGTCAATGTCCATTTGAACATGAGACATCCAGGACTGAACACAATAGTCTAGAAGTAATCAGACTGGCTCCATTGTTGGATTAGAATTAAACTGGATTGAATGAACTCTGAGAACAATGAGCTGCATTACTTCCTTTGATGTAGGTGCTATATGTCTATCAATATTGCCTAAAATAGCATTAATTATTTTAGCTGATCAGCAACATGTACCCCATAGAAACCAGACAATAAGATACAGGAGAGAGGAGAGTGTATATTTTGTCTATGAGATATATACATATGTGTGTATACATGTGTGTATATATATATATATATATATATATATGAAAGTATGGTATACATACATGCATGTATTATATATACACACACATGCACATACACATTACATACACATACATGAAAGTATGGGTATATACACACAGATATTATATACACATGTGTGCACATGCATATACACACATGTACATATATACATATGCATACATGCATTCACCTACACCTATACATGCAAACATGCGTGTGCATATACATATACATATAAATATGCATTTGCATATACATATACATATCTCCAGGACTAGATCCAGGAATCCTAATTCATATCTGATCACTGGACCCAGATGGTTTTGGAGGAGAAAATGAGGCTGGTGACTTAGCACAGCATCCCCCTCACTCAAATTCAATTTATGTGCTTGTCATGGCCTCATTTCCCTGAAGTTCATATGTAGTCTTCTTCATAAAATGAAGGACAGACATCATATATATATATATATATATATATATATATATATATACACATATATACATATATACACACATATACATATTATATATATATATATATATATATTAAGACATATACTGATCTAGTATTTTCTCTGCCCTTCATGCAGATGTTAGAATCAAATAAACTTAGTTAGAAGTAAGAAAGGCAAGCCACTTGAGAATTCATCAGTTAAGTAGGTCATGGCATGATATTCCTTAGGGGAAGCAAGACACCAATTTGGCATCTGGTTTGATGAACCACACAGTTGGGCAGCAGTTTAATTCATATAACTACAAATAATATCTTCCCTGGCATAAACCTTAGTAGAGTTCATTTTTGTTATGAGAATCTTTTGACCTATTACAATAGACAGAAATAACTAACTAGTGAAAAGTCCTAAATCAGATTTGAAAAGAAAAACTACCCATAATTCAAATATAATAATAATAATAATAATAATGACAATAACAAAAGCTATCATCTAGTGCTTTAATGTTTTTAACATGCTTTACAGATATTATCTCTTTTTATCATTGCAATAACCCTGGAAGAAAGGTGACATTTTTAGTAACATTTTACATATAAGGAAACTGAAGCACAGAGAGCTCAAGTGACTTCCACTGGGTTACATAGCTAGTAAGGGTCTGGAGTCATATTTGAACCAAGTCCTTCCTGATTCTAGATCTAACCTTCTTTACCTGGGTCACCTAGCTAGTTTAATTATTTTGAAATATCTTCCTGCTATCCTAATGGCCAAAAAAGAGGTATGTGAGTAGTTAGTAAACTAAGAAATA